>NC_060130.1:174303310-174623727 GCF_021461395.2 Schistocerca americana | reverse complement strand
CCGAGTGTTTCTAAGGCTGAAATTTAGCCGCCATGCTGTGCAATTAACTATTTTGGGTTGATTACAATTCGAGTGCACCAGTGGAATTTTCTGCCTTGTGGCCGTTAGTGTTCCGGTTACCTGCCCTGGCCTCTAATGTAATTTCAGGCAGCGTCCTTTCCTCACCTGTTGCCACTGTCCAACATGGTGTATAATTTTGACAGCTAATACATACTCCATTGTGGATTATCACGTTTCTAACCTTTTCTGTTTGAGTTCTCATGTACTGATTGATGGGAAGCAAGTCGTTGTGTCATTCGGCCCGTGGCTGTCCCCTGGTTAGGTTCCGAAAACTTAGTTTTGGTATTGCACCTTGCATATGTTTGTTCTATCTACTTGCTGTGATGTTTTTTTAATTATTTTATTGCTATCTTAATTGGATTTTTATCTTATTGATTTGTTAAGATTTCTTGTTTAGAGGACTTCAGCCGTGAAAGGGTTGCATTCAGTAAAGGTCCAGTTATGTGCCGCTTTGGTTGTAAAAGTGTTGTTAAATTACAATAAATTGCAATTAGAAGGGGAAACTGTCCCCAACCTTATTTGGCCCTTTCCACAATCCTAATTACCTGTTCTGCCCAGCGGGTTTAGTGGGCGTATCAAGGTGCATTCGTAGTTACGGATTATCGAAGCATAATAAGGAATCGTGATGAAATGAATATTTACTTACCGATACACTCATCTGGGTATCGCAGATAATGTATTCTTTATTCAAACAGATATAACCCATTATGATCTCACTGCGATACGCAGATAAATGTATCCATAAACTAATTTTCATTTCATCATGATTCATTATTACACCTCGACTATTCCTCGCCACGACTGTAGCAGAATGATAACGATTATTATTATTCTTTTCGGAAGAAACATTATTCGTTGTAGCGATACAAACGGAAAGAATACGAAAAATGGCTGATGGCAAGTTACTGAAAATGTATGTTACTCTATAATGGACACCTTTCGGTACTAAAGTGACTATAAGCCTTTGTAAAGCTCTTTATTATTTCTACTATCAATTCCATGAACTGAGCTGTTGGTATAAAAAAGGAGACATATTTTGAACGAAAATTTTGCCAAGCAATAATTGTATTGGGATCAGTAGTTAGTATCTCTAGTTCCCTAAACAGGTCTCTGAGGGATATTCTTGAGTACATACCACAAATAATTCTTATTACACATTTTTGGCCCCGGAAAAATTTATCTTGTCTTCATGAGTTCAAATGGCTCTGAGCACTATGGGACTTAACATCTGAGGTCATCACTCCCCTAGAACTTAGAACTACTTAAACCTAACTAACCTAAGGACATCGCACACATCCATGCCCGACGCAGGATCCGAACCTGCGACCGTAGCGGTCGCGCGGTTCCAGACTGAAGTGCCTAGAACCGTTCGGCCACAACGGTCGGCCTTTATGAGTTACCCCAAAAAAATCCCATTTGACATTATGTAATGAAAGCAAGCATAGTATTCTATCTTTTTCATTTGTGTATCAAATGTGTATGGCAACAATTGGGTAGGTGCTTCAGCAGTTATGGTAAGCTCCTCAGACTTGAATTTATCATCAAGATGTAATCCAAAGAATTTAATACTATTAACTTTCATTTGTTGCCATCATATTTTAGGCATATACTGTCGAGAAACCTCTTACAAGTTATAAACTGCATGTAGTGTTTTTTTTCCAAAGCTTAGTGACAAAGAATTGGCTAGGAACTTTTTATTAATGTCCATGAAAATTATATTGACCGATCTTTCAAACAATATACACTACTGGCCATTATAATTGCTACAACAAGAAGAAATTCAGATGATAAAAGGGTATTCATTGGACAAATATATTATACTAGAACTGACATGTGATTACATTTTCACGCAATTTGGATGCATAGATCCTGAGAAATCAGTACCCAGAACAACCACCTCTGGCCGTAATAACGGCCTTGATACCCCTGGGCATTGAGTCAAACAGAGCTTGGATGGCGTGTACAGGTACAGCTGCCCATGCAGCTTCAACATGATACCACAGTTCATCAAGAGCAGTGATTGGCGTATTGTGACGGGCCAGTTGCTCGGCCACCGTTGACCAGACGTTTTCAATTGGTGAGAGATGTGGAGAATGTGCTGGCCAGGGCAGTAGTCGAACATTTTCTGTACCCAGAAAGGCCAGACGTTTTCAATTGGTGAGAGATCTGGAGAATGTGCTGGCCAGGGCAGCAGTCGAACATTTTCTGTACCCAGAAAGGCCCGTACAGGACCTGCAACACGCTGTTGTGCGTTGTTCTGCTAAAATGTAGGGTTTCGCAGGGATCGAATGAAGGGTAGAGCCACGGGTCGTAACACATCTGAAATGTAACTCCCACTGTTCAAAATGCCGTCAGTGCGAACAAGAGGTGACCGAGACGTGTAACCAATGGCACCCCATAACATCATGTCAGGTGATACGCCAGTATTGCGATGACGAATACACGCTTCCAATGTGCGTTCACCGCGATGACGCCAAACACGGTTGCGACCATCATGATGCTGTAAACAGAACCTGGATTCATCCGAAAAAATGACGTTTTGCCATTCGTGCACCCAGGTTCGTCGTTGAGTGCACCATCGCAGGCGCTCCTGTCTGTGATGCAGCGCAAGGGTAACCGCAGTCATGGTCTCCGAGCTGATAGTCCATGCTGCTGCAAACGTCGTCGAACTGTTCGTGCAGATGGTTGTTGTCTTGTAAACGTCCCCATTTGTTGACTCAGGGATCTAGACTTGGCTGCACGATCCATTACAGCCATGCGTATAAGATGCCTGTCACCTCGACTGCTAGTAATACGAGGTCGTTGGGATCCAGCATGGCGTTCCGTATTACCCTCCTGAACCCACCGATTCTATACTCTGCTAACACTCATTGGATCTGGACCAACGCGAGCAACAATGTCGCGATACGATAAACAGCAATAGCGATAGGCTACAATCCGACCTTTATCAAAGTCGGAAACGTGATGGTACGCATTTCTCCACCTTACACAAAGCATCACAACAACGTTTCACCAGACAAGGCCGGTCAACTGCTGTTTGTGTATGAGAAATCGTTTGGAAACTTTCCTCATGTCAGCACGTTGTAGGTGTCACCACCGGCGCCAACCTTGTGTGAATGCTCTGAAAAGCTAATCATTTGCGTATCACAGCATCTTCTTCCTGTCGGTTAAATTTCGCGTCTGTAGCTCGTCATCTTGGTGTTGTAGGAATTTTAATGGCCAGTAGTGTACTTGAATTGCTATTTATCGTAATGTTTGTATCACCTTCAAAAAGAAGACTTGGTACCTGGTAACGTTACAGTCGTAAGAACACTGATATACAGAAGAAAAGGTAAGGGCCCTAATGTGGAACATTGTGGGACACCTCTTATGATTCGTTTCCATTTGCATGATGCCTGATAACTTAATACACTTCTCCTTCCCTTGACACCCTTTGTTGCCTATCAGAGGAAAAGTATTTGTACCAGTTTGTAGCATTACCTATTACCCGCAATAGTGTAATTTACTGAAAAGGATATTGTGATTTATGTAGTCAAATGCTTTTGACAGATCACAAAATATACCAACAGGCTGTAATTTAATGTCTGATGAATTAAGTGCACTCTCTCTGTATGTGTGGATAGCCTTATCAACATCGAAGACCTTTAGAAATCTGAACCGTGACACTGACAATATACAAGGTGACAATTATTGAACTATATGGGAAAAGAAACGTAAATTAGTTACAAACTACGCCGTGCACACATTTTATTCTACCTGTTAACGCCACTACGCATATTCGGATGTAGGTTATGACATGCCTGCCATTATTGACGATGGTGTGGCGCAGACGAATAGCGAAATTCTTCATGATCCGCTGAAGTGTTGGAACATCGATGCTGTCGATACCTCCTGAATGGCTGTTTTCAGCTCAGCAATGATCTTGGGGTTAACTGTGTTTTTTTAACATAGTCCCACAAAAAGGAGTTGCGTGTGTTCAGATCCGGAGAATATAGTGGCCAATCGAGGCCCATGCTAGTGGCCTCTGGGTACCCCAGAGCCAGAATGCGGTCCCCAAAGTGCTCCTCCAGGACATCAAACACTCTCCTGCTTCGATGGGATCGAGCTCAGTCCTGCATGAACCACATCTTTTAGACACCAGGGTAACTTTGGATAATGGGGATGAAATCATCTTCCAAAACCTTCACGTACCTTTCGGTAGTCACCGTGCCATCAAGGAATATCGCACCTGGACACTGCAGACCACACAGGCACCCGTTGAGGGTGAAGATACTTCTGGATCGCGAAATGCAGATTCTCAGTCCCCCAAATGCGCCAATTTTGCTCATTGACGAACCCATCCAAATAAAAGTGGGCTTCGTCGCTAAACCAAACCATACAGCGCAAACTAATTCACATCATGCCTCGCGGCCCACTGCGCAGTTTGGACGTCCTAACTGAAACCGTTCAGAAGTTATGACAATTTTATTTCATATACTTCAATAATGGTCAGCCTGTATTACTTCTTGTCTGATAGTTAAGAAGTAGATTGTATATTACCTGTTCAAGAACGTGAAAAGTGAAGTCGAAACCAGTGAGTGTGATAACTGCTTGTGCAGTATGGTGTTCGGTTTGTGTTGTTAATGGATGAAGCAAAAGAGCAGGAGAAATCCGGCGTTGGCACATAGCATTCTCCTCTCGAATAGGGGACCGCCAGGCCTAAGGTCTCCATCCGATGAACAGATCATCATCAACAGTGTCACATACCCTCACTATGAGAAGATTTGGAATTTAATCCAGAATATTGGCGCAACGAGTAGTGATCAGGAACTTACGCCATCATCTCTTCTTGTCTTGCTGGCCAGACACCGCCAATGATATTTGCCACCGCCAGGATTCGAACTGGCTGACATCCGACTCGAGCACCACAGCACACGCATGAGCTAGCGACCTGGTCTATGGCGGCAGGTATAGTACTCAGTAGACTTATAAAATTTTTTAAGTCGATTTCTCGAAAACGTTTGAGAATCGCGTCGTCCTAGAGCAGTATTTGTTAATCCAAGTACAGGGGATGGAGAAAAATATGTGAACACCAAAAATGTAACACAGTACCAAATCTAATACGGTGTAGGAAAACCGTTTGCATTCAAAACAGATTCCAATCGTCTAGAAGTGAATAAGTACAGGTCCTGTACACTTTTCAAGGGAATTTTTTACTTCCATCAAAATAGTGGCAAATTCAGGTAACGACGACGGAAGTGGACAGATTAAGCGCCCTTCTGTCCCAAGTAGACCACTAAGGGTCAGCAGTATTGAAATATGGAGGATGTTGTGGCCAGGAGAGACGCGACAATTGCTTGTGCTCACAAACTTATTCCCGGACGATGCGAGCTGTGTGAACAACGATCCTGTCGTCTTTGATCACAGCACGACCATTTGGGAACAAACATTGTACCATGGGACGGACCTGAACAGCCAAAACGTTCACATAATCCTTTGGAGTAATTCGACCATGCAGAGTAACAATAAGGCCTATGGATTATCACGATTTCGAAGCCCAAGACATCACCGAACCATAGCCATGTTTGTGCCTTGGGACGTATACACGGCCTGAGGTTGCAAGAAGTGAGAAACAAGACTCATCCGACCAAATGACATTCTTCCATTGCTTCACAGTCCAGGTGCTATGGCATCCGCACCACATTTTCCAGTTACTGGAATTTGCATCACTGATGAGTTTTTCCAGAATTCCAGTTCCCTGATTGTCGAGCAACCTTCGCGTTCTTTTGACACTGACAGAATTTGCGAGTGCGACATTCAGTTATGCAGTAACTTTTGCAGTTGACGTCCTCTTATTTCTGGTCACAATCCTCTTCAGCGATTCTCTTTCTCGATCATTCAACACACACTGTCATCCGCATTGGACTAAGCGGATTTTTTACCCGTTTTCCCTGTATGCGTTATAAATCTTCGATACAGTGCCACTTGAAACACCAAACACTTCGGCTCTCTTGGTTACGGAAGCATTCATCGTACGAACCACAATTTGCCCACGTTTGAGTCCACTTAACTCCGACATAATGCAAAAAAATGGCTCTGAGCACTATGGGACTCAACTGCTGAGGTTATTAGTCCCCTAGAACTTAGAACTAGTTAAACCTAACTAACCTAAGGACATCACAAACATCCATGCCCGAGGCAGGATTCGAACCTGCGACCGTAGCGGTCTTGCGGTTCCAGACTGCAGCGGACATAATGCACGCACAACTATTCAGAATTAGGGCTGTTGGTAAATTATCGATATCTTTTCCAAAAAGTATCAATATATACCGGCGACACTCTTCCCACCGATATATCGATATCAAAATCGTAATACCGAGTGCCGATATTTCCATTTTATATTATATTTCTTTCGCAATTTTCGGTAAATATTTGAAGTTGTTATTTTAAAATTGTAGTGGAACATAATTTCATTTTCACTGTGTGAAGGAGTCTTACTTCTTTTTGAGCTTTCATTGTGTCCAATCTCTCTCTTTGACTATATGAAACAAGTATATGTCGTATAAAACAAGACGTATAAAACAAGATTGCATTAGAGGGTGGCTGTGTGAATGGAATAACAAGATTTGCGATGTGGAGAAATACCACACCAGTTGCGCTAAAAAACAATTTTTAATGCTACTGGAGGACTTCTTATGTTGGGGCAGTGGTCGAAATTAAACATGAATAAAGTATATTAATGTGACAGTGATGGGTAACTACGACCACTACTGAATCAAAAGCGATATTGTAAACAACTTGTATTTATTGTAAATTATCTCACGATAGACATTAGATGATATTGAACAAATCATGAATGAAAACAAATTAAACAAATTGTACACTGTTCTTAGATATACTACACTGGTAAGATTGGCTCTCTGCTCTTAATGTTAAGTTGATGCGAAGTTAGATTTAATTATGCCCCTGGATAAGAAAATGGTAAATGCGATCTGACTGCGTTCCTATAATCTCTTTTGTGTCTGAAATAATACGCACTTCGGACACCACCACCAAGAAACAAACCAAACAACATGCAAATAGACAAATAACCAATAACGAATCGTAAGCAAAACTACGATGCTCAGTGGATGGCAAGAACACGATTCAACAACTATTTCTGAACTTTACTGCCGCTGGTGCAAGTTTTACAATACCGTCTACCAGCGTGCTGGCTCCCTCGATACTGTCGATACTGCTGGGGCGACGACTGCAGCTGCGAAGTCGCTGAATTAAGAAAAGTCACTCAAATATCTTGAGCAGAATAAACTACTCAGAAACTGCTAATACCACAAGCCCTATATTTCCTCTAAATGGTATACAACGCATCCAAGACTGGCTCAACAACCTTTAAGGTGCAGCCCAGTGTGTCTTGTACTAACGTGCAATACCAGTATGATAGCTCTGTGCACTGGTTGACTACGTTCAATGGTGACTGCCAGGCGAAATCAACTGCAATTATACTAGTAGTCAATTCAATGCCTATCGTGGACGCTGATGTCCAACTGTAGCTACAGACTCTACATCATACACAGCACAGTATTCAAATCTAAGTCCCTATCTCAGAGCTACCGAACTTTGGGACTGTCCGCTTTCACGGCACAAGGCGCTCTCCTCCTGCCTCGCTCTGTCGATGCTCTTGCGACAATCTTGCCGCCAAACTCTAATCAGCCAATCCCAACACTGCAAAGGCCTCCCACATCTCCCTCGCAGAGTGATACAATTTCTCCACCTATCCAAAAATTTCTCTGTTCAAACAGCGGGCGTTGACCCTCAGCGTTTCCCGCACTTTCTTATGAACTGCCCAATCAGAGCTCAGCCCATTTGCCGCTAAAACAGCTCGCGACCGGGCGGCGCTAGCGCGTACGTTGGACGCTCTCTGCCTGCTCGACATTTCCCCCTCTGTCTCTCACCTGGCACCCGGCGGTGTTCCTTTTGATGCTTGCCGGTCAGTGGCCGCATCCTCTGGGACCCCTGGCCCCTGCACAATGCTCTTCTGGCGATCGACGGCCTCCACCTCCCAGGCTGCGCCCGACCATTCCTCGCCTCCACTGGCAAATTTACTTTGCTTACACCTACAGCACGCAACTAAATATTATCATTACCAAAGCCTGCATTATTTCAGATATGTGTTTAATCTTCACGTATTTCTCTTTCTAATCCACCTAATAACACTAATTAACCATTATATGGGTTTATTTACTTCAAACATGCAGAATAAACTGCAAAACGAACGTCACAACTGAAAGCCACCATTCGCTACTAGTCTGTAATTTCTTCACATCGGCTTTCTTCTAAAGCAGTTGCCGAAAATTATGAATAATACTTTAAATGACAAGATTGGTCTTTACGGTGGGCGTAGACATGTGAGGGGAAATGCTGACGTAACCGGCGCTCGGCGTTAGGAACAAAAACTGCAACGTTTAGTTTCACCCCACAATTTTCACATTACAGCTGCTAGGTCACTGGTCTTGGCAGAAATGGATAAACAGGGAAGTCGACATGAAGTGTCCCGGACAGATTCGATATGTGGCGAAGCCAAATGACGAACCCATCGGACACGTTTTATTGTGTCACTTACATGCAGTTACCATTGTTAGCAAAGTGATTACCGCCAAGGGCGAACGTGCATAGTTTTTCTTTCAGTTCTTGCTCTAAGGAAGATAGACAGGCTGCTAGTTTGTTAATGTACAGAATGTTGTTGTTGTGGTCTTCAGTCCAGAGACTGGTTTGATGCAGCTCTCCATGCTACTCTATCCTGTGCAAGCTTCTTCATCTCCCAGTACCTACTGCAACCTACATCCTTCTGAATCTGCTATGTGCATTCATCTCTTGGTCTCTCTCTACGATTTTTACCCTCCACGCTGCCCTCCAATACAAAAATTGGTGATCCCTTGATGCCTCAGAATATGTCCTACCAACCGATCCATTCTTCTAGTCAACTTGTGCCACAAATTTCTCTTCTCCGCAATTCTATTCAGTACCTCCTCACTAGTTATGTGATCTACCCATTTAATCTTCAGCATCCTTCTGTAGCACCACATTTCGAAAGCTTTTATTCTCTTTTTATCTAAACTATTTATCGTCCATGTTTCACTTCCATACATGGCTACACTCCATACAAATACTTTCAGAAAATACTTCCTGACACTTAAATCTATACTCGATGTTAACAAATTTCTCTTCTTCAGAAACGCTTTCCTTCCCATTGCCAGTCTACATTTATATCCTCTCTACTTCGGCCATCATTAGTTATTTTGCTCCCCAAATAGCAAAACTCATTTACTACTTTAAGCGTCTCATTTCCTAATCTAATACCCTCAGCATCACCCGATTTAATTCGACTACATTCCATTATCCTCGTTCTGCTTTTGTTGACGTTCATCTTATATCCTCCTTTCAAAACACTGTCCATTCCGTTCAGCTGCTCTTCCAGGTCCTTTGCTGTCTCTCACAGAATTACAATGTCATCGACGAACCTCAAAGTTGTAATTTCTTCTCCCTGGATTTAAATACCCACTCCGAATTTTTCTTTTGTTTCCTTTACTGCTTGCTCAATATACAGATTGAATAACATCGGGGAGAGGCTACAACCCTGTCTCACTCCCTTCCGAACCACTGCTTCCATTTCATGCCCCTCGACTGTTATAACTGCCATCTGGTTTCTGTACAAGTTGTAAATGGCCTTTCGCTCCCTGTATTTTACCGCTGCCACCTTCAGAATTTGAAAGAGAGTTTTCCAGTCAACATTGTCAAAAGCTTTCTCTAAGTCTACAAATGCTAGAAACGTAGGTTTGCCTTTCCTTAATCTATTTTCTAAGATAAGTCGTAGGGTCAGCATTGCCTCACGTGTTCCAACATTTCTACGGAATCCAAACTGAACTTCCCCGACGTCGGCTTCTGCTAGTTTTTCCATTCGTCTGTAAAGAATTCCCGTTACTATTTTCAGCTGTGACTTATTAAACTGATAGTTCGGTAATTTTCACATCTATCAACACCTGCTTTCTTTTTGATTGGAATTATTATATTCTTCTTGAAGTCTGAAGGTATTTCGCCTGTCTCATACATCTTGCTCACCAGATGGTAGAGTTTTGTCAGGGCTGGCTCTCCAAAGGCTATCAGTAGTTCTAAATGAATGTTGTCTACTCCCGGGGTCTTGTTTAGACTTAGGTCTTTCAGTGCTCTGTCAAACTCTTCACGCAGTATCATATCTCCCATTTCATCTTCATCTACATCCTCTTCCATTTCCATAATACTGTCCTCCAGAGCATCGCCCTTGTATAGACCCTCTATATACTCCTTCAACCTTTCTGCTTCCCCTTCCTTGCTTAGAACTGGGTTTGCATCTGAGCTCTTGATATTCGTGCAAGTGGTTCTCTTTTCTCCAAGGGTCTCGTTAATTTTCCTGTATGCAGTATGTATCTTAACCCCAGTGATATGTACAGAACATCTAAGAGTAAATCAATACTTAAATCTACTACTCTAAATCCGGACCGAGCGAGGTGGCGCAGTGGTTAGCACACTGGACTCGCATTCGGAAGGACGACGGTTCAATCCCGTCTCCAGCCATCCTGATTTAGGTTTTCCGTGATTTCCCTAAATCGTTTCAGTCAAATGCCGGGATGGTTCCTTTGAAAGGGCACGGCCGATTTCCTTCCCCATCCTTCCCTAACCCGAGCTTGCGGTCCGTCTCTAATGACCTCGTTGTCGACGGGACGTTAAAACAACACTAACTAACCTAAATCCGGCAGTATTTTTACAATGTTCAGCTGATCTTTTTATAGATAGGTACGTCGATATCTTTTTCTGTCGGTACATCGAAACCTTTCTTCGATATATCGTTAAAATCGATGTATCGGATACACGATATTTTGAAAATATCAACACTCCTACACAGAAAAGGTAAACTTTATGATCAGTTGAATGTATGCTTCTTTTGTCTGGAGTGGCTCCCGTACCACGCGTGCGACTAGTGCTACGCAGTACGGGAACAGGTGAAGAGTAGCGGAGATGTCGATAGGAGGGCGCCTGCAGACAGGGGCGTGTTCCGTGTGCTCGTAATGTGCGCAGCGAGCTGTGGGGCGGAGGGCGGAGCCGGCTCGCTCCAGCCTTGACGCTTTGCGCCACCTGGCGTTCACCGGCAATTCTTCATTAGTGCAGCGCCTGCCTTGCGATCGAGCAGCACGTTAGAAAGTACTCCGCTACTGCAGTCTGGCTGGATCGTTAGACAACCTTCAGACATTACTTCAGCATAGCCAGCGACATGTGTAGTTCCTTCTCTACATTGTCGCACAGATGTAAAAATGGTAGACATCGAAATAGATGACAGAGGGATAGAAAAATAATTAAAATCGCTCAAAAGAGGAAACGCCTCTGAACCTGATGGGATACGAGTTCGATTTTACACAGACTACGCGAAGGAACTTGCCCCCCTTCTTGCAGCGGTGTATCGTAGGTCTCTAGAAGAGCGTAGCGTTCCAAAAGATTGGAAAGGGCCATAGGTCATCCCCGTTTTCAAGAAGGGAAGTCGAACAGATGTGCAGAAGTATAGACCTATATCTCTAACGTCGATCAGTTGTATAATTTTGGAACACGTATTATTTTCGAGTATAATGACTTTTCTGGAGACTAGAAATTAACTCTGTAGGAATCAGCATGGGTTTCGGAAAAGGCGATCGTGTGAAACCCAGCTCGCGCTATTCGTCCGCGAGACTCGGAGGGCCATAGACACGGGTTCCCAGGTAGATGCCGTGTTTCTTGACTTCCGCAAGGCGTTTGATACAGTTCCCCAAGGTCGTTTAATGAACAAAGTAAGAGCATATGGACTATTAGACCAATTGTGTGATTGGATTAAAGAGTTTCTAGATAACAGAACGCAGCATGTCATTCTCAATGGAGAGAAGTCTTCCAAATTAAGAGTTATTTCAGGTGTGCCGCACGGGAGTGTCGTAGGACCGTTGCTATTCACAATATACACTCCTGGAAATTGAAATAAGAACACCGTGAATTCATTGTCCCAGGAAGGGGAAACTTTATTGACACATTCCCGGGGTCAGATACATCACATGATCACACTGACAGAACCACAGGCACATAGACACAGGCAACAGAGCATGCACAATGTCGGCACTAGTACAGTGTATATCCACCTTTCGCAGCAATGCAGGCTGCTATTCTCCCATGGAGACGATCGTAGAGATGCTGGATGTAGTCCTGTGGAACGGCTTGCCATGCCATTTCCACCTGGCGCCTCAGTTGGACCAGCGTTCGTGCTGGACGCGCAGACCGCGTGAGACGACGCTTCATCCAGTCCCAAACATGCTCAATGGGGGACAGATCCGGAGATCTTGCTGGCCAGGGTAGTTGACTTACACCTTCTAGAGCACGTTGGGTGGCACGGGATACATGCGGACGTGCATTGTCCTGTTGGAACAGCAAGTTCCCTTGCCGGTCTAGGAATGGTAGAACGATGGGTTCGATGACGGTTTGGATGTACCGTGCACTATTCAGTGTCCCCTCGACGATCAACAGTGGTGTACGGCCAGTGTAGGAGATCGCTCCCCACACCATGATGCCGGGTGTTGGCCCTGTGTGCCTCGGTCGTATGCAGTCCTGATTGTGGCGCTCACCTGCACGGCGCCAAACACGCATACGACCATCATTGGCACCAAGGCAGAAGCGACTCTCATCGCTGAAGACGACACGTCTCCATTCGTCCCTCCATTCACGCCTGTCGCGACACCACTGGAGGCGGGCTGCACGATGTTGGGGCGTGAGCGGAAGACGGCCTAACGGTGTGCGGGACCGTAGCCCAGCTTCATGGAGACGGTTGCGAATGGTCCTCGCCGATACCCCAGGAGCAACAGTGTCCCTAATTTGCTGGGAAGTGGCGGTGCGGTCCCCTACGGCACTGCGTAGGATCCTACGGTCTTGGCGTGCATCCGTGCGTCGCTTCGGTCCGGTCCCTGGTCGACGGGCACGTGCACCTTCCGCCGACCACTGGCGACAATATCGATGTACTGTGGACACCTCACGCCCCACGTGTTGAGCAATTCGGCGGTACGTCCACCCGGCCTCCCGCATGCCCACTATACGCCCTCGCTCAAAGTCCGTCAACTGCACATACGGTTCACGTCCACGCTGTCGCGGCATGCTACCAGTGTTAAAGACTGCGATGGAGCTCCGTATGCCACGGCAAACTGGCTGACACTGACGGTGGAGGTGCACAAATGCTGCGCAGCTAGCGCCATTCGACGGCCAACACCGTGGTTCCTGGTGTGTCCGCTGTGCCGTGCGTGTGATCATTGCTTGTACAGCCCTCTCGCAGTGTCCGGAGCAAGTATGGTGGGTCTGACACACCGGTGTCAATGTGTTCTTTTTTCCATTTCCAGGAGTGTATATAAATGACCTTGTGGATAACATAGGAAGTTCACTGAGTCTTTTTGTGGACGATGCTGTAGTATATGGAGAGGTTGTAACAATGGAAATTTCTAACGAAATGCAGGAGGATCTGCAACGAATTGACGCATGGTGCAGGGAATGGCAATTGAATCTCTATGTAGACAAGTGTAATGTGCTGCGAATACATAGAAAGAAAGATCCTTTATCATTTAGCTACAATATAGCACGTCAGCAACTGGAAGCATTTAATTCCACAAATTATATGCTAGTAGGCATTAGGAGTGATTTAAAATGGAATGACCATATAAAATTAATCGTCGGTAAAGCAGATGCCAGACTGAGATTCATTGGAAGAATCCTAAGAAAATGCAGTCCGAAAACAAAGGAAGTAGGTTACAGCACACTTGTTCGCCCACTGCTTGAATACTGCTCACCAGTGTGGGATCCGTACCAGATAGGGTTGATAGAAGAGATAGAGAAGATCCAACGGAGAACAGCGCGCTTCGTTACAGGATCATTTAGTAATCGCGAAAGCGCTATGGAGATGATAGATAAACTCCAGTGGAAGACTCTGCAGGAGAGACGCTCAGTAGCTCGGTACGGGCTTTTGTTGAAGTTTTGAGAACATGCCTTCACCGAGGAGTCAAGCAGTATATTGCTTCCTCCCACGTATATCTCGCGAAGAGACAATGAGGATAAAATCAGAGGGGTTAGAGCCCACACAGAGGCCTACCGACAATCTTTCTTTCCACGAACAATACGAAACTGGAATAGAAGGGAGAACCGATAGAGGTACTCAAGGTACCCTCCGCCACACAGCGTCAGGTGGCTTGCGAGGTATGGATGTAGATGTAGATGTGTCTTGCAACTACACAGAAAATTGTCAGTTTTGTTGGGGTTGGGTTGTTTTGGGGAAGGAGACCAGACAGCGAGGTCATCGGTCTTATCGGATTAGGGAAGGTTGTCGGCCGTGCCCTTTCAGAGGTACCATCCCGGCATTTGCCTCGAGTGATTTAGGGAAATCACGGAAAACCTAAATCAGGATGGCCGGACGCGGGATTGAACCGTCGTTCTCCCGAATACGAGTCCAGTGTCTAATCACTGCGCCGCCTCGCTCGGTGTCAGTTTTGTCTAATACTTATTTTACAATGCCTTGCCTTGCCGCAGTGGTAACACCGGTTCCCGTCAGGTCACCGAAGTTAAGTGCTGTCGGCATTGGCTACTAATCGGATGGCTTACCGTCCTACTCTGACGAGAGCTGTGGGCAAGGGGATGTACTCTGGCAAGTGGGGGCTCTGGCCACGGAATCTGACAACGACCGGGGAGTGCAGTGCTGATTTGATGCGTTTCATACCTATGCCCATCGGTGAGGATGACACGGCAGTCGGTCGGTAGTGTTGGGCCGTACGAGACCTGTTCGGACGGAGGAGCACCTTTAGAGATGCATGCATGTCTGAAGGAACGGACATTGGTAACGATCTACAGCTCTATTAATATTATTAAATTTATTCGCCAACTGCGAATTCTTTTGACATCAGCTGTATTAGGTACGGTAGTATTACCCTTTTTTGGTGCATGAAATTCTGTGCCGTTCTAGGACTCGAACCCACATTTCCTTCATTCGCGAGAGGTCGCCGTAGCCATTTCGGCTATCCGTGCACCCTCCCCTTACCGGAAAATAAGTGTTACAAGCCTAGACTGGCAAAATGACGATAATAATACTAACTTTGAACACATTACTCTCATTAACCCTGTTGCGGGAATCCAAATAATTTAGCGAACAATAGAGGCGTAGACAGTGTGGCGTATGGAAGTTTAGGTGGGTCTGGGTAGCGTGCACGTGTAGTGAAACAAGCGCTGTTATCATTTGAGAGATAGAGAGTCGAGCGAGTGTGCCGGGACTTACACAGTTCACTGATAATAGCACCATGTCATCATACCGCGCCGGTGCGTAGCATACAAAGTATTGCGTCATAATCTAAGAATTAAATTAAAAATTAAAGTAGCTTTTCCAAAATTATTTAATATATCTTATTTTTCTTCTTCTTCTCACTGCATTACAACCCTGTGTGAGTTTTAGCCTTATCAACAAGTTTCCTCCAGTCTGTCCTCACCAGCACAGTTCTCCGCCATCCTCGGACTCTGAGAAATTTCATATCTTCTTCCACATCCTCTATCCACCGTTTTCGTGGCATTCCTCTCTGTCGTCTTCCGGTTGGCCTCCATTCAAAAATCTTTTTGGTTGTTCTCCCTGCATCGATCCTGAGGACATGCCCAAGCCAGGCTATTCTACTTTTTATAATTCTTGCGATGTCAGCTCCTTGTATGAGGAGGTCCTGCTCAGTATTCGTTCTAGATCTCCATTATCCTGAACTGCCCCATAGATCTTACGCATCACTCTACGTTCAAATGTCCTGAGCTGTTGCTCGTCAACACTCGTTAGCGTCCATGTTTCGCATCCGTAGGTTACAACTGGCCTGATCATGACCTTATATATTTGCAGCTTCAGATGCCTGTTTAATAACCTAGAGACCAACAATTTCTTAAACGTGTGGAAACATCTATTACCACTTAGGGTGCGCAGTTTTATTTCAGTTGACATGGAATCTGTGCTGTTAATATTAAAGCCCAAATAGTCATTGTTTTGCACATGTTCAAAATTGGAACCGTTTGCTGATAGTCTATCCAAGTTATAATTTTCCTTCCATGTGAAATTCATGTACTTAATCTTTGTTTCGTTTATAGAAAGTCTTCTATATTTTGTGGCTTCTTTCAGCTCACATAATGTCCTCTCTAGCGATACCCTTCTTCTACTAATAATTGTTACATCATCAGAATATGCATGTGCATATGAGTCGACTTTGTGCCTATGTGAGCCATGGCGCTCGTTACTGGCGCGCCAGTCTCTTGGATGTTCATTATCGATCCTTCGATGTTTCTTATCTTTGCTTGCCTTGTAGTTTTCCGCATTCTCGGGGAGAGTGGCAGTTGACGTTTGCTCGGGCTACCTGCTGAGACGCCGCGAAGTACGAGGTGGGAAGCAACCACGTATATTTGGAGTTGGTTGTACGCGGTCTGCCGGTTCAGGATGGAGGATATGTGTTGGCTGCCTGCCTGTCTGCTCTCCTGATTGATTTTGCTCGCCGTGCCTTGCGACCGCCTAGCTTGGGTTACTGCCTGGTGTGTCCTACACGAGCCATACCGGACGTCCAGCAGAAGTTAAGCAGCCTTGTGTTTCTTTTAAAGGAAAGGAGCAAATGTATAACACTTTTTGTAACCAAATTTGGTGGCCTCTTAAGTGTGGCCTTCGCGTTTACACTGCCTTTGGGGAGAGCTAATTCTTTTGAATTTAAATAGTTGGGGTTCCCTGTCCTTATAATCTTTAGGGGGTTTTATTTGAATTTTCTCTTTGGGGTTCCTTCCTTGTGCTTGGTTAAATGTTTACTTGTATAGCGGGAAGTGACTCCTGGTTAAAACTCGGAGAAGGTGTTTGATGTTGCTGCCGCCTCCGGCATTCGTCTTTTCAATTAAGTGTTGTCATCCCTTCGAGCGACGTGTGTCACTCCTCGTTAATTAATGCTGGTTTATGTGTACTTAGTTTTGACTTGGCCATTTGACTTAATATTTTGGAACGCAGTATAGCACTAAGGCAACCTCATTGTATACCACCTTGTGCCCCAGTCTAGTACCTTAATTTTCAGTGGCACGAGTTAGCTCCACTACCGGTTTTACTGATGTGCTCCCCTCAAAATCTTGTCTTGTATAAATTTGTCTTATGTGTGTCTGGGAACACAGAGATGAGCTTTACCGTGACTTCAGTGCTAGTCAGTTAATGGAATATTCATTTTGGCTTGGTTTCCACTGAAGAGTTTGTAAGGATCGTAGTGTGTTTGATTTGTTATTCATGTAATTACTGTAAGTTTGTTTATTTAATGGGGAGCAAGACATTTAAAGACTGTAGGTATTAACTCCCCTAGTTGCTGGGTGTCGCTAATTCGTTCCAAATGGCCTACTACTTATTCAATGGCAAGGCTGTTGATTAGTTGGTTACTGTGAGTACAAATTCACGCTATATATTTATTGCCGAAATTGTTAAAGTGTCTGTGTCGTGATTCAATCACTAGCCACGTGTTTGAGCTAAATTGATATAAACCTTACATTTCCTCCTTAAAATTTGTTGCCAGCAGAAACACTTAAGAGAACTAAGTTTTTTCACTGATTATGTTAACCTTTACTGGGAGCAATATTTCATGTAGTTAAATTTTGTCTTAAAATGTGTATTTCTCTGATGTAATAAACGAGTGATAAAAGAAAAAAGCAAAGTGGCCTGGTCCTTCCTACTGTGTCCGGTTTGTAACACGTATCACTATGTAACCAGATATCTGAAGCTTCCACACGGCTGCTTCAAGAGTCAGACTGAAAAGCATTGTAGAGAGTGCGTCCCCTTGTCTGACTCCTCTACAAATGCTAAACCAATTGCTCAATTCTCCATCCACTCGCATTGCAGCCTTGGAACCAGCCAATGTTGCTTGAATAAGTGAGACGTACTTTGGAGGTATACCAAGTAGAAGCAAATCATTTAGCATTTGCGCTCTGTCGAGACTATCAAAGGCCTGTTTGAAGTCTACGTAGATGTTATAAAGCTCAACGCTATACTCAATATGCCTTTTCATGTATTTGCCTCAACACAAATATCTAGTCTGTTGTTGATAGCCGCCCGGAGCGGCCGTGCGGTTCTAGGCGCTACAGTCTGGAACCGCGCGACCGCTACGGTCGCAGGTTCGAATCCTGCCTCGGTCATGGATGTGTGTGATGTCCTTAGGTTAGTTAGGTTTAATTAGTTCTAAGTTCTAGGCCAATGATGACCTCAGAAGTTAAGTCGCATAGTGCTGAGAGCCATTTGAACCATTTTTGTTGATCTATTAGGCCGAAATTCACACTGATACTCCCCCAGAATATCTTCTGCATATGGTGCTAACCTGTTGTAGATAATACTAGAGAAGGTCTTATAGGTTAAATTCAGTAGGGTAATTCCTCGGTAATTTGAACAGCAGGTCTTGCCTCTTTTCTTGTGTATTGGTTGGATTACACCTAAGGTCCACTCTTCTCGGATCCTTTCCTGATTGCATGTCAACTTAATAAATTTGTGCATCCGCTTATGAAGATCAGTTCCTCTATTTTTTTTTAGCAGTTCTGCAGTTATTTCATCAGTTGCTGGTGCTTTATAATATTTTTTAAACAATACACTACCCTCCGTACTTCCTCTAACGTTGGTTCCTCTTTTTCTGGATCTACGGTATAATAGAGTGGCTGCTCATTCCTGATAGGATTGCCCTCTCTGTCAGCAAATTTCCCTCTTTGTCCTTACAAGCTGTTATTTTCGGTATATATTCTTGAGATCCTTCTTTGGTTTTCTTGTAGAATTTTCTGCTTTCATTCCTTTGGTAGTGCTCTTCCATCTCCTGTATCTTTCTCTTCATGGCTACTTTTTTTTCCCTCCTGCATACCCTTGCTGCCTCTATTCTCTTTTCATTATATAATGCCTGATTTTATCTAGTATTCCGCTGCAAGCATTTCGCCTTGCTTCCTTTTTCTGTTCCGCTGCCTGTCTACATTCATCATCAGACAAGTCTTCATTTCTGAGCCACCACCTTTTGTTTGTAGCTCCTGTCTCAATCTGTTCTGGTAATCCTGAGCAGTAGCCCTATCTTTCAGTAGTTCTATATTCCATTTCTTTACTCTGGCACTACTTCCTCTGGCAGCCATTGCAAGTTTCTGTCTCATTTTGGCTCCTACTACGTAATGATCAGAATCTGAGTTTGCTCCTGGGAAAGTGCTCACATTTTCCATATCGGATGCCTACCTCTTTGATATCAATATATGGTCTATATGGTCTGCTTCATTTGTTCCTCGTATATCTCATTTCCCTTTGTAGATATTTTTCCTTGGAAAACAGGTACTTACTGCCTTCAACTTGTTTGCAGAAGCAAACTGGGCAACCCTCCTACCATTATTGTTAGTTTCACCATGCACACTTTCCTTATCAAACACACTTCTGAACGTCTCTTCCTTACCCAGTTTTGCATTATGGTCGCCAAGAACTATTTTGGAATCAAATCTGGATATTCTGTCACACACCTCCTGTAGCTGATCATAGAAGATGTCCACAGTATCTCCATCTGATACTTCCGTTGGTGCATATACATTCAAAAAGGTCACATTTTGAAATTTGCCTTTCATACGCAGAGTAAATATGCTTTCATTATATGGGATGAAAGCAATAATTTATCTACGCATATCCTTGGAGGCTATAAACCCAAATCCAAACTCTCCTTGTCTTTCGCTTTCCTGAATAGAACATGGAGAATTTCTGCTTATAAATCTCTCCCTTCCACCTGATTTCCTGGAGTGCAAAAACTCCCATTCCATACCATAGCACCTCTTCTGCAACACTATTCGTCGCTCCTGTTTGTAACAGCGTAAGCACGTTCCATGTTCCAAATTTAAACACCAGCCGGCCGCGGTGGTCTCGCGGTTAAGGCGTTCAGTCTGGAACCGCGCGAGTGCTACGGTCGCAGGTTCGAATCCTGCCTCTGGCATGGATGTGTGTGATGTCCTTAGGTTAGTTAGGTTTAAGTAGTTCTAAGTTCTAGGGGACTGATGACCACAGAAGTTAAGTCCCATAGTGCTCAGAGCCATTTGAACCATTTAAACACCGATAAATCCATATTCCTGTTTCCTAGCATAGTTGGTCTGTGTAGGGGCAGTCCAGCATGCCTTGTTGAATTATTCGCAATAACACATTTTTTACAAGGCAGGGGTATCAACCACGCGCTCAACCCACAACCTGGAGGACCGGGCTTTCAATTCGGGGTTAGCTCCCCTAGAGGGGGTAACGACCTAGGCTATAGAGTCCCCCCTACCCTATGGTGTGGCTCCTCTGTCGAGACCACTCCGGCTTGGATGATCCTGCTAGTAGCTACATTACCGCCGGTACGGCTGTCGACCTCATCGTAAACCCTTCCGGCCAGCACTGAAGGTGCCTGCGATAAGCCGGTGTCCTCTGCTTCAGCGTAATAATGTTCGGACTGAAGGAAGACATCGAAGCAATTCAGAGGCCGGCTGTTACATCTGTTACCAGTAGGTTCGAACAACACGTAAGTGTTACGGAGATGCTTCATGAACTCAGATGGGAATCTCTGGAGGGAAGGCGACGTTCTTTTCTTTTCGAGGAACACTATTGAGAAAATTTAGAGAACCGTCATTTGAAGTTAACTGCCGGACGATTCTACTGCCGCCAACATACATTCCGCATAAGGACCATGAAGATAATACAGGGTGTTACAAAAAGGTACGGCCAAACTTTCAGGAAACATTCCTCACACACAAAGAAAGAAAAGATGTTATGTGGACATGTGTCCGGAAACGCTTAATTTCCATGTTAGAGCTCATTTTAGTTTCGTCAGTATGTACTGTACTTCCTCGATTCACCGCCAGTTGGCTCAATTGAAGGAAGGTAATGTTGACTTCGGTGCTTGTGTTGACATGCGACTCATTGGTCTACAGTACTAGCATCAAGCACATCAGTACGTAGCATCAACAGGTTAGTGTTCTTCACGAACGTGGTTTTGCTGTCGGTGCAATGTTTACAAATGCGGAGTTGGCGGATGCCCATTTGATGTATGGATTAGCACGGGGCAATAGGCGTGGCGCGGTACGTTTGTATCGAGGTAGATTTCCAGAACGATGGTGTCCCGACAGGAAGACGTTCGAAGCAATTGATCGGCGTAACATTCCAGCATATGACTCGCGACTGGGGAAGACCTAGATCGACGAGGACACATGCAATGGACGAGGCAATTCTTCGTGCAGTTGACGATAACCCTAATGTCAGCGTCAGAGACGTTGCTGCTGTACAGGGTAACGTTGACCACGTCACTGTATGGAGAGTGCTACGGGAGAACCAGTTGTTTCCCTACCATGTACAGCGTGTGCAGGCACTATCAGCAGCTGATTGGCCTCCACGGGTACACATCTGCGAATGGTTCATCCAACAATGTGTCACTCCTCATTTCAGTGCAAATGTTCTCTTTACGGATGAGGCTTCATTCCAACGTGATCAAATTGTAAATTTTCACAATCAACATGTGTGGGCTGACGAGAATCCGCACGCAATTGTGCAATCACGTCATCAACACAGATTTTCTGTGAACGTTTGGGCAGGCATTGTTGGTGATGTCTTGATTGGGCCCCACGTTCTTCCACCTACACTCAATGGAGCACGTTATCATGATTTAATACGGGATACTCTACCTGTGCTGCTAGAACATGTGCCTTTACATGTACGACACAACATGTGGTTCATGCACGATGGAGCTCCTGCACATTTCAATCGAAGTGTTCGTACGCTTCTCAACAACAGATTCGGTGACCGATGGATTGGTAGAGGCGGACCAATTCCATGGCCTCCACGCTCTCCTGACCTCAACCCCCTTGACTTTCATTTATGGGGGCATTTGAAAGCTCTTGTCTACGCAACCCCGGTACCAAATGTAGAGACTCTTCGTGCTCGTATTGTGGACGGCTGTGATACAATACGCCATTCTCCAGGGCTGCATCAGCGCATCAGGGATTCCATGCGACGGAGGGTGGATGCATGTATCCTCGCTAACGGAGGACATTTTGAACATTTCCTGTAACAAAGTGTTTGAGGTCGCGCTGGTACGTTCTGTTGGTGTGTGTTTCCATTCCATGATTAATGTGATTTGAAGAGAAGTAATAAAATGAGCTCGAACATGGAAAGTAAGCGTTTCCGGACACATGTCCACATAACATATTTTCTTTCTTTGTGTGTGAGGAATGTTTCCTGAAAGTTTGGCCGTACCTTTTTGTAACATACTGCATACGAGAAATTAGGG
The DNA here is from genome assembly GCF_021461395.2 of Schistocerca americana. Lineage (NCBI taxonomy): Eukaryota > Metazoa > Arthropoda > Insecta > Orthoptera > Acrididae > Schistocerca > Schistocerca americana. The sequence goes on along the minus strand of NC_060130.1, from coordinate 174,601,330 downwards.
CTCATACGGAGGCATACAGACAGTCCCTTTTTCATCGCTCTATTTGCCAGTGGAACAGGAAAGGAAATGACAAGTAGTGGTACAGGGTAACCTCCGCCACGCGCCTTACGGTGGCTTGCGGAGTGTCGATGTAGATGTACATGTAGACATTCATGATGCAGGAGGTCACGAAAGGAAGCTAGTGTCAACCGATGATGTTATTCAGCAAGTGGATTAGACGCTTCGATAAAATAGAGTACGAAGGGCAATTCAGGACGAGAGATGAGGAATGTTGTCATCAGGCATTGCCCTTCTTCTCATCGATGCTAGGCCATAAATTGCAGTTGCACCAAAGATGCTCCTGGAGGGTTTCCGATAGGAAGTGTTCTATGACCCAGCATGCACCCCGGGCTTGGCTTTCACTGATTTCATTTCTTTGCTCACAGGAACCGCTGGCTACGAGGTGAGCATTTAGGTACAGACAACGATCTGCAGACCAGCATAGAGTATTGGCGGAAAGCGCAGGCGACTGCCTTCTGTGACTACGGTACTAGAACTTGGTGCAACGTTACGACAAATGACTAAGTCGGAGCAGTGACTACGTAGCTGCCGCGCAGGATTAGCCGTGCGGTCTTAGGGGGTGCAGTCATGGACTGTGCGGCTGGTCCCGGCGGAGGATCGAGTCCTCCCTCGGGCATGGGTGTGTGTGTTTGTCCTTAGGATAATTTAGGTTAAATAGTGTGTAAGCTTAGGGACTGATCACCTTAGCAGTTAAGGCCCATAAGATTTCACACATATTTGAACATTTGAATACCATCAACCAGATCGTTTATGTAAATCATAAAAAAGAGAAGATCTATTACGCTGTCCTGGGCCACACCTGAAGTTACGCTTGTTTCTGTTGAAGTCACCTCGTTCAGGACGACATACTGCTCCCTGTCTGTTAGAAAACTTAACTATGCAGCTGGAAGATGTGGCTAAATTCTGCAGATAAATCATTTTTGATTTCACTGTGGTTTCTATTTCTTGACAAATCGGATCTTAAAAATATATGACCCTCTTATGTTGCCTCATCTCACACAAAACTATCGTTAATGAGCAATTTTTAATGATCCCGCTTTCTTTCTGCGATCCGATTCGTGACTGTACATACCGCGACCGACTACGACTCACAAGGGGGCCATCATGTCTGACAAATGCGGATTATGATGAGTCCTACGTATGTTGTAGAGGCACGTTTTCTGAGTACCTGCCTACGGGATTTTCATGCAACGACCCCTAGTTCCCGAGAAAATCGATGTTTAAATCTTGTATGTATTGTATTGTGTGTTAACCGGGGGCCTAGAAACGACGGAGAGGCTCCATCCCCGCCGCAGCCGCAGTGGTCCGCAAGACACCGACGACTACCGCAGTCCACCCCTCCGCCGCCCCGCACCGAACCCAGGGTTGTTGTGCGGTTCGGCGGTTCGGCCCCCGGTGGACCCCCCACAGGGAACGTCTCACACCAGACCAGTGTAAGTATGGTGTACGCGTACGCGGAGAACTTGTTTGCGCAGCGATCGCCGACATAGTATAACTCTGAGGCGGAATATGGGGAACCAGCCCGCATTCGCCGAGGCAGATGGAAAACCGCCTAAAAACCATCCACAGACTGGCCGGTTCGCCGGACCTCGACACATATCCGCCGGGCGGATTCGTGCCGGGAACAAGGCGCTCCTTCCCGCCCGAAAAGCCGTGCGTTAGACCGCACGGCCAACCGGACGTATTTAAATCTTACTAGTACCCTCTATACCTGTAGCGTTAGTCATACTTCGACTAAGCGGAAGAAGCGCGGCGGCTAAGATTCACGACTATCACGATGGCTGTACAGGTTCAAATCCTGTGCATTTACTTTTCTCTTTTCAATTTCATCATACAGAATATCTTTTAATAGTACATTTTAGGCAAAATTATTCAAAAAAATTCATTATTGCCGTAGTGATAACTCAATCATTACAGCAAACTTTCTTCAAATGTGTATTCCGTTTGTGGTTCGTAGTTAAAATTCCGAACAATTGGACAACGTTTGCTTGATTCGTAGGAAGTGCAGGGCAATCAGAAAAGTTACGATCAAATGTTTGAAAATGAAAGAAAAGCAAGAAATTGTGCCGTAAAAATTGTCTCACAAAAATATGTACTCCATTTTACCTACTCTGTTACGTTAATTTTTTTTTTTACAGGAAAATTAAAATTTTCACGAAGAAAAAAAAATTCAGAATACTCACAATTTGCTGAAGCCTAGTAAAGAAACTACTTCGAGAGAAGATTACATAAAAATACATTCTTTAATTCTGCATTGGTTTAGTGCGCCTGCTTTCATAGGAATAATCAAATACGCATGGTTCGCATCGAAATTGATTGAAGAAAGAGCAGTCCTTTTTAATAAAAACGAACTGTTTTATAATATTGCTTCTGAAGAATCCTTGTGCCAACAACAGTAGCATTCATTAAGTGCGCGTGATGCTTTATGGATTTGTTTACTATCAAAAACAGTCTTGATCACAATTTATTTATTACGGTGACCGGTTTCGACCACTACTGTGGTCATCTTCAAGCCTACAAGTCGTATACAAAGCTTTAATTAGAGGGCTACAAACATTAAAGAAAATACATAAAGCTATAAAGCTATAAAACTATGAATTACCAATGAGTAAGGACCTCCTTCTGCTGGAGAATCACTACCGGTGAAACCAGTGCACGCCTTACTATATATAATGGAGGCTCCGCCCACTTCTGACGGAATGATGTCATTACTAACCAATGGGCTATAGGTCGAATAACAATGTAAAATTTCTTAGTTAAAAGAACATTGTCAAGAAAGGAAAATAAACAAACACTAAAGTTAGCTTATTTAACAGCTATTGTCAATTAAAATGCGTTAAAATAGTTAAACATGTAGGATAAATGAACTTCGTTTTGGCAGTACATGGGTTGCCCTCTCAAGGCCTGTTAGTGAACCACTTGGAACCACTGGTTGCCATGGAGAAGTTGGGCGCCGTTCCAAAGATGTGGCAGCAGGCTTCTTTCCATTGAAGTTGTTGTAAAGTCGATAGGCAAACTAGTGGTTGCCATGGTGAGGATAAACGCCAGTGCAAAGATGTGGCAGCAGGCTTCTTTCTAACGAAGTTGTTGCAAAAGTTTTTGATAGTAAATATTTGTAGCACTTTTATCACTGTTCACTCCCACAATGTATTCAAAAAAATTATGGATTTGTGTTTCAGTTGCTCCTAAAACTAACACTATCTGAAATTATATTCAAGCACAGCAAGCGATGCAAGCGATAACGAGTAAGACGATTGCGTAATCTGTTCTGTAACAAACAGAATACACGTTTGAAGAAAATTTGCTTTGACGATTGATTTCCTGGTTAAATTAATGCAGGAGAAATGACAATTTTTGAATAATTTGGCGTGAAATACAGTATTTAATGATATTCTGTACGATGAAACTGGAGAAAAGTATACGCGCAGAATCTTAACTTGCACCGCCAATATGATAGCTGTGAAACCTAGCCTGTGTGTTATTTCCAGTTGGTCAAAATTTGGCTAATGTTATTGATTTAAGAGTTAGGCAGGACAGAACCACCGGCGTGGCAAGCATCACGCGTGCAGCATCTGTGGGCCAAGAGTGGGCCAGGCCCGGCCTGTCGCTCGGCTTTGCTCGGTTCTTGTCGGAAGTACCCGGAAGAACACGACATTTCATTTAATATTCCGGTGCGGCATTATTCGGTCGACAGAAATCTCTTCTAGTGATCTACCGTCGGAATCCTTTAAAATGAACGGAAATGAGAGAAGTGAAGGATGAGTGTTTTCAGTTCGCATAACTGACAGGTAGTGCCTATTTACTATGAAATGACATTACAATACCATGCAGAAAGAATTTAAAGATTTAGTTGACAGTTAAAGAACACAAAATTACAGTTACGACAGACGGAATTAATTGTTTTGTACATCAACAAGCACTTTGTACTAAATCTGCAGGCCTGAAGTACGTGAATAAATTCATGGTACGAAATGTAAAATTCCTGAAGTCACATGCATTATTCCACTGTCAGTTGCAACAGTTTTCAATGGAAGTGAAGGGAGAGTATAGAGACTTCATATGTTACTGGAAATTACGTAGGATAAGTCAAGGAGCATACTGGAACGATTTTTCGATTTAAAACTCACTATTGTTTAATTTTTTGAAGGAAAAAGGAGTGCAGGAACGAAAATTAGAATGTCCAGACTGAAGTGCACACCTCGCATTGTAAGTGGACTTGACTGCTAACTGCCCACAGCAAGACATTGGAAGTAAGCCGGCCGAAGTGGCCGAGCGGTTAAAGGCGCTGCAGTCTGGAACCGCACGACCGCTGCGGTCGCAGGTTCGAATCCTGCCTCGGGCATGGATGTGTGTGATGTCCTTTGGTTAGTTAGGTTTAAGTAGTTCTAAGTTCTAGGGGACTTATGACCACAGCAGTTGAGTCCCATAGTGCTCAGAGCCATTTTTTTGAAGTAAACTTCTTCCTGATTTGATGGGGATGCATTTAAAAAGAAGATCGCTTTGTAGATAGGACACATTCTGACAAGGACGGTCCAGTTCTCTGAGCTCACTGGTGTTAAAGGATATACGAAAAATTCATTGTGGCCTAAGAAGAATTACAAGGTTAGTTTTATAAAGATTTTGAGGATACTGTCAATCTTGCGAGGGGCGTTTGAAAAGTCCGTGCAAAGTCCGAGAGATGGTACTACCGGCGCGTATTGATGTCATGTTTAATTAGTAGCATCTTTGAAAAGAACGCACACCAAATTTCAGTCATATTGGTCTATTTCTTTGTGTTTGGCATTCGTGTGAATCAAGGAAGTCGAATAATTTTCAAAAAATGGACGAAAAAGATTAAACATTACTTTATGATAGGCAGATCGTCTCAGGAGACTAAAGAGAAGCTTGATAAACATTACGGTGACTGTGCACCTTCGATTAGAACAGTTTATAAGTGGTTTCAAAATTTTCGGAGTGGCCATATGGGCACAAGTGATGCTGAACATTCTGGACGGCCTGTGGAGATTACGACTCCAGAAATCATTGATAAAATCCATGCTATGGTGATGGATGACAGAAGAGTTAAGGTGCCTGAGATTGCTAGTGCTGTGGGCATCTCGAATGAACGGGCACATAATATTTTGCATAAACATTTGGACATGAGAAAGCTATCCGCAAGATGGGTTCCGCGATTGCTCACGCTTGACCAAAAACGGAATCGTGTGAAGTGTTGCAAGGATGGTTTGCATTGTTCAGGAAGAATCCGCAGAACTTAAAGCGTCGTTTCGTCACTGTGGATGAAACATGGATACATTACTGTACTCCTGAGATAAAACAACAATCTAAACAATGGGTTACCGATGGAGAATCTGCATCAAAAAAAGGCGAAGACCATTCCTTCGGCCGGAAAGGTTATGGCGACTGTCTTTTGGGATTCGCAAGGGATAATTCTCATCGACTATCTGGAAAAGGGTAAAACTATTACAGGTGCATATTATACATCGTTATTGGACCGTTTGAAAACCGAGCTGCAAGAAAAACGCCGGCGATTAGACCGACAATGCACCAGCACACACCTCAGCAGTTGTGGTCGCAAAATTAATGGAAATAGGATTCCAACTCGTTTCACATCCCCCCTGTTCTCCAGACTTGGCTCCCTCGGACTACTATTTGTTCCCCAATTTCAAGAAATGGCTGGCGGGACAAAGATTTTATTCAAACGAGGAGGTGATTGCAGTAACTAATAGCTATTTTGCAGACTTGGACAATTCCTATTATTCGGAAGGGATGAACAAATTAGAACAGTGTTGGACGAAGTGTACAAGTCTAAAAGGAGACTATGTCGAAAAATAAAAAAGATTTACCCCAAACACGTAAGAAGTTTCTATTTTTGCACGGATTTTTCAAACGCCCCTCGTACATCGTTTCCGAGCTGTTTTCGAGACTGTACGTCTTTCAGTTGAAAGTGCCGCAGTGCATGTGCAGATGTAACTTATTGACCTGCAAGGTAATTCCAGTTATGACAAATCTTTTTACATTAAATCTGTCCAGGACGTCTACATTGCTACCCTCTGGTAGAGTTTCCACGTCTTCATAATTATGTTACGAAAGTTCTGCAATATTTCGATCGACATATTTGTGTGACAGTCCGTTTTTGGGTTGTGAAACTATATGAGTCACGATTATGTGGCAACTTGAGAACGAAACTCTGTGAAATTGTCTCCGTCAGCCCGTATGCCGGCAGTTTGTACCAGATAAAAATTATATTATGTCTTCAGCGCTCCAAAATTATTAAGTGACTTTCGTTGTTGACTCACGTTTTTGACTTATGTTGTTGAGAAATGTGAAGTATAAAACCAAGTCGTACGCAGTGCGACTACACTGCCATTTAAATGCGTCGAGTTCGCGGTTTTCCCCTCTTCTCTGTACTCGCGCTCAGATAGCGTGGCGTGGCGGTGGGGGAAACGCGAAGTGAGGTTCAAATGGCTCTGAGCACTATGGAACTTAACTTCTGAGGTCATCAGTCCCTTAGAACTTAGAAGTACTTAAACCCAACTAACCTAAGGACATCACACATATCCATGCCCGAGGCAGGATTCGAACTGCGACGGCAGCGGTCGCTCGGTTCCAGACTGTAGCGCCTAGAACCGCTCCCCCCCCCCCTCCCCCGCCCCCTCGCTGCGGGCTGAAGTGAGGCTGAGCGCTTTGGCACTCGAGTCTGGGCATGGCCCGCGAGCCGAAATCTTGGCCGCCCCTGCTCTAAAACATATCTAAGATGCATCAAAACCCGTGGTTAACAGGTCCGATGGTTCCCTTGTCAGTCTGTTGCTTCCCTCGGAGCAACTGCCGCGCGCCGAGTCAGCAAGCGTCAGACCGCTCCTATAATTAAATGATGGCACATCGCGCGATTCCTGTGGGCTCCGATCCGGCAGAAACCCCTGTGGCCAGAGATTACACAGTCATCTACGAGGGCAGTTCAATAAGTAATGCAACACATTTTTTTTCTCGGCCAATTTTGGTTGAAAAAACCGGAAATTTCTTGTGGAATATTTTCAAACATTCCCGCTTCGTCTCGTATAGTTTCATTGACTTCCGACAGGTGGCAGCGCTGTACGGAGCTGTTAAAATGGCGTCTGTAACGGATGTGCGTTGCAAACAACGGGCAGTAATCGAGTTTCTTTTGGCGGAAAACCAGGGCATCTCAGATATTCATAGGCGCTTGCAGAATGTCTACGGTGATCTGGCAGTGGACAAAAGCACGGTGAGTCGTTGGGCAAAGCGTGTGTCATCATCGCCGCAAGGTCAAGCAAGACTGTCTGATCTCCCGCGTGCGGGCCGGCCGTGCACAGCTGTGACTCCTGCAATGGCGGAGCGTGCGAACACACTCGTTCGAGATGATCGACGGATCACCATCGAACAACTCAGTGCTCAACTTGACATCTCTGTTGGTAGTGCTGTCACAACTGTTCACCAGTTGGGATATTCAAAGGTTTGTTCCCGCTGGGTCCCTCGTTGTCTAACCGAACACCATAAAGAGCAAAGGAGAACCATCCGTGCGGAATTGCTTGCTCGTCATGTGGGTGAGGGTGACAATTTGTTGTCAAAGATTGTTACAGGCGATGAAAAATGGGTTCATCACTTCGAACCTGAAACAAAACGGCAATCAATGGAGTGGCGCCACACCCACTCCCCTACCAAGAAAAAGTTTAAAGCCATACCCTCAGCCGGTAAAGTCATGGTTACAGTCTTCTGGGACGCTGAAGGGGTTATTCTGTTCGATGTCCTTCCCCATGGTCAAACGATCAACTCTGAAGTGTATTGTGCTACTCTTCAGAAATTGAAGAAACGACTTCCGCGTGTTCGTAGGCACAAAAATCTGAACGAACTTCTCCTTCTTCATGACAACGCAAGACCTCACACAAGTCTTCGCACCCGAGAGGAGCTCACAAAACTTCAGTGGACTGTTCTTCCTCATGCACGCTACAGCCCCGATCTCGCACCGTCGGATTTCCATATGTTTGGCCCAATGAAGGACGCAATCCGTGGGAGGCACTACGCGGATGATGAAGAAGTTACTGATGCAGTACGACGTTGGCTCCGACATCGATCAGTGGAATGGTACCATGCAGGCATACAGGCCCTCATTTCAAGGTGGCGTAAGGCCGTAGTATTGAATGGAGATTACGTTGAAAAATAATGTTGTGTAGCTAAGAGATTGGGGAATAATCTGGTGTATTTCAATGTTGAATAAAGCAACCCCTGTTTCAGAAAAAAAATGTGTTACATTACTTATTGAACTGCCCTCGTATAATGGAATATCGCCCGCGGCGTTACATTGCTGTGTTAAATATGGAGTAGGTCTACACTTCTCCAAAGTCTCTGCATATTGATCACACGCTTCCATGCATTACTAAGTGCGTAGCTCTCACTCAATTGGAGTTAAAGCACATTTCAGTTTACATGGATTTTCCATGACCGATTCCCGGTAACTTAAAACTTCGAACACAACGAAGTCATGTGTTCATACGCAACGCTGTGATCAGGCAGCACTGATTTTTGTAGTTTTCTGCACTGTGACAATATGAGTCGGTGCAAGGACCGGATAACGTGGCGCATTCGCTAAGACACTTGACTCTTCCTTGGTAGTATCGCAGTTCACACCGGCTCCCGGTGATCCAGATTTAGGTTTTCCGTGGCTGCCCGAAATTGCTTAAGGCGTATGCCTTGATCGGTTCTTTGGCGAAGACTTGGCTCATTTACTACTCCCATTTACCACTTCCATCTCATATGAGCGCATCGTTCAACCCCGAACTTCCTTCCTTCCTTCCTTCAGTGCGGTGCAGGTCTTACATTCATAAAATAACTAAATTACAGGCATTTATGTCTACTAGATCTCATACAACTTCCGTACTTCCTATTGTCTAGACGTGTGCATCAAACGTCAAGCTTTTATAAAATTCAGATATCAGGAGATAAAGAAAACACTATTGCCTGAAGATATTGTTGTACGTATTGGTTTCAAATATTGTTCGTATTGTATTGTATGTTAACTGGGGACCTAGAAACGACGGAGAGGCTCTGTACCCGCCGCAGCCGCAGTGGTCCACAACCCCACGACGACTACCACAGTCCACTTCACCCCTCCGCCTCCCCACACCGAACCCAGGGTTATTGTGCGGTTCGGCCCCTGGTGGACCCCCAGGGAACGTCTCACACCAGACGAGTGTAACCCCTATGTTTGCGTGGTAGAGTAATGGTGGTGTACGCGTACGTGGAGAACTTGTTTGCGGAGCAGTCGCCGACATAGTGTAGCTGAGGCGGAATAAGGGGAACCAGCCCGCATTCGCCGAGGAAAATGGAAAACCGCCTAAAAACCATCCACAGACTGGCTGGTTCACCAGACCTCGACACAAATCGTGCCGGGGACCATGCGCTCCTTCCCGCTCGGAAAGCCGTGCGCTAGACCGCACGGCCATAATATTGTTTAGTTCCCACGTAGAGACCTACATACGGAACGGAATATACAGGGTCATTCTTATTAACGTTTAAAAAGCCCCGAAGCGATGTAGATAAGGCCGAGACAAGTAATCTAATACAAGTCACACGGAACCGAAAATGTCAGGAAATACCTCACAAGTGGATGACAGATGTTGAACATGTGACGTCTCCAGGTGACGTACCCCGTCCACGTGCAGCTGTAGGGCATCTCGGTAAAGGACGAAGTGCTACACATCGCACTGTGCCAATAAGAGTCTGTGCAAAGACTGGGTAACGTGGCGCAGTCGCTAAGACACTCGACTCTTCTTCGATAGTACCGGAGTTCACATCGGCTTCTGGCTATCCAGACTTAGGATTTCCGTCTAACATTATACAATGTGATACGATAGTGATGGCGGTAGTGGTAACACAAGACTACGATAAACCGGTGTACCGAGTGGGTGAAACAGTGGTTAGCACACAGGATTCGCATTCTGGAGGACGACAGCTTAAACCCGCGTCTGGTCATCGAGATTTAGCTTTCCCGTGATTTCCCTAAATCGCTCCAGATAAATGCCGGGATGGCTCCTTAAAAGGGCGCGGCCGATTACCTTCACCGTCCTTACAATCCGAGCTTGTGCTCTGTCTCTAATGACCTCGATGTCGACGGGACGTTAAACACAATCTGCCTTCCTCCCTTCCTTATGAATCGATGTACCGGTACATTTAACGAGCTTGCAGACACGCGCCTCTGTTACCACGCTGCTAACTCCAATGCGCTTGCAGCAAGACGTATTTACACAGGACATTTCCCAAAGCGTGCTTTACCTTCTCACGTACCGTTTAGTATTGTGGATCGTCGAATGCGTGAAACGGGGACTCTGCGCGTAAGTAAACACTAAAGGTAAAACAATGGTGAGACTTGCTGTGTTCTGAAACAAGGTTAATTATCAGACAAGATCTAACGTGTGAAATGAATTCTACTTTGTTGCTATTTATTTTTTGTGTATTTAAATTAAAGCTTAAAAAGTATGTTTTGTAAATACGTGCAGTAGCTTAAAACCTTGTTTTCGTGTCGAGTGTTTAAATATTAAAGTCACTACAACTTTTCCACTCATACTGAATTTCAAGAAGTTCCCGTCGCGTATGTTTATCATTAATGTCAACCTACCAAGGTCTCAGTCATGCCGGTAATGGTAGGTCTCGCCCGCGAGTAATCATTGAATCAGGAGTCAGTTTATATTGACGAAGTCTTCTTTGGAAGTTCCAGGCGGGAAGAAGATTTTCATATGCTACATAAAGTATTACACGCTATAAAGAAAGGTGGCGTGAAACTAAAACTGCCTGTGACCGACTGCGTTAAAAGCAAGCTGAACTTTATGTGACACGTGAAAAGCAGAGGGTGATAGCTCCCCAGAACAATTTGAGGCATCTAAAAATAAAAATAATAAAAATAATTTAAACCATAGTTTGGTCTTTTTAGATTTTTTCGACAATTGTCAGGTTACTAAACATTTAATGCACCTCGTTTATATGTCCATTTGAAAAATACGTCCTGGATGTGGTCAGAAGAATGTCAGATAGCTTCCGAAAAGCTATAGGCCAGGTTGTCAGGTAGCAAGTTGTTGCATCACCCAGATTATCGAACCCCTTTTCTATGTCGACAGATTCAAATGGGTATGGCTACGAGGTGCAATTGTTCCAAATTCAACACGAAGACAACGCCGAAATGTGTTATAGCATTCACGAGTAGATTTTACAGTCTGTGAAAGGAACTCCTAAAGCTCGTAATTGGAAGACCTCGATATCTCATTTGGATTAAAAACTTTAACCCTGCTTGATGGGGCATAAAATCACAAGGAACTCACTTTTTGAAAAAACATACGTGTTGAAACGTTCTCTATTGACTAGGTAGGTAATAGATCATCTAGGAGTGTTAAAATCTCAGGCACCAGAGACCTCAAGTACTGAGAAGTAATGGATACACATATGTTTCCATTTAATAAGGTTAGGGAAAAAAGTTCTCTGAAAAATGTCTTTAGCAATCTGAAAAGAGAAGAAATGAATTTAGTAGAATCTTTTAGGAAGCCCACAACATCATAAAGCAGCTCAGTATAAAAGCGAATCTATTCAGAAGAATGAAGTTAGATGCAGCTGAATGGAAGGTGTATTTCCTGTCACAACCATTTGATTAATATAATTGATTATATGCATCTAATTATGGGCTCTCTGGTGCAAAACGTAGCATTATAAAATTTAATAAGAAAGTGACTTTTCATAACACGTACTACAGAGTGGCGAGAGCACTAGCATCTTGAGTTGTATGTCAAAAAGTGAGAGCAGTGAACTGTACAGTACAAGGAGACATGTATTCAGTCGAGCCATACGAACGCTTCGACTCACAGTGGTAGATCTTTTTGCACCTTTGTCAGCATCTTGATGTAGATGCACTTACATTTTTCTTCTAATTGATATACACTCCTGGAAATTGAAATAAGAACACCGTGAATTCATTGTCCCAGGAAGGGGAAACTTTATTGACACATTTCTGGGGTCAGATACATCACATGATCACACTGACAGAACCACAGGCACATAGACACAGGCAACAGAGCATGCACAATGTCGGCACTAGTACAGTGCATATCCACCTTTCGCAGCAATGCAGGCTGCTATTCTCCCATGGAGACGATCGTAGAGATGCTGGATGTAGTCCTGTGGAACGGCTTGCCATGCCATTTCCACCTGGCGCCTCAGTTGGACCAGCGTTCGTGCTGGACGTGCAGACCGCGTGAGACGACGCTTCATCCAGTCCCAAACATGCTCAATGGTGGACAGATCCGGAGATCTTGCTGGCCAGGGTAGTTGACTTACACCTTCTAGAGCACGTTGGGTGGCACGGGATACATGCGGACGTGCATTGTCCTGTTGGAACAGCAAGTTCCCTTGCCGGTCTAGGAATGGTAGAACGATGGGTTCGATGACGGTTTGGATGTACCGTGCACTATTCAGTGTCCCCTCGACGATCACCAGTGGTGTACGGCCAGTGTAGGAGATCGCTCCCCACACCATGATGCCGGGTGTTGGCCCTGTGTGCCTCGGTCGTATGCAGTCCTGATTGTGGCGCTCACCTGCACGGCGCCAAACACGCATACGACCATCATTGGCACCAAGGCAGAAGCAACTCTCATCGCTGAAGACGACACGTCTCCATTCGTCCCTCCATTCACGCCTGTCGCGACACCACTGGAGGCGGGCTGCACGATGTTGGGGCGTGAGCGGAAGACGGCCTAACGGTGTGCGGGACCGTAGCCCAGCTTCATGGAGACGGTTGCGAATGGTCCTCGCCGATACCCCAGGAGCAACAGTGTCCCTGATTTGCTGGGAAGTGGCGGTGCGGTCCCCTACGGCACTGCGTAGGATCCTACGGTCTTGGCGTGCATCCGTGCGTCGCTGCGGTCCGGTCCCAGGTCGACGGGCACGTGCACCTTCCGCCGACCACTGGCGACAACATCGATGTACTGTGGAGACCTCACGCCCCACGTGTTGAGCAATTCGGCGGTACGTCCACCCGGCCTCCCGCATGCCCACTATACGCCCTCGCTCAAAGTCCGTCAACTGCACATACGGTTCACGTCCACGCTGTCGCGGCATGCTACCAGTGTTAAAGACTGCGATGGAGCTCCGTATGCCACGGCAAACTGGCTGACGCTGACGGTGGCGGTGCACAAATGCTGCGCAGCTAGCGCCATTCGACGGCCAACACCGCGGTTCCTGGTGTGTCCGCTGTGTCGTGCGTGTGATCATTGCTTGTACAGCCCTCTCGCAGTGTCCGGAGCAAGTATGGTGGGTCTGACACACCGGTGTCAATGTGTTCTTTTTTCCATTTCCAGGAGTGTATTTAGTAAGTTGTACCCCATTAAGAAACCTAATGCTCATACCTTAAGCCATAAGCTGGAAAAGGGCTATTTCATTAATATAGAAAAACCTAAAAATATTATCTCAGATAATTCTCACAATTTATTTCTGAAAAATTTAAGAATTTTTTATAGGACATAAATTTATGCATATTTCCAACCGAGAAATATAAGTGAACAAGTAATCTGAGAATGAAATAGGATGTTCCAGACTTATTGTGCAGACATTTTACTTGGTGATATCACAGGTAATCTTTTGACGAAATTGTAGGGGACAAGAGGTGAGCCCTATGGTGACAGGTGAATCTGTTGGTGGCAAATCAGAATGGAGCGCCGTCTTCCCCTCTGGACGTGGGATGCACCTGGGGTGGTAGTGGAATTGTACGGCGAATCTTCAGTAAAACAGCCCTTGTTATAATACACTACTGGCCACTGAAATTGCTACACCACGGAGATGACGTGCTACAGATGCGAAATTTAACGGACGGGAAGAAGGTACTGTGATATGCAAATGATTAGCTTTTCAGAGCATTCACACAAGGTTGGCGCCGGTGGCGATACCTAGAATGTGCTGACATGAGGAAAGTTTCCAACCGATTTCTCATACACAAATAGCAGCTGACCGGCGTTGCCTGGTGAAACGTTGTTGTGATGCCTCGTGTAACGAGCAGAAATGCGTACCATCACGTTTCCGGCTTTGATAAAGGTCGGATTGTAGCCTATCGCGATTGCGGTTTATCGTAAAACGACATTGCTGCTCTCGTTGGTCGAGATCCAATGACTCTTAGCAGAACATGGATTCGGTGGGTTCAGAAGGGTGATACGGAACGTCGTGCGGGAACCCAACGGCCTCGTATCACTAGCAGTCGAGATGACAGGCATCTTATCTGGATGGCTGTAGCGGATCTTGGAGCCACGTCTCGATCCCGGGGTCAACAGATGGGGACGTTTTCAAGACAACAACAATCTGCACGAACAGTTCGACGACGTTTGCAGCAGCATGGACTATCAGCTCGGAGACAATGGCTGCGGTTACCCTCGACGCTGCATCACAGACAGGAGCGCCTGCGATGGTGTACTCAATGACGAAACTGAGAGCACGAATGGCAAAACGTCATTGTTTCGGATAAATCCAGGTTCTATTTGCAGCATCATGATGGTCGCATCCGTGTTGGGCGACATCGCGGTGAACGCACACTGGAAGCGTGTATTCGTCATCGTCATACTGGTGTATCATCAGGCGAGATGGTATGGGGTGCCATTGGTTACACGTCTCGGTCACCTCTTGTTCGCATTGACGGCACTTTGAACAATGGACGTTACATTTCAGATGTGTTACGACCCGTGGCTCTACCCTTAATTCGACCTCTGTGAAACCCTACATTTCAGCACGATAATGCACGACCGCATGTTGCAGGTCCTGTACGGGCCTTTCTGGATACAGAAAATGTTCGACTGGTGCCCTGGCCAGCACATTGTCCAGATCTCACACCAACTGATAACGTCTGATCAATGGTGGCCGAGCAACTGGCTCGTCACAATACGCCAGTCACTACTCTTGATGAACTGTGGTATCGTGTTGAAGCTGCATGGGCAGCTGTACCTGTACACGCCATCCAAGCTCTGTTTGACTCAATGCCCAGGCGTATCAATGCCGTTAGTACGGCCATAGGTGGTTGTTCTGGGTACTGATTTCTCAGGATCTATGCACCCAAATTGTGTGAAAATGTAATCACATGTCAGTTCTAGTATAATATATTTGTCCAATGAATACCCGTTTATCATCTGCATTTCTTCTTTGTGTAGCAGTTTTAATGGCCAGTAGTGTAGTTGTTTATTCAAAACAATTGCAAGGAGATAATAATAGTTCTTTATTCATATCAATTACGAAGATAGAGCTGTAGTCAGAGTGTTAGTTGTCGGCCTTAGTGACATGTGGCTGCAGCCTCACGACGTGTTGGTGTCAGTGTTTCACCCGCTTAGCAGGCAACGCGTGCAAGGAGCTGCAGCTGCACGGTTGAGGAAGCCCAAATGCAAGCGCCGAATAGTCAGTACCGGGTGACCGTACTCGTGGTTCGGCTGCTCTTTGGCTGCAGTGACAACTCACTGGGATAGATGGTGTTTCAACTGTGATTTCCGGCTTCACCAAAGGCGGTGGTGTGCACTTGTCCTCGGCTATTGTCAGCAACAACGCAGGCCCGCTCAGACCGGATGACTGCGGCAGTCTAATTGGGCAACAAGCCGACCTAGGTTCGAACTCACAGCTCACCAGGGAGGAGGCCGGTAACAGAAGGTAGTCATTCAGCAGATGACCCGGCAGAGTGGAAGCACCGAGATGACCACGTAACAGACATCAGCTCAGGAGGGAGTCTGTGGCTACTGGCAGCAGAGTCCATGAATGACAGACGGTTGCATCATCTTATGCTGCAACCGGTCTCTATGTCACAGTTATCAGCTGGCACAGAATGTATTGCACAGTATATCGCATGCATTTGGATACTACCAGATATCCAAATATCACTAACATCTGACAGTGAGAGTCTGATTCTGGGGGTATATAAGTGAGATTGTTAATTAGTATTGCTCCAGTGGCAGCAGTCCCAGCCCAAAAATCACAGCAGGCTGGAGCGGCAGGTCGTCGCCATCGCGCAGCAATGACTGCTTAGTCAGCTCCTCCAGAGCCAGGCCAGAGCTGTAAGATGTCTCAACTTTTCCATTCAGAGGCACTGTGGGGCGGCTTCCATACTGTCAGCGTCTTGAATGAATATTGTTGCACTCTGTATACCCCTCATCGCATAACGACGCCTCGACTTCAGGACGAAGATCGCTTCCCCCTCTATGACGTCATTCCGCCTGTTAACTCAGGACATTTCCTTGCTCGGCGTTTCGTCGGGGCGCAACATTCCTTCCTAGTATGAGAAACCCGGCCCAGAATTCTGACATGACAAAATAATCTTCACACATGTTTCGCTGGTTGACATTGCAAATACGATACTCTCTACATTTCCTCATTCAAATTTATCGTAAACCACGTGGTTCACTGGCTGTATTTTAATCTAATCTTCCCAAGGTTAGCCCAGTTCGTTGGGAGCTGGTGGGAGCTCAACATGTCTAGCGAAGCCCCCGTTGAAATAGATATAGGTTATACAAAGCAGAGTCAGAATCACAATGCACAGAAACTGAGACACTCCTGGTCATGATTTTATAACACTATTTGTACTATGTACTATGGTACTGCTGCACTTGCTGGAGCATCTGCTCAAGCATAATATGACCTTTCTGTACGGATATACTGTAAGTTACTTCCAGCGAATGGAGAATGTCAAGTTCCAAGTTGTTGTTCAGGTAGGTCAGGTTCGGAGTTGGGAACACGTCTAGTGGTTTTTCCATCCAATACAATGACGGCTGTGTCAGTTCCGTTAAAGCGGTCACAGTGATAGTAGCTGGAACATGGAAGATACTTCCTAGTATATCATAGGCAGTACCATCAGTCAATAACCCTCTACCTTGCAAATCATTCCCGTGGGTCGACCGTGTTGATGATAATACAATTATTACTTCTGGTGTGGACGTGGATTAAACCCAGTGAATGCCAACCGTTTGAGGGTAAGGGTGTAGTATCAGAATATCCTTTTTGGACCCTTCTGTATTCATTTCACCTAAAAATAACTGTTTCTCATTCGCTTTTGATTCTGTCTGAACCCGCCTAGTTGCGCTTATACACTAATGGCCATTAAAGTAGGTACACCAAGAAGAAATCTAGATGATAACCGAGTATTCATTGGACAAATATATTATACTACAACTGACATGTGATTACATTTTCACGCAATTTGGGTGCATAAATCCTTAGAAATCAGTACCCAGAACAACCACCTATGGCCGTAATAACGGCATTGATACGCCTGGGCATTGAGTCAAACAGAGCTGGGATGGCGTGTACAGAGGTACAGCTATCCATGCAGCTTCAACACGATACCACAGTTCATCAAGAGTAGAGACTGGCGTATTGTGACGAGCCAGTTGCTCGGCCACCATTGACCAGACATTTACAATTGGTGAGAGATCTGGAGAATGTGCTGGCCAGGGCACCAGTAGAACATTTTGTGTATCCAGAAAGGCCCGTACAGGACCTGCAACATGCAGTCGTGCATTATCCTGCTGAAATGTAGGGTTTCGTAGGGATCGAATGAAGGGTAGAGCCACGGGTCGTAACTCATCTGAAATGTAACGTCCACTGTTCAAAGTGCCGTCAATGCGAACAAGAGGTGACCGAGACGTGTAACCAATGGCACCCCATACCATCACGCCAGGTGATACGCCAGTATGGCGATGACGAATACATGCTTCCAATGTGCGTTCACCGCGATGTCGCCAAACACGGATGCGACCATCATGACGCTGTAAACAGAACCTGGATTCATCCGAAAAAATAACGTTTTGCCATTCGTGCACCCAGGTTCGTCGTTGAGTACACCATCAAAGACGCTCCTGTCTGTGATCCAGCGTCAAGGGTAACCGCAGCTATGGTCTCTGAGCTGATAGTCCATGCTGCTGCAAACGTCGTCGAACTGTTCGTGCAGATGGTTGTTGTCTTGAAAACGTCCCCATCTGATGACTCAGGGATCGAGACGTAGCTGCACGATCCGTTACAGCAATGCGGATAAGATGCCTGTCATCTCGACTGCTAGTGATACGAGGCGGTTGGGATCCAGCACGGTGTTCCGTGTTACCCTCCTGAATCCACTGATTCCATATTCTGCTAAAAGTCATTGGATCTCGACCAACGCGAGCAGCAATGTCGTTATACGATAAACCGCAATCGCGATAGGCTACAATCCGACCTTTATCAAAGTCGGAAACGTGATGGTACGCATTTCTCCACCTTACACGAGGCATCACAACAACGTTTGTCCAGGCCATGCCGTTCTACTGTTGTTTGTGTATGAGAAACCGGTTGTTAACTTTCCTCATGTCAGCACGTTGTAGGTGTCGCCACCAGCGCCAACCTTGTGTGAAGGCTCTGAAAAGCTAATCATTTGCATATCACAGCATCTTCTTCCTGTCGGTTAAATTTCGCGTCTGTAACACGTCATCTTAGTGTTGTAGCAATTTTAATGGCCAGTAGTGTAGTAACTCTTTCCGTTTGGCATTGGTGAAACTCATCCATCGACAATATGGTGCACCGTCCCCTGTCGGAGACCAAAATTACCTCTGGCGTCCTTCCTTGAACATATTTGCCCAGAGCTTCCCATCTCACCAGGTAGGGGTGGACTGTAAAACACTCGTAATGAACATCAGTGCTCACTACATCTACATCTACATGACTACTTTGAAATTCAGAATCAAGTCCTTGCCAGAGGGAAATCGTAATAATATGTGGAATCAGGCAGCATCGGTACTGATTTCTACCATTGCCATAATGATAGAATAACGACAAATTCTACTCTGTTGGTTTCGTCCACTACGTGATCCACCACAGTTATCAGTTCTTTCCCTACCCTCTGTAGCACAGCTAGGAACTGTCCTGGGCATAGCAGTGTAGGACTCAATTGTTCAAGTTCATTGTAGTGGTCCCAGGGATAGTAGCTGGGAGGTGAAAGGTAGTTCCTGTTACATAACAGGCAGTACGATAAAACAGTAACTCGCTACCTTGTAATTCATCCTCTTGGATCGACCCTGTTCGTAACTATTTACCAGATTTACAGTTACTACTTCCGGTGCGCACATGGAGTTAATCCAATGCATACCAACTCTTTGGATGTAGGGATGCGGTACCTGAACATCTTTTTCTTTTAATACATCTTCTTTTAGCCTTTCATGTACCACAATGTATGGCCCAAACTTTGTCACCCCTACGCAGTAGTCCATAATGTATAGTGAACTGTGGTTGCATTTTCAATAGATGGCAACGCATATTAGTGGTCTGCACATTCTCCAATTCTACAAAGTTTCAGCCAAGAGCTCCTATGGCACTAGACTTTCTGCTTAGCCCATCTCTAGTGCCATATTTCTCTCCCGGTTTGTGAACTAACTCAAAATCAAATTCACATAATTTCAGTACCCATTGAGTCAACCTACTCAAGAGATTTTTGGCCGCGACAGCTACTTCAATGCTGCATGATCAGTTACAACTCTGAATTTCCTACCATATAGGTAACATTGAAAGTACAGGTTGAAAATTAAAGAAATATTTTTTTAAAAACGTAAATTAGTTACAAACTACAGCGTGCACACACTTTATTCAACACGTAAACGTCACTGCAGATATTTGGATTTAGGTTACAAAATGTTCGATGTGCCTGCCATCCTCGGCGATGATGTGGCGCAGACGAATAGAGAAATTCTGCACGATGCGCTGAAGTGTCGGAACATCGATGCTGTTGATGAGCTCCTAAATGGCTGTTTTCAACTCAACAATGGTTTTGGGGTTGCTGTACACCTTGTCTTTAACATAGCCCCGCAAAAAGGAGTCGAATGTGTTCAGATGCGGAGAATGTGGCGGCCAATCGAAGCCCTTGTCAGTGGCCTCTGGGTACCCCAAAGCAAGAATGCGGTCCCGAAACTATTCGTCCAGAACATCAAACACTCTCCTGCTTCGATGGATTCGAGCTCCGTCTTGCATGAACCACATCTTGTCGAAATCAGAGTTACTTTGGATAATGGAGATGAAATTATCTTCCAAAATCTTCACATACCGTTCGGTAGTCAACTTGCCATCAAGGAATATCACAGCGATTATTCCGTGACTGGACACTCCAGACCACACAGTCACTCGTTGAGGGTGAAGAGACTTCTCGGCTGGGCGGTGTGGCCGGGCGGTTTCAGGCGCTTCAGTCTGGAACCGCGCGACCGCTACGGTCGCAGGCTCGAATCCTGCCTTGGGCATGGATGTGTGTGATGTCCTTAGGTTAGTTAGGTTTAAGTAGTTCTAAGTTCTAGGGGACTGATGACCTCAGATGTTAAGTCCCATAGTGCTCAGAGCCATTTGAACCATTTGAGACTTCTCGATCGCGAAATGTAGATTCTCAGTCCCTCAAATGCGCCAATTTTGCTTATTGACGAGCCCATCCAAATGAAAGTTGGTTTCACCGCTAAACCAAATCATAATAATTCCCATCATGCCCCCTGGGCAACGTACAGTTTGAACGTCCTAAGGCAAACCGTTCAGAAGTTATGACGATTTTATTTCATATAGCTCAATAATTGTCACCCTGTAAGTGACACTATATATTCAACATATGCCCTCTGCATTTTGTGCTGGGGGCAGCTTTTATTATGGCTGTACTGCTCGCCAAATGCTGGTGTCTGTGCTGAGAAATGGCGTTCCGGCCGATATGAAATTCTTATCATCCGATTATAAGAGAACAATTAGGTGAAAAAATTTGATTTTAGCACATCTTACAGTGTCACATCTTCATTGGACATAGAACTGAATTTCGTTTTTTTATCTAACATTGCGCTGCATCAAATTAATTAAGACATTTCACGAGATTCTAGACAGTTTGCAGAGGTAAAAATGCGTTGCGTAAACCTGGAGTGTGGTTGATTTTAAGTCATGCATTGCAATAAATGAAATGTTGATAAGGTGTCAAAATTTTATTCAAATCTGAGACCAGAACGATATCTCATTTTGTTCTCGAATTATTGGGTTTTATATCCGATGGACGGTCGCGAGCGACACGCCCGTTTACGTCATTATGCGTCACGAATCATGTGGTCATAACTAGCATCGTATTTCATAAACGATTCAAGATATCGAAACGAAGTTTTTTTCAAAATGATAGCACGCAATGAGGCACGTATGTTGTATGATAAATTCTCAAAACTTTGTTCTTCGGCGAGATGTGGAAGTAACTCGTGAGCAGCCGTGAGAAGTTTGGGCTCGGGACGCAAACAGACGTCCATAGAGCTGTAGGAGACTGCAAATAACGTGCATATATACGTCCACAGCACCTGGGACACGGTGTAGGAGGATGTCTAAATATGTACACAGCAACGAAAGGCTTAAAATTCATCTAATCGCCTGGTTGCTCACAACGCAGGAGAGGATAAAGTCTTTGTAATTTGGGAATATTTATATGGGTCTAGCTGCTAGTGCCTCCTTTAATTTCTTGAATGCAGCTTGACTCTCAACTTTTCACTGGGATTTTACACCCTTCTTTAATAAATGTGTCAATGGCCTAGTAATATCAGCAAATCTCTTTACAAATTTCCTGCAATCATTCGATAATCCTAAAAAGGATATTACCTGCTTCATAGTCTGTGGTAGCAAGAAACCATTTTCTGGACATATGCCATGCTGGCTAATGAAATAGTAGACATCTTTCACTTATGCCAACACAAAGTGATATATTTCCACATTCAACTTAAAGCACACCACACACAAGCATTTATATATTTCTAACCGCAGTGTGAACTCCTTCAGATCTTTGGGAAAAACAGTAATAACATCTAAGCAGGCCATACACTGACAAGTCTGCATCCTTCTCAGCGCCACCACATCTAACAAGGAAAAAATGTTCAAATGTGTGTGAAATCTTATGGGACTTAACTGCTATGGTCATCAGTCCCTAAGCTTACACCCTACTTAACCTAAATTATCCTAAGGACAAACACACACACCCATGCCCGAGGGAGGACTCGAACCTCCGCCGGGACCAGCCGCACAGTCTATGACTGCAACGCCTTTAGACGGCTCGGCTAATCCCTCGCGGTCCACATCTAACAACTTTTGAAACGTGTCCGGTACATTCTTAAGCTTAAAAGGCATCTGTTGGCATTGTTAATGCTCCCAGAGAACAGTAAATGCGGTCTTCAGCCAGTCTTCTGGCAATACATCCAACTGGTGGTAACCACTTTTTAGATGCAGCCTGCACAGTGCCTTGTTGACAACTTGAATACATGGCTTCGTGGGGTCTGAGCCACACTCGAACCCTACCATCAGCTGTTACCAACTGAAATCGAGACTCGTCTGAACAGGCCACGGTTTTCCAGTAATCTAGGGTCCAACCGATACGGTCACGAGCCCAGGACAGGCGCAGCAGGCGACATTGTGTTGTTAGCAAAGGCACCGACGTCGGTCGTCTGCTGCCATAGCCCGTTAACACCACATTTCGCCGCACTGTCTTAACGGATACGTTCATCGTACGACCCACATTGATATCTGCAGTTAATTCTCGCAGTGTTGCTTGTCTGCTAGCACTGACAACTCTACGCTGCTCTCGGTCGTTAAGTGAAGGCCGTCGACCACTGCGTTGTCCGTGGTGAGAGGTAATGCCTGAAATTTGATATTCTCGGCATACTCTTAACACTGTTGATCTCGGAATATTGAATTTCCTAATGAATTCCGAAATCGAATGTCGCATGCGTCTAGCTCCATCTACCACACCGCGTTTATAGTCTGTCGTGTGCCCATAATCAATTCGGAAACTTTTTCACATGAGTGCAAATGACACCTCCGCCAGGGCATTGCTCTTTTCTACCTTGTGTACGCGATACTACCGTCATCTGTATATGTGTATATCGCTGTAGCATAATTTTTGTCACCCCAGTGTACAGTCAACTAATTACGTACAGGACTGGACAAAAATACGGAAACACCGCCATGAATGTGTGCTTGAAGTTAAATGCAGATACTAGCCAGATCTGCAGATTGTACTGTTGTGTTTGACCAGTAACGACATCATAAAATTTCCTCAATAGGAAGCAAATGTCAGTATCTGTCAGAACGGTGTTCTGTGTAATTGTGAATATACAGTGTGCACATAAAGTCCGGGAATACTTTCAATTATTTATTGAACAAGAACTAAACATTGTACAGATGTCATTCATATTGCATTCTGAAACGAAACTGTGAATTTTTTTTAAAAAAACATTCGATAAGAGAACTATGAGTGATCCAGCAGACGTCAAAAAGGTAATGGAATTCGTATTCTCTCCCGCAGCTCTGCTACATCACGTGGCAGAGGCGGCACTTACACCAGATCTTTAATGTGTCCCCACACAAAAAAGAGAAAAAAGTCACACGGAGTGTGATATGGTGACTGGGGACGCCATTTCATGAAACAGCTGTCCCCTTCTGTAGCACGGCCGATCCATCGATGCGGCAACTCCGTGTTCAGATACCCACAAACTTCACGGTGGAGCCCAATCCTGCTGAATGATGAAACGAGAGTCCGATTGCATTTGAAGCATCAGCCATTGCTGCAACATGTCCAAGTAGGAATATACAGTGACAGTGCTCTCGGCGAAGAATAATCGCCAGTACAGTTTTCGACGTGACGAAGCAAAAAAACATTTACCTTTGGGGAATCACGCTCAAATTCAATGCATTCGTGTGAATACTTTGTACCCCAGATTCAAAAATTATGCCTGTTCGCTTTCCCATTAGTGTAAAAAGTGGCTACGTCGCTGAAAATTAAGCGATCAAAATGCCATCCCCAACCTCATTCAATTGTTGCAACTTCGAACAAAACTCAAAACCGTTGTCTTTGTCGTCGTCATTGAGCTTCTGGTTCAAAAATGGTTCAAATGGCTCCGAGCACTATGGGACTTAACATCTTTCGCATTAGTCCCCTACAACTTAGATCTACTCAAACCTAACTAACCTAAGGACATCACACACATCCATGCCCGAGGCAGGATTCGAACCTGCGACCGTAGCAGTCGCGCGCTTCCGGACTGAAGCGCCTAGAACCATTGAGCTTCTGCACTAGCTCCAGTTTGGATGATTTCATAGCTAGATTCTGCCGCAGGACTTTCCACATTGTCGTTGGAGCCATTTTGAGTTCACGAGATGCACGACGCACCGATTTCTTTGCACTCCTTATGAATGTCTCTCGAACGCGCTCCACATTCACTTCACTCACACTGGGACGTCCGCTTCTCTATTCCGGGCACAAGCAACCCGTCGTATCGAATTTGTTGTGCCAGTGGTAAATAGCCTTTCGCACCTGAACTCGCCATGTTTGCCACAATCGGCAAATTACCAAACTACGCTGTGGCGGTATACAGGAAAATAACTTTCAGGGTGTCTCTTCAACATGACATATGTACGATATCTGTACAATGTTTGGTTCTTGTGCAATAAATAACTGAAAGTCGTCCCGAACTTTATGTTCACCCTGTACTATGTCTAAGTTATATGAATTCGAAGGTGGGCAAAGTTTTGGTTTTCGTGTGGTGGGTGCTTCTGTAACCAAAGGAGCCGAAGTGTTTGGTGGTTCAAGAGGCACAACATCGAGGATTCCCGCATACTGGGAAAACGGAAAAACATATCCCCGAAGTCACAACGTGGCCGGAAATGTGTGTTGAGTGCCGGCGGTCATTGAAGAGGATTGTGACGAAAAATAAGAGGACAATAGCTGCAAAAGTCACTGCAGAGCTAAATGTCGCACTTGCGCGCCATTTCAGCACCAAAATAACACAAAGGGAGCTCCACAAGCAGGGAACTGCACAGCGAACTGAAATTGCAGAACCACTCAGCAGTGATGCAAGTGCCGGCCGCTGTGGCCGAGCGGTTCTAGGTGCTACAGTCTGGAACCGCGCGACCGCTACGGTCGCAGGTTCGAATCCTGCCTCGGGTATGGATGTGTGTGATGTCCTTAGGTTAGTTAGGTTTAAGTAGTTCTACGTTCTATGGAACTGATGACCTCAGAAGCTAAGTCCCATAGTGCTCAGAGACATTTGATCCATTTGAGTAATGCAAGTGCCCGTACTAAACGTGGTGCCGAAGCCATAAAACCTGGACTGTGGAAGAAAGTCATTTGATCGGAGGAGTCTTGTTGCGCATTCTTTCCAACTTCTGACCGACTTTTATCCTATGAGTGAGACATGTACCATTTTGGCTCATCGGATCCATCCGATAGTACAATTTTCGTTCCCCAACAGTGATGCTGTCTCTCAAGATGGCAAGGCCCATATCCACATAGCTCGCGTGGCATGAGGATTAGCTGTCGCCTCTCTCCATGCTACCACAGTCAATAGATCTCAATACTATCGAGTCTTTGTGGTTTACTTTGGAGAGCAGAGTGAGTCCAGAATGAGATTTTCACTCTGCAGCGGAGTGTGCGCTGATATGAAACTTCCTGGCAGAATAAAACTGTGTTACGGACCGAGACTCGAACTCGGGACCTTTGCCTGTCGCGGGCTAGCGCTCTACCAACTGAGCTACCCAAGCACGACTCACGCTCCGTCCTCACAGCTGTACTTCTGCCAGTACCTCGTCTCCTACCTTCCAAACTTTACAGAGCTTTACAGAAGTTTGGAAGGCAGGAGACGAGGTACTGGCAGAAGTAAAGCTGTGAGGACGAGGCGAGAGTCGTACTTGGGTAGCTCAGTTGGTAGAGCACTTGCCTGCGAAAGGCAAAGGTCCCGAGTTCGAGTCTCGGTCCGCCACACAGTTTAAATCTGCCAGGAAGTTTCACAGCAGAGTGAGTGTTCGCAGTCCACCTTCATCATCATTACTTGAACAACCCATTTTTTGCAGGAAGAATGGTCTAAGATTCCCTTCAAAACCTGTATTTATCCATTCCGAGAGTTGCTCTCACATATCTAAGTCTGGGATTTCATATCTTTGAAAGCACATGTTGATGAAATGTAGGAAGCTGAAATGATAGAAACTCCCTCCGTATATTCTGATTGCAAATATAAATGCGTTAAAATGAACTGATAATGTAATTCAACTAGAGAGTACAATGCGGACACACGCTCTGCGCGTCGTATGGAAATGGGAGAGAAAGGAAAGATATCTACGTTGAAATGTATTATAAACGACTGGATCAAAGCGATTACCATGTAAACCGAGGCACGATAGAACCGACAAAAACTTAGTTATAATCAACGTAATGTTTCATATATAATTCAGTCACGTGACAGCTTGTTTTTGAAGTGGGCACAGATAGATATTTCTAGATGTTAAGAGGTTCTATGTCGAAACAATACGAACATATCAAAATCAGTGAGATGTAAGGAAGGTCAACTGCAAATATCTTTTCACATAAATATCTACCCCTTAATATCCTACTACTATATGCTTTATATTTCATAAGAAACTAGTTTAAATTTAATTTCAGTAATAATATTATCACCAGTTACTCTTCATCAGAAAGTCTCTCATTTCGACTACACCTACCTTCAGGAAGAATATACTGATTAGGTTAACGTATCAAACGTTCTCTGAATGCAGACAGATGATTCAATCTGCAGTTAAACTCACGTTAACAAATTATTTATAAAGCGTTTGATATATTTCAGACCTAGTCTATATGATGCAGGTGGAACTTTTGCCTATTACCTATTTAAATCACTTTATACACTGAAGCGCCCAAGAAACTGGTATAGGCACGCGAACTCAAATACAGAGATACGTAAACAGGTAGAATACGGCGCTGCCGCCGGCAACGCCTATATAACAAAACAAGTGTCTGGCGCAGTTGTTAGATAGGTTATTGCTGCTACAATGGCAGGTTATCAATATTTAAGTCAATTTGAATGTGGTGTTATAGTCGGCGCACGAGCGACGAGACACAGCATCTCCGAGGTAGCGATGAAGTGGGGATTTTCCTTACGATCATTTCAAGAGTGTACCGTGAATATCAGGAATCCGGTAAAACATATCTCCGACATCGCTGCGGCTGGAAAAACATCCTGCAAGAACGGAACCAACGACGACTGAGGAGAATCGCTCAACAGAAGTGCAACCCTTCCACGTACTGCTACATATTTCAGTGCTGGACTATCAAAAAGTGTCAGCATGCGAACCATTCAACGAAACATCATCGATACCGGCATTCGAAGCCGGAGGTCCACTCGTATACCGTTGATGACTGCACGACACAAAGCTTTACGCCTCGCCTGGGCCCGTGAACACCGACATTGGACTGTTGATGACTGGAAACATGTTACCTAGTCGGACGAGTCTCGTTTCAAATTGCATCGAGAGGATTGACATGTACAGGTATAGAGACAACCTCATGAATACATGGGCCCCGCATGTTAGCAGGGGACTGTTCAAGCTGGTGGAGGCTCTGTAATTGTGTGGGGCGTGTGCAGTTGGAGTGATTTGGGACCCCTGATACGTCTAGATACGACTCTGACAGGTGACACGTACGTAAGCATCCATTCATATCCATTGTGAATTCCGACGGACTTGGACAATTCCAGCAGGACAATGCGAGACCGCACCCGTCCATAATCGCTACAGAGTGTCTCCAGGAACACACCTCTGAGTTTTAAACACTACCGCTGGCAACAAACTCTCCAGACATTAACATTATTGAGAATATCTGGGATGCCTTGCACCGTGTTGTTCAGAAGAAATCTCCACACCCTCGTACTATTACGGTCTTATGGACAGCCCTGCAGCATTCATGTTGTCAGTTCCCTCCAGCACTACTTCAGACATTAGTCGAGTCTGTGCCACGTTGCGTTGCGGCACATCTGCGTGCTCGCGGGGGCGTTACGCGATATTAGGCAGCTGTACCAGTTTCTTTGGCTCTTACGTGTATTAATCGTATTCCACGAATTGCATGAATAAGAATCTCCAGTGTGTGAAAAGAATCCAAACGTATACGTTTTATTTTGACGCAATCCGATGGAATTACTATAAGTTGTAAAATATAATACTACAGTGACAATGTGAATTACATGACACCGAGCGAGGTGGCGCAGTGGTTAGACACTGGACTCGCATTCGGGAGGACGACGGTTCAATCCCGCGTCCGGCCATCCTGATTTAGGTTTTCCGTGATTTCCCTAAATCACTCCAGGCAAATGCCGGGATGGTTCCTTTGAAAGGGCACGGCCGACTTCCTTTCCCGTCCTTCCCTAATCTGATGAGACTGATGACCACGCTGTCTGGTCTCCTTCCCCACAACAATCCAATCCAATTACATGACAAGTAAGTACGTGAATCGTAAATGTCACTGTGAAGATAGCCATGCAGTCTGACATATAGGTACGCAATCTGGGCCACCATGAAGTTCCCTAATTCTTTATTAACCCCGAATATACAACCCAAAATACATTTCTTATGGTCTGGTAGGTTGTTTCAAAGAAGTTCAGCGATGCGTCTGTCTCTCTCTTGCACCAAAGTTAAACCACTGAAGTCTGTAAAATATTACCTTTTAATTCCAATGTTATTATCACACTTCACACTATTCTGGTCCGCAAGGAATATTAATGAGTATTTGTATTGTGGAATAGTTGTAATCCCAAAAGTAACGGCTAAACAGTATTGTTACATGTTCTGCGCTTCTGTAAGAAGAACAACTGTTTACACTGAGCCTTTTGCAGATGTAACGAAAAAGCATTTGCTTCGAACCGTAGATAGACATTTCCATTTCATTAGTTGACCTTAGTACACCAGTACTATTATTTTATTCCTATACTTATTTCTTCTGTAAAAAGAACGAAATTTGCATCTCGTGAAAGTGTATGTTGAAGATAATTGATCTATAGTAATAACAACGTATGATCTCAGATAGAGGCATGTGAAACTGAAAACAAATAGAGGTGTTTGAATTGTTACAGTGCTATCAGAGATTTTTGTTATTCATACCTATGGTTGTAATATATTCCCTGTTAGGGCGAGTTATTGTATCACCTGGGATATGAGGCAAAGAAAATGTTATACAAATCTGTGACACCGTCTATGAATAACACGCATAAGTAGTCTGCAAACATACTATGCTTGTGAAACTTCCTGGCAGATTAAAGCTGTGTGCCGGACCGAGACTCGAACTCGGGACCTTTGCCTTTCGCGGGCCAGTTTGGAAGGTAGGAGACGAGGTACTGGCAGAAGTAAAGCTGTGAGGACGGGGCGTGATTGTGCTTGGGTAGCTCAGATGGTAGAGCACTTGCCCGCGAAAGGCAAAGGTCCCGAGTTCGAGTCTCGGTCGGGCACACAGTTTTAATCTGCCAGGAAGTTTCATATCAGCGCACACTTCGCTGCAGAGTGAAAATCTCATTCTGGATACTATGCTTGTGGCTGATAATATAAATTAGCCTTACCTCATAACGCAAAGATTCACAATCAGACTTTAATTCACTTTTGGCACATGTTTGAGTTTGATGTTAATGCCACGAACGTCCGTAACAGGTTTCGGTAGTTCCACTGGAAATCTTATACTGCCTTTTGCTTAAAGAATCGTGATAGGGACGTGCCTTGCTGGCAGCAGCCAGATATTTTGCAGCACCACAGAGCTACGCTGTAGGTCGAGCGGGGAAAGTCATTCGCGCGGAATATGCAGGCTGCAAGTCGGTCGAGGCCGCTGGGCTTTCGTTCGCCGGCTGATCCCTGCATCGTGCTACACTGCCGCCTTCTCTACATATGCGGCAGCTCGAGCCTTAAAACGATGAGAACCCAGCAGGTACACAGCAACAAAAAGCACCTGTCTGAAAGGTTTATTCTCTAAATAACAGCTGTTGGAAATTGATGTAGTCAAGACAGTTAAAGCTGTGACTAGTAATGCTGATTCTTAAGATAAGACTTGTTAACGGTTTTGTTATATATGTTCCGTAACTTGCAAATAAAATGTTGTGTTAGGCTGCAAATTGTTGCCTGCTACCGTCATTCACGAAATTAATGATTTCGCCATTAGACTAATATTTATTTTCTTCTCCATACGCTATTGCTATTGTGGCTTTGTAGCCGTTTCAAAATAATTCACTCTTGTTCTTTCGAAATTAATTACATTGCATGTAACAGTATATGTCAGTGACATCGTATTCATTATTTGACTAAATATGGTATGATATGACACAGTGCGAAGTAGGATGGCCGGCCGGGGTGGCCGAGCGGTTCTAGGCGCTACAGTGTGGAACCGCGTGACCGATACGGTCGCAGGTTTGAATCCTGCCTCGGGCATAGATGTGTGAGATGTCCTTAGGTTAGTTAGGTTTAAGTAGTTCTAAGTTCTAGGGAACTGATGACCTCAGATGTTAAGTCCCATAGTGCTCAGAGCCATTTGAACCATTTGAATAGTGAATTATCTTGAAATGGCTATAACCGATTTTTTTTCCTTCTGTATATGCTACTGCAGTCAAATGAGGAACGCCTCACAATTTAGATAGTTCCTTATAACTTTGATTCCTAATAATAACTGGTTCCAGACATTATCTTTGAATCGAGTCAGTCAAAGCCGTTTCGCGAACTATGAAGCGTCTTGCTTGTTCGTAGTGCCGCGCATTACCCTCTACCGTTTATAATCAACCTCTGGAGGACAGATGAGCCAATTTGTTTATTTATTTCACCTACACAAGTCTTCTCCATTACCCATGGTTCCTATAAATGAACATGACTGAATAAGTGTGTGTGTGTGTGTGCAAGTGGATTTCAAATGTTTTCGAGGGCAGACAGAGTTAGCAAATTTAACCTCGTGGGGAAGTATAGCAGTGAATGAAAAGGAGTGGGCAAGTCCAAAGATAAATGGTAGGTCCGAAAGTTGTTGGGGGATGTCTGGATAGACGTAGCGGAGTCTCCCCCCTGCAGCTGTCCGAAAGAGGAAATGTTTCGAACTAGTGCCTTGTCTGTCACTCTCACGGAGAACTAGTAGGAGAACAGACAAGATGCCTTAAGCTCTCTTGTTCGGTTATGGATCAAGGTATTTGACTGTGACAGTGTAGCTTGTAGAAGTTCTTTTCAGCTTGGTTATATTACAGGAACGTTTCATGGCCCCCTTTTTAATTTTTAGTGTTTAATTTCGTGCGTTGAGGATGACGTGTCATATGCTTTGTTCAGTCATTGCGTTTCGACCACGTGTGTCCTTAGTCCGATGCACTAGCCGTTGCGAGCTCTCCTCTGCTAACTTGAGTAATTGCTAACCGACGTATCGCATGGGGAATATTGTACCAAATTTAGTTTCATTTTAATTGGTAAGCTTTTGTGACTGGTAACATCATACTTGTCCGTTAGATTCCCATCTGTTGGCGATGTCATAGTTTTCAATTAGTGTGGCCATTCATCTTATACAACGCAAAATTCTATTCCTAACAAATAACGACATCTGTGAAGAATTATTATTCGTTGGTAGTTTCTTGACTTTTACTAAAATGACTGCGAGCACGCAACTTTCATGGAATACTGCTCATTGCCCCTTCTGTTCGTTCTTCGGTTGTCTCGATGAGAGTAGATTGTAGCGTTGACTATCACCTGCTCTTCACAGTATGAATGCATGTGAATTGAAACGATCCTTGTCACGTGGTCTCAGACTTTGTTTTCTCAAACACAATGATGAGTGTATGTATGTATTGAACTGGGGACCTAGAAACGACGGAGAGGCTTCGTCCCCTCCATAGCCCTCAATGGTTCACAACCCCACAACAGGCTACAGCAGTCCACTCACCCCACCGCCGCCCCACACCGAACCCAGGGTTACTGTGCGGTTCGGCCCCCCGTGGACACCCCCCCCCCCCCCCCCCCATGAACATCTCATTCCAGACGAGTGTAACCCTAATATTTGCGTGGTAGAGTAATTATAGTGTATGCGTATGTGGAGCAATCGTTGACAACGTGTAACTGAGGCAGATGGACAAACCTCTTAAAAACCATCCACAGGCTGGCCTGCACACCGTACCTCGACACTACGAGGTGCATTCAAGTTCTAAGGCCTGCGTTTTTTTTTCTAATTAACTACTCACCCGAAATCGATGAAACTGGCGTTACTTCTCGACGTAATCGCCCTGCAGACGTACACATTTTTCACAACACTGACGCCGTGATTCCATGGCAGCGGCGAAGGCTTCTTTAGGAGTCTGTTTTGACCACTGGAAAATCGCTGAGGCAATAGCAGCACAGCTGGTGAATGTGCGGCCACGGAGAGTGTCTTTCATTGTTGGAAAAAGCCAAAAGTCACTAGGAGCCAGGTCAGGTGAGTAGGGAGCATGAGGAATCACTTCAAAGTTGTTATCACGAAGAAACTGTTGCGTAACGTTACCTGGATGTGTGGGTGCGTTGTCTTGGTGAAACAGCGCACGCGCAGCCCTTCTCGGACGTATTTGTTGCAGTGCAGGAAGGAATTTGTTCTTCAAAACATTTTCGTAGGATGCACCTGTTACCGTAGTGCCCTTTGGAACGCAATGGGAAGGATTACGCCCTCGCTGTCCCAGAACATGGACACCATCATTTTTTCAGCACTGGCGGTTACCCGAAATTTTTTTGGTGGCGGTGAATCTGTGTGCTTCCATTGAGCTGACTGGCGCTTTGTTTCTGGACTGAAAAATGGCATCCACGTCTCATCCATTGTCACAACCGACGAAAAGAAAGTCCCATTCATGCTGTCGTTGCGCGTCAACATTGCTCGGCAACATGCCACACGGGCAGCCATGTGGTCGTCCGTCAGCATTCGTGGCACCAACCTGGATGACACTTTTCGCATTTTCAGGTCGTAATGCAGGATTGTGTGCACAGAACCCATAGAAATGGCAACTCTGGAGGCGATCTGTTCAACAGTCATTCGGCGATCCCCCAAAACAATTCTCTTCACTTTCTCGATCATGTCGTCAGACCGGCTTGTGCGAGCCCGAGGTTGTTTCGGTTTGTTGTCACACGATGTTCTGCCTTCATTAAACTGTCGCACCCACGAACGCACTTTCGACACATCCATAACTCCATCACCACATGTCTCCTTCAACTGTCGATGAACTTCAATTGGTTTCACACCACGCAAATTCAGAAAACGAATGATTGCACGCTGTTCAAGTAAGGAAAACGTCGCCATTTTAAGTATTTAAAACAGATCTCATTCTCGCCGCTGGCGGTAAAATTCCATCTGCCGTACGGTGCTGTCATCTCTGGGACGTATTGAGAATGAACATGGCCTCTTTTTAAAACAATGCGCATGTTTCTATCTCTTTCCAGTCCGGAGAAAAAAAAATCGGAGGCCTTAGAACTTGAATGCACCTCGTAATTCGCCGGGCGGATTCGTGCCGGGGACCGGCACGCCTTCCCGCCCAGAAAGCAGTGGGTTAGACCGCACAGCTAACCAGGCGGGCATGTTTAGCGTATTGTCATTGTTCTGTTCTGATGTGTTACTGGAACCCCTAAAGGAATAAGGAGCTAGGAATTAGAATCATAAGTTAGACTGTGTGCCCCCGTATGCAGTTGGAAAATTCTTTTCAATGAATACATTTTGAAATGCTGTCGGTGGCAATCTTATGTTTGGCATAAATAAATCGTCACCATTCACAATAAAAGAATCGTACCATTTCTGTAAATGGTTTTGCCACAAAGCATTACATTCCCTATCTACCCACGTGTACCTATACCTGAAAGAATAATGCAAACGTAATATTAGCGTGTCTAGAAGAGGTAGTAATAACCCGTTAGAGAAATGTGCAGTGAGATAAAGCTTCGTGCACCCACTTAGCGTCACCTTCCTCTGTTTACTAGTATAGATTCAAATTATCTATTGCGCATGACCATTACTGATTTGGTTGATAAGCCATATACAGCTATATTGATCATTTTGAAATGCAAGCATCACAGGTCGTGAAAGTCGTGTAGGAGTAAAGGCGTGGTACTTCCTACTTTTACAAAACACCCCCATTTTTTTTCTTTACGAACTGAAAAG
This sequence comes from Schistocerca americana, assembly GCF_021461395.2. NCBI lineage: Eukaryota > Metazoa > Arthropoda > Insecta > Orthoptera > Acrididae > Schistocerca > Schistocerca americana. The sequence continues at coordinate 174,567,324 of NC_060130.1, read as the reverse complement.
AGAGTAGCAAATAACTTATCCATTAACATATTTTATGAATCATCAGGTGGACAGGGGACTGGGGCACTAACTTCTGAAGATGAAGCAACAGAAAGACATTAGAAATTAATAGATACAACAATATATCGAACTGCTAATGTTCTGGTAAAACGGGCAGATGGATACAAACTGTCGTGAGTGACGCAAAATGAGGTTTCTGGAAAATGACAGTGTGCTGAGATGCAAGTAAGTTTGTTGTATGTTTAATACTCTACCTCTTGTACAATCTGAAATACTGGAGCAATTATGTTTGTTTAAATGGAACGATGAATTTTTTGATGACTTTTGAAAGTTCTTGAAAGCTCAAGCACAGTGATATAAAACTCGTTAAGGTTTTCATTTACATCTACATCAACATCCATACTCCGCAAGCCAGCTGACGGTGTGTGGCGGAGGGTACCTTGACTACCTCCATCGGTTCTCCCTTCTATTCCAGTCTCGTATTGTTCGCGGAAAGATTGTCGGTATGCCTCTGTGTGGGCTCTAATCTCTCTGATTTTATCCTCATGGTGTCTTCGCGAGATATACGTAGGAGGGGGCAATATACTGCTTGACTCCTCGGTTAAGGTATGTTCTCGAAACTTCAACAAAAGCCCGTACCGAGCTACTGAGCGTCTCTCTTGCAAAGTATTCCACTGGAGTTTATCTATCATCTCCATAACGCTTTCGCGATTACTAAATGATCCTGTCACGAAGCGCGCTGCTCTCCGTTGGATCTTCTCTATCTCTTCTGTCAACCCTGTCTGGTACGGATCCCACACCGGTGAGCAGTATTCAAGCAGTGGGCGAACAAGTGCACTGTAACCTAATTCCTTTGTTTTCGGACTCATTTCCTTAGGATTCTTCCAATGAATCTCAGTCTGGCATCTGCTTTAGCGACGATTAATTTTACATGGTCATTCCATATTAAATCACTCCTAATACCTACTCCCAGATAATTTATGGAATTAACTGCTTCCAGTTGCTGACCTGCTATATTGTAGCTAAATGATAAAGGATCTTACACTTGTCTACATTGAGGTTCAATTGCCATTCCCTGCACCATGCGTCAATTCATTTTAGATCCTCCTGCATTTCAGTACAATTTTCCATTGTTACAACCTCTCGATACACCACAGCATCATCTGCAAAAAGCCTCAGTGAACTTCCGATGTTATTCACAAGGTCATTTATGTATATTGTGAATAGCAACGGTTCTACGACACTTCCCTGCGGCACACCTGAAATAACTCTTACTTCGGAAGACTGATCTCCACTGGGAATGACATGCTGCGTTCTGTTATCTAGGAACTCCTCAATCCAATTACACAATTGGTCTGATAATCCATATGCTCTTACTTTGTTCGTTAAAAGACTGTGGGGAACTGTATCAAACGCCTTGCGGAAGTCAAGAAACAGGGCATCTACCTGGGAACCCGTACCTATGGCCCTCTGAGTCTCGTGGACGAATAGCGCGAGCTAGGTTTCACACGATCGCCTTTTTCGAAACCCATGCTGATTCCTACAGAGTAGGTTTCTAGTCTCCAGAAAAGTCATTATACTCTAACATAATACGTGTTTCAAAGTTCTACAACTGATCGACGTTAGAGATATAGGTCTATAGTTCTGCACATCTGTTCGACGTCCCTTCTTGAAAACGGAGATGACCCGTGCCTTTTTTCCAATCTTTTGGAACGCTACGCTCTTCTAGAGACCTACGGTACACCGCTGCAAGAAGGGGGGAAAGTTCCTTCGCGTACTCTGTGTAAAATTGAACTGGTATTCCATCAGGTCTGTCGGCCTTTCGTCTTTTGAGCGATTTCAATTGTTTTTCTGTCCCTCTGTCATCTATTTCGATATCTACCATTTTGTCATATGTGCGACAATCATTGAGCGTTTTCGCAGAAAGTGTCCGAGACGTATACTAAAACTGAAAAGTAATGCTGCGTAAACTGTTGTTGCGCAATGAACATAGCCTAGTGTGACTCATGGCAGGCCCCGTTGTTATATGCAGCTTTATGCGACAACATAGAGGGCCGGACAAGTTTGTTGTAAATGGAATTATGCACTAACCTCTAGAGCATCAGAAGGTACTTAGCAAAACTATGCAAAATGTGTGTGCTCTCGTGTTTAAGGGGACAGAAACTGTGAAACAGGTAAACAGTCGAAATGCTTGATACAACGACGTAGCTTGGCGTGAGAGCCCCACTAGGCGACGTTTACGTCGAAATAACCTTTCAATTGGAGCACATTTCTCACAAACTTCTGCGGAAAGTTTCAGATCCAACGTCAACAAGCCTTTTATCAATGTATTTGTCTTTTCACGGTCTTTTAAAAGCCGCTAAAAATGTATATAGTTCCATCACAAAAATACCTGCTTCAATATTTCAGTTGATGCAAGAGTAAAGAGAATTAAACGTACAACAAAAGTACACTATCTGGTGTCCAGCCTGCACCTTTATGAGGGCTTGAACTCTACTGGGGACACTTTGAATGAGGTGTATGAATAGCTGTGGAGGAATGGCAGCCCATTCTTCCTCAAGAGCCGATACCAGGAAAGGTACTGACATTGGACGCTGAGGCTGCAGCGTTGTCAATGTTCTGACTCATCCCAACGGAGATCCATTGTGTTCGGGTCGGGATTCTGGTAGCTTTCAGGAATGTTGCTGTCCACAAGCCATCCTCAAAGATGCTGCTTTACGATAGGATGCATTCTCCTGCCGATACAAACGCTTACCGTCTCCAAACTGTTCCTGTACTGTACGCTGTACATAATGCTGTAAAATGTGTTCGTATCCTTCCGCATTTAGCATTTTCTTAGGCGTAATAAATGATGATGATGATGATGGTTTCTGGGGCGCTCAACTGCGCGGTTATCAGCGCCCATACAAATTTCCAACCTTTGCTTAGCCCAACCTCGCCACTTTCGTGAATGATGATGAACTGATGAGGACAACAAAAACACCCCATCATCCTGAGGCAGGTGAAAAATCCCTGAGACCACCGGGAATCGAACCAGGGACCCCGTGCTCGGGAAGCGAGAACGAGCCCGCGAGACCGAGCTGCGGACATTAGGTGTAATAAAGGGACCACACCCCAACCACTAAAAACGCCCACAAACCCAACCTCGTCTGTACTTCTAAGTTGGCACCATAAACGATGGCAGGTAAGATTTTACAGCCATTCCACAAACCCAAAACCATCTATCGTATTGGCACAGGATATACAGTGATTCATCATGCGAAATCACTCCTTCCCAGTCATCCACTGTCCAGTGGCATCGCTCCATACGCCATCTGAAGCGTCACTTGGCACTGACCACAGAAATCTGTGGGATGTAAGGAGTTGCTCGACCATTTTATCCCATTCTTTCTAACTCCCTAGGCAGAGCCATTGTGCCAGCTGAAGTGCTGGTAGATCTTTGAAACTCACGGGTGATTCCTTCCACTGATTTCATGCGATTTTTAACAACCACGCTCCGCGGTGCTCTACGGTCCCTGTCCGTCATCATACGACAAAGACGTCTGCTTGGTTTTGGTTGAGGTGTGGTTGATCCCTCGCGCTTCCATTTCACAGTCACATCACTAACAGTCGACTTGGGCAGCTTTAGAGGGCTTGAAATGTTCCTGATGGGTCTGATAGTCAGCTGACGTCCAGTGACTAGTCCACGTTCGAAGCCACTGAGCTCTCCTAATTGACTGATTCTGCTGCTACTGCATCTCTATTGAAAACAAAACACTCGCCGCTTCCTTTCACGCAGGCGGGCTCGACTCTCGTGACATCTAGTGGTATAGTCCGCATTATATAGGGGTGTCCGGATACTTTATCTGACGACACACGCTATGTGATCAGAAGTATCCGGACACCTGGCTGAAAATGACTTACACGTTCGTGGCATCCTCCATTGGTAATGCTGGAATTCAATATGGTGTTAGCCCATCCTTAGCCTTGACGACAGCTTCCACTCTCGCAGGCATACGTTTAATCAGGTGCTGGAAGGTTTTTTGGGGAATGGCAGCCCATTCTTTACGGAGTGCTGCATTGAGGAGAGGTATCGATGTCTGTCAGTGAGGCCTGGCACAAAGTCGGCGTTCCAAAACATTCCGAAGTTGTTCTGTAGGATTCAGGTCAGGACTCTGTGCAGGCCAGTCCATTGCAAGGATATTATTGTCGTGTAACCACTCCGCCACAGGCCGTCCATTATGAATAGGTGCTCGATCGTGTTGAAAGATGCAATCGCCATCCCCGAATTGCTCTTCAACAGTAGAAAGCAAGAAGGTGCTTAAAACATCAATGTGGGCCAGTGCTGTAATAGTGCCACGCAAAACAAGGGGTGCAAGCACCCTACATGAAAAACAGGATGACACCATAACACCACCACCTCCGGATTTTACTGTTGGCACTACACACGCTGACAGACGACGTTCACTGGGCATTCACCATAACCACACTCTGCCATAGGATCGCCACATTGTGTACCGTGATTCGTTACTCCAAACAACGTTTTTCCACTAATCAATCGTACAGTGTTTACGCTCCTTACACCAAGCAAGGCGTCGTTTGGCATATACCGGCGTGATGTGTGCCTTATGAGCAGCCGCTCGAGCATGAAATCCAATTTTTCTCACCTCCCGTCTAACTGTCACAATACTTGCAGTGGATCCTGATGCAGTTCGGAATTCCTGTTTGATGGTCTGCACAGATGTCTGCCTATTACAGATTACGACTGTCGACCGTGCCTGTCAGTCAATAGACGAGGTCGACCTGTACGCTTTTGTGCTGTACGTGTCCTTTCACGTTTCCACTTCACTACCACATCGGAAACAATGCACCTAGGAATGTTTAAGAGTGTGGAAATCTCACGTACAGACGTATGACACAAGTGTCACCCAATCACCTGACCACATTCGAAGTCAGTGAGTTCCCCAGAGTGCCCCATTCTGCTCTTTCACGATGTCTAATGACTACTGAGGTCGATGACATGGAGTACCTGGGAGTAGTTGGCAGCACAATGCACCTAATACGAAAAACGTTTTTGGGCGTGTCCGGATACTTGTGATCACATAATGTATGTGCCTCTCTGCGTACTAACGTTCTGTTCTACGACGTTCCTCCCCCTATCCTCCCATATCAGTTCTCTCATATCGATTAAAACCACAGCTCACAGTCTAAATCTATCTGCCTGTAATTTGTCGTTTTTGTTCTACTTTTTATGCGCAAATATAAACTGGATGCAACACCTCCTTTAAAAGTTGAATAAAAGACGGAGAATGCTTGATACGTTGTGAAAGGGACCCTGTGGCTATAATCCTGCCAGGATAAACAATTAAGGGAATACTGTTCTGCAGGTTTGAAGAAATGCTCCATATCCACTTCCGGTTTCCAGCGTGCTTCAAATATTTCTATACCCAGTCTTCCCCCTTCAAACACCGCAAATTTCAATGCGCTCCCGCATTTTGTAGGTGCGTGTGGATTTATACGAATAGTAATACATGAGATCCTTCTTCAGTAAGTCTATTGCAGTATGCAGGAATTTTAGTTAAGTTGGTAAGATAGTTAACATCGACCTGAGCACATTATTAATTGGTAAAGGATTTCATTGACAATCTGTCTGCTGTAGTAGCAATATGTGCAGCATATTTTTCTACCAATCACCATGAAAACGTTTTTAGTGTGCTTCATTTCTTTCTCAATAGTTTCAGCGGCTCTGTATCGTTGTGATCCAGAACCATGTTCCGATTTCATAAATAAGAACAGAGAACAATAGTGACATAATTTTTTATGCATCCATCCAATAGAAAATGTAGAATTCTTATATATTTTCGTTTACTAAGAGTCTGTACTGATATTTATACGATATCAAGTCCAATCAGTAGGACTATACACGCAGAACAATAATAGTAGGCCACTTCTTCTCCACGCACAGGGATATTAACGGGACCGTCCACATCCTTCGATCGTCTTCTTCTTTGCACCGTTTCTGCTGTACATTCTCGGAATTGCCACATCCTCAGCAGCGTGTCTGCAGCCAGTCTCTCTCTCTCTCTCTCTCTCTGTCGCTCTTCCTACCTTGGCAGCACATTTCCATCCATTTCGTCTCTTTCCCACATTTTGGTTCCATGTCTCAGCCCATCGTCTTTCACAATCAAGACATACATATTCTTCAGTCTTTGACAACCACTGTAGGCTATAATAATTCATGCGATATATATTCATTGCGATGTTCATCACTATTCATTAAATGGAGCCATACAGGGAGACTTTTTCCACCGTGTACAAACTCTATGGATTGATCGATGAGAGGATACGACACAAAAGAGGTTTAATGTACTTATGTCCGGAAATGAAGGGTTTCCATGCTAGAGACCATTTATTCAGTCACACATTGTTACAGAGACTGCGGTCTAATACGGCCTGTACCATGCAGCCGCAGTTACAATATGTGCTGAAACCGGTTTCCATGTGCCTTAATGTATGCGTGTACGTGTCGTAGCATGTGCTGCCTCACAGTTTCACATCGGCCAGGCTGCACCCGAACAGTGTCAAAGGCAGTATGAGTACGCTGCTCCAGAGTCTCCACATCTGGAACGGGCTCTGTACACACAATACTTTTGAGATGGCCCAATAACCAGAAATCGAACAGGTTGAGATCCGGTGAACGAGCAGGACGCCCTTGTCCGATCCATCGACCAGGGAAGACAAGATTGAGATGCGTCCGGACGTGGGCTGCAGCACCATCATGTAGCAACCACAAAGTCCTTCGAATCATCATTGGCACTTCTTCCAGCAGGGGAGGCAAAGCCACCCGCAAGGAACTTCGATGATTCCGGACTGTTGGGCGACGTGGAAGAAAGGCGGGTCCCAAAATACGGTCGCCATTTATCCAGACTCTCACATTCCGACTGCACCGATGCTGATGATTCGCTCTCACCATACCATGAGGTTTCTGCACACTATCCGACAGATGATTAGCCGGCCTAAGTGGCCGTGCGGTTAAAGGCGCTGCACTCTGGAACCGCAAGACCGCTACGGTCGCAGGTTCGAATCCTGCCTCGGGCATGGATGTTTGTGATGTCCTTAGGTTAGTTAGGTTTAACTAGTTCTAAGTTATAGGGGACTAATGACCTCAGCAGTTGAGTCCCATAGTGCTCAGAGCCATTTGAACCATTTGACAGATGATTGTAATGAAAGCTCTCGATTCGAATACGGAACCATTGTGTACAACGCTGTATCCCATCCTCTGCAAGGTGAGTGAGCAAGAGAAGTGAATCGGACACGACATTACCAATTACTACGGCACAAGAGGGCACTACGGAATGACGTATGAGGAGCAAATGGTTCAAATGGCTCTGAGCACTATGGGACTTACCTTCTGAGGTCATCAGTCCTTAAACCTAACTAACCTACGGACATCACACACATCCATGCCCGAGGCAGGATACGAACCTGCAACCGTAGCGGTCGCGCGGTTCCAGAAATGAGGAACAGTATCACCCTCTAGGAGGAAACCATGCATACTGTAATTGTGGCTGCATGGAACAGGGCGTATTAGACCGCAGTCTCTGTAACTAAGTATGACTGAATAAATAGTCTCTAGCATGGATGCCATTCATTTCCGGAAAACTGAAATTTTTGGTAAGTTCCTATGGGACCAAACTGCTGAGGTCATCGATCCATAGGCTTACGCACTACTTAATCTAACTTAAACTAACTTACGCCAAGGACAATACAAACCCATGCCCGAGGGAGGACTCGAACCTCAGACGGGGGGAGCCACGCAAACCGTGACAAGGCTACCCCGCGCGGCTGCATTTCCGGACAAACGTTCATTGGATGTTTTCTGCTCCACATCAATCCCTAGAGCTTGTAGACGGCGGAAAAAATCACCCTCTTCGCACAGTTCTTAAATCATGCATGGATCCTCACACTTTGTGTGTACAGTTTAAATAAAATCATTCAGCAGTCTCTAAAAACTTCATGTACACTATAAAATCACCAGGGTTAACAAATTCAATATGAAGGCAGTGAAAAGTGCGATCACAGAAGAAATCTTATTTCATTATCTGAAGTTTAACATCTGTCATTACGCGCCCGAATAGGGATGCGTATTAAATCCCCACTTCAGGGACGGGGAGCCGGCCGGAGTGGCCGAGCGGTTCTAGGCGCTACAGTCTGGACCCCGCGACCGCTACGGTCGCAGGTTCGAATCCTGCCTGGGGCATGGATGTGTGTGATGTCCTTAGGTTAGTTAGGTTGAAGTAGTTCTCAGTTCTAGGGGACTGATGGCCTCAGAAGTTAAGTCCCATAGTGCTCAGAGCCATTTGAACCATTTTTTGAACCGGGACGGGGAGGTGTGCTGGCCACGGATCGAATCCGCCCGGCGGATTAGCAACAAGGGTCGGTGTTCCGGCAAACCTGCATGTGGTTATTAGACGGTTTCCCACATCCGACTACGTGATTGCCGGACTACCCAAGTCCTGCTTCTGTTACACTTAAGATTCAACAAGCATTTACAAAACTTTCACTCATGTTCACATGAATAATACTACACGCAGACGGCGTTCGTCTAAAATTGTGAGCCATATGTTTGTGATTATTACAGCACCATCTATCCCGAAGCGAAAAAAGTGGTCCAACTTAAACATTCATATTTCTTTACGTATTACACGAATATGTAATAATAATGGGAGTTCCCATTTAAAACAACGCAGTTGATATCCGTTTGACCTATGGCAGTGCCATCTAGTGGGCCAACCATAGCGCCATGTGGTTTCCCCCTTCAAGCTAGACAAGTTTTGTTTTTTGTAGTTTTTTCGTTTGACGCTTATTTCGTGAGATATTTGGCCCGGTCACGATCAATGGACCACCCTGTATACAGTGGATTCTAGTCAACTCAATTCTCAAGTGCAGACATCGCTGGAAAGTCATTCAATGCGTATCATACCTGTTTTTTTCCGGCTAGTGTTGTAGGCAATTTGGGAAGGAGGCATTTCGTGGAACTTGGTGTTCTGGACATAGTGACAAATTTCTGTGCTCCTCGGTCAAATTACTGAGATACGCCAAATCTGCTTGAAGCCATACAGCACGCCATAGATGTATGGAACTTTTGAAAATGTGTTCTGCCACTGTCACCCGTGAAAACCCATATAACTGGTTAGTATCGAATTACAAAGTATAACTTTCATTAATTATTGCCGGATATAAATCCCTCCATTCGACATTAATTCGCTATGACGTGTCTATGAAAACAGTGAAAATGTCTGCCACAAATCCTGTCCTCAACGAATAATAATGTTGATTCCGGCTAATAATCCCAACTCGACGCATACTCTAGACCAGTGTTTCCCAACAGGCGGTGCGCGGACCCCCAGGGGTCCGCGAGCAATGCCAGAGGGGTCCGCAAGATGCTATTAGAATAAAAAATATATAAAATATATTTCGTATGATAACAGATTTTTTGTTTTGGCCGCTTCCTGCATGAGCAGAGCATTAGTGAACGCTAACTTCTGCGTCTAGCGTCTTCCTAGAGCCAACTGACACTAGCACATTCTAGCGCAAAACTAGAATTACATAGATACAAATAGTTCTGCTTTATGCCGTTAGACTACAAGCGCTGCCTCTTTTCAGCTGACAACTGACAGTCACTTTACACAGAAACTCGCATTTCAAACGACAATCGGCAATTGTTAATTTATTTCCAGTGCTTTCACAGACCGTGTTGGTTACATATTCAATAAAAAAATGGCTCTGACCATTATGGGACTTAACATCTGTGGTCATCAGTTCAAATGGCTCTGAGCACTATGGGACTTAACATCTGTGGTCATCAGTCCCCTAGAACTTAGAACTACTTAAACCTTACTAACCTAAGGACATCACACACATCCATGCCCGAGGCAGGATTCGAACCTGCGACCGTAGCAGTCGCGCTGTTCCGGACTGAGTGCCTAGAACCGCGAGACCACCGCGGCCGGCGGTCATCAGTCCTCTAGAACGTAGAACTACTTAAACCTAAGTAACCTAAGGACATCACACACATCCATACCCGAGGCAGGATTCGGACCTGCGACCGTAGCAGTCACGCGGTTCCGGACTGAGCGCCTAGAACCGCGAGACCACCGCGGCTGGCACATATTCAATATTCTGTATTAAAACAGTAGTGTTTGTAAAGCGTTGTTTTTTGGGAAGCTACAGTTCGCGTGGTTAAAAATGGACCGTTGGTTATAAAGTGGTCCGTTAAAACGAGAAAGGCCTACAGATGAAGAGGAAGATAATGCATTTGTTATACTAAACTCCCAGATTTGAAGACAAAGATTTTGAGCAATAATCAAAAATTGAACGATAACAATGATGGCTAAATTGAAAAAGTTTTAAGCTCAATATTTTTTCAATAATGAATATGTCAATGTTTTTTCTAAGTACCAACAATAGAAAACGTATAAAAAGACTCTCAATTTAGCTTTTCTAGGTACTTGATACTGTGATATGACAAGGTACCAACCATGCTCGATGAGAGGGTCCTCGAGAAAATTTTGTTGTGAACCCCTGCTCAAGAGCGTTTCATGCCGCACTGACCCAAATACAGTGATGGAGTGGGCAGGATCGAGATTGTACGTTTCCTGATAATATGCAACTGTGTGGCGACGTATATCTGCGTTCGTGTATATTTTTGCCTTGGACATGTTGATTTCCCGTCATACTCTCATCATGCTTTCACGTTTCAGCTCCACACAAGAATGGTGGGTGGGGGACGGTGGCTGTAGTTAAAACAGTCTCAGCATGTGCCGCGTCTGCAGTGATAGGACGTAGCCACAGACTCGACAGCAGCGACTTTCAACATTCAGGATCAAAGCCAGTGGCAGAAGCTGAGTGAGAATAATGTGAGACTGATGACCATAGCTGTTAAGTGCTCAGAACCATTTGAACCAAGAATAATGTGAAAGTGTAAATGTCGATCATTAACATACAAATTCAAATAGGAGATGTATAAAAATACACTGTCCGGTCAGATTAATGTGACCACTTGTCAGAAGCCTGAATAACCAGTTTGCGCAGATAGTCACTGAGGTTCTGGAAGGTACCTACAGGGATGTAGAGCCACACCGGCTCCACTGCCGTGGCCCGGTGCGCTAGCTTTCCTGGTTTAGACGAACGGTGCGAACAACCCTATACAGGTGGTCCCGCAGATTCTCGACCGGGTTTTAAACTGGGGAGTCTGGTGGCCAGGGGAGTACAGGAAACTCATCCGGGTGCCCTTCAAGCCAGGCACGTTAACTGCAGGCTGTTTGACACGTGTGACGGTACAAACCCCCGTTACTAGATGAATATTTCTAGTATGCAAGGATTGCTTTGTGGAGAGCGAGCGCGCAACATGGTGCGCGATTCGCGAGTTTTGCAACGGTCAGTGGGATGGTCTCTGCCGCCGGGCGGCCACGTGGCGCGCAGCTAGGGGCATTGTTTGGTTTTTCGCGCATTACGCGAAGACTATGTAACTTATGGCGAAGAGCGATGCGGCAGTGGATTGTGGTCAGCAATATGCACCTTCTGAAAGATCATAGTAACCTCAAAATCGGTTAATATCGCGAATACTGAAAGATTAATAAAAATAGTAAATAACAACTTACGAGGATGAGCGAGCACACATTAAAATCGTTTCGTCATAGCGGATCGAGTGCCGTAGTCATATGTTAAGATTTATAAATAATTAAGCCCGTAAAGAGCACTAAACGCCGGCCGAAGTGGCCGAGCGGTTCTAGGCGCTACAGTCTGGAACCGCGCGACCGCCACGGTCGCAGGTTCGAATCCTGCCTCGGGCATGGATGTGTGTGATATCCTTAGGTTAGTTAGGTTTAAGTAGTTCTAAGTTCTAGGGGACTGATGACCTCACAAGTTAAGTCTCATAGTGCTCAGAGCCATTTTTTAGCACTAAACAAAGTTTGGGGGAAAATTGTTTATAAAATTCAATAGAAAATTCATGACGTAAGGAACGGCACTATATAATATTTTGGGTGGCATCATACGTATTTTAAACTATTTAAGTTGTATTATACACTTAACTTGACATAGTTTTCATTGTTTGCAAATTGTTATTAACATTGGTCGCCCATAATTAATTAATTATTATAGATAAGAAGATTTTGAGGAGCGCAATGTGTAGATCACTATAGATTACGTCTAAAAACGGTGCTATATGCAGTTCCATGTTAAAACTTTGCAGCACAGATGTCAACTAACAAATTTGCGCTACGTGGCGAAATTTCGCAAAAACTAAAACTTGATTTACGTGCGATAGAATAGTCCTAGAAATTAATGTAAAATAGTAAATAAGATGTACTTTTTAGCGCGGTTCCGATGGTGTACTTATTTCTGTCGAGGAATGTATGTATCAAAATTTGTAACCTTAACTGGTGAGATTGGTACTTAAATAACCAAGGGGGTTAACGTCAGAGCCTATATAAGCGAGCGGCCATCTTGGCCAGGGTCAGTGAGTCGTGGGTCAGTCGTTTTGGAGGGTGGGTGACGAGCGAGTCCCACTTGTTGGTGGCCCATGTGGTGGTCCAAGTAAGAATTTTTCGCGCCGATTTATTTCGACAAAGAGTATTGTTTAATAGTGCAAGTGTGCAAGCATATATTTGGTGAACTGGAAGTGCTACGATTATTTGTGTGAGTACGATTTACGCGGTATACATCGTCGTAAGTAAGCATGTGGCGAACTAGTGCTAATTTTATTGTGTGAAAGAAAGGGACAACGCCAATAAATATTGGTTGAACTGTGTTGTGAAAAACTGATTTTGCTATAATAATCGCCTAATTTTTGTTCCATAGCATAAACTGTACTCATATCTAATTCAAAAACTATAACAAATGCGCGGGTTTGGAACAGTATAACTAATGCACCAAGTGTGGAAATCATCTCCTGAGACTTACGTGAGAGCCAAAATTTGCAATAACGTTTTTTAACCAACATTTGTAAATGCACATACGTGAGAACTCTGCAACCGCACTTCTTCTTTATTCACCGCCGCGTAGCACAAGTTACAATGTCCTGCTGGTGGATGTCACCGTGCCGAGAAGAAACAAAATGCCCTTAGGGGTAGACATGGTCCTCGAAGATATATGCATGTTTGTGTTGATCCATTGTGCCTCCAGGAATGACAAGATCATCCAGGGAATGACGCGAAAACATTCCGCAAACCATAAGGCTCCCTTCGTCTTTGCTTTCAAACTTTTCCAGTTACAAGCCAACAGCCGGTCCGTCCGATGAAGCATAGAACGTGATTCATCTGAAAAGACCACCTGCCACCATTCAGTTGACACCCAGTTGCGGTATTGGTGTGCGATTTCCAGCCTTCGTCGCCGGTGAACAGCAGGCAGCGTGGATGCAGAAACCAGGCGCCCGCTGCCGAGGCCCAGACGCAACAACGGTCGTTGAGTGACACTGTCGATAGCCCCTTGGTTCATCTGGGCGGTCAGTTGCTCAACAGTTACACATATCGGTAGCCGTCGTTCGCCCGTCAGTTGTGGCCCGTGCTGCACCACTGTCGCCTCGGCGCTGGTTTTGCATAAGCCATTTTGCCATACACAGGATGCTTTAACCACGACGGCATGCAAACTATTTACAAACTTAGCCGTTTCGGAAATCTACATCTACATACATACTCCGCAATCCACCATACGGTGCGTGGCGGGGGGTACCTCGTACCACAACTAGCATCTTCTCTCCCTGTTCCACTCCCAAACAGAACGAGGGAAAAATGACTGCCTATATGCCTCTGTACGAGCCCTAATCTCTCTTATCTTATCTTTGTGGTCTTTCCGCGAAAGGTAAGTTGGCGGCAGTAAAATTGTACTGCAGTCAGCTTCAAATGCTGGTTCTCTAAATTTCCTCAGTAGCGATTCACGAAAAGAACGCCTCCTTTCCTCTAGAGACTCCCACCAGAGTTCCTGAAGCATTTCCGTAACACTCGCGTGATGATCAAACCTACCAGTGACAAATCTAGCAGCCTGCCTCTGAATTGCTTCTGTGTCCTCCCTCAATCCGACCTGATAGGGATCCCAAACGCTCGAGAAGTACTCAAGAAGAGGTCGTATTAGTATTTTATAAGCGGTCTCCTTTACAGATGAACCACATCTTCCAAAAATTCTACCAATGAACCGAAGACGACTATCCGCCTTCCCCACAACTGCCATTTCATGTTTGTCCCACTTCATATCCCTCTGCAATGTTACGCCCAAATATTTAATCGACGCGACTCTGTCAAGCGCTACACTACTAATGGAGTATTCAAACATTACAGGATTCTTTTTCCTATTCATCTGCATTAATTTACATTTATCTATATTTAGAGTTAGCTGCTATTCTTTACACCAATCACAAATCCTGTCCAAGTCATCTTGTATCCTCCTACAGTCACTCAACGACGACACCTTCCCGTACACCACAGCATCACCAGCAAACAGCCGCACATTGCTATCCACCCTATCCAAAAGATCATTTATGTAGATAGAAAACAACAGCGGACCTATCCCACTTCCCTGGGGCACTCCAGATGATACCCTCACCTCCGATGCACACTCACCATCGAGGACAACGTACTGGGTTCTATTGCTTAAGAAGTCAAATGCTTCCACCCTTGGCCCGAAAGCCAGTTATCACGTCCTTTTGGACGTCAGAGAAATCTCTCCGTTTCCGCATTATGACAACGACTCATTGTTTCCTACGCTTCCCCCTTCCCGACACACTTTAAATACTCTCTACTGCTAGTGATCTGTGAGTCATGATTGCACGTTGATGGGCAACATGGCATGACGAGATGCCATATGCAAAGGCTGAGAGTTTCTTCATCGGACATTAAGAATGTTAGGTAGGTCTCCTCTCGCATGTTAGTTTCAAAAGGATTTACGTAACAAACCCATAATCTTTTTGCTGAAGTTACTTTTGTAGCTTTTCACTAATGTTACGTATCCGACGTAATTTAATCCCCAAGTACTTTTAATCATTCTGTCACTAATTTAAAAAGGCTAAACCCGAAATAATTTATATTATTGAATGTTTTTCTACGGTAAAATATTGCATTTTTTAAAGAATACTTTCTCTTTTGACATCGCCTTCATTCTTGTAGCATTTATGTGTGCTACACATTCATCTATAATAATACTTTTTTTATTTTATGTTTCCTTCGTCTTTCTTCATGTGTACTTGCAGTGTTTGTGTGTGTGTGTGATTCCTTTCTTTAGTATACTTATCCAAGTCGTTTCTTTCTATTTATGAGTTTTTTAATGTAAAGTGCTAGTAAAATACGAGCATCGTATAAAGTCCGCAACAAAACCAGTTGGCTGCAACCAATCAGAAAAGAGTAGGTGGGTTTTCTTTGGTGAAGCATTTAGACCGCGTCAAAACTTTAATTCTGACAAATGCGTGATGGCTGGCGTTTGCTTACATCTCAGAACTACCGGGTGGTTATTATTAAACTTTACGTATTTAACACATTATAACACGGAAACTAATTACCGTACCAGTACGAAGCTTGGTAGCGTTTATGTTCAGAGCATGGGGTGCGTGATTTCCATGCGTCACGGCATCACAGGCCAGTTCCAACTATGTCCACCAGGTACTGTTATCAGTGATGGTGGTGGTGGTAAGTTCCTATCAGTCCAAACTGTTGACGTGATCGGTCCCTAGGCTTACAAACTTCTTACTCCAACTGAAACTAATTTACACTAAGGACAACACACACAGGAGGGAGAACTTTAACGTCATCGTGATTCATTGTCTCACACACATGACCAGTCGCAAGTTGTAGGGAGGTGGGGTCGTCACTCCACTATTGATATCAGATTGATATCCAAATTAATTAAATTGATCAATTAATCACCCCCACCCTGCCCACCCCGAACATAGTAGTTACCTGAATGAGACTGGACCGTATAATAATTTCTTGTGACTCAATGGCTGGCTGCAAATCTCTCATTTGGAGGCCACTCTTGTGGCTGGTGTGTCCCTAACCGTCCACAGATATCCAACTAGGGAAGGGGATCCACCGTTTAACGTGGAATCCGAATCATATGACGGTCCTGGCGACTCTTCGCAGCGCTGAGATACGAAGTTCAAATTAAAGGCACACGAAAAATTCTGGCGATACGAGCTGGATTCGATTCTGCGACTTCACATTTTCCAGATACATAATGAATCACTAGATCTTCAGACGTGACGTAAGAAATGTATTGAGAATAATAATATTCAGTTTTGGTGCTTCACCAGCAATCCCAAGTGAATGCCTTTGTCGCGACCGCTGCAGCGTTTAAAAATTGCAATTGATTTTTAACTGATAACCATTTACGTCTTCCACTACTCTTTTTTATCTGATGACTAAACATCTTCGCCGGCCGGGGTGGCCGAGCGGCTCTAGGCGCTACAGTCTGGAACCAAGCGACCGCTACCGTCGCAGGTTCGAATCCTGCCACGGGCATGAGTGTGTGTGATGTCCTTAGGTTAGTTAGGTTTAAATAGTTCTAAGTTCTAGGGGACTGATGATCTCAGAACTTAAGTCCCATGATGCTCAGAGCCATTTGAACTAAACATCTTTCATGTGAATGAGTCCATCCGCCTTCCTTTTTATGGCTTCTATCGCAATTAATACTCTTCATTCTTTCATTCAAGTGAGCGTGGTGGTGCAGTGGTTAGGAAGGAGGAAGAAAGGTTCAAATCCTCAAATTCTCTGTCCGGTCATCCACATTTAGGTTACCCGTGATTTCCATAAACCACTCAAATCAAATGAAGGGGTGGTACTTTTGAATAGGGCATAGACGATTCCCTTCCCCATCCTTTCTTAATCCCAAACTGTGCATCGCCTCCAATGACCACTCCACTATCGGAACGTTAAACTCTACTCCTCCTTCCTTCGTCTGTCCAGACCGCGTTAGAGTAATCTTACTTGTCTTAGTCTCATCTGTCTATGCGGACAACTGCGTTTCTGAAATATTGAGTTAGCATGCACAGATCGTTCTCTGTATTCTGCGCTTTTGTCATCACTCACAGTCATATTCTGATGAGTAAGTCATACAAGCAATTATTACATAAGAAACTTCCTGGCAGATTAAAACTGTGTGCCCGACCGAGACTCGAACTCGGGACCTTTGCCTTTCGCGGGCAAGTGCTCTACCAACTGAGCTACCGAAGCACGACTCACACCCGGTACTCACAGCTTTACTTCTGCCAGTACCTCATCTCCTACCTTCCAAACTTTACAGAAGCTCTCCTGCGAACCTTGCAGAACTAGCACTCCTGAAAGAAAGGATATGCGGAGACATGGCTTAGCCACAGCCTAGGGGATGTTTCCAGAATGAGATTTTCACTCTGCAGCGGAGTGTGCGCTGATATGAAACATCCTGGCAGATTAAAACTGTGTGCCCGACCGAGACTCGAACTCGGGACCTTTGCCTGTCGCGGGCAAGTGCTCTACCAACTGAGCTACCGAAGCACGACTCACGCCCGCTACTCACAGCTTTACTTCTGCCAGTACCTCATCTCCTACCTTCCAAACTTTACAGAAGCTCTCCTGCGAACCTTGCAGAACTAGCACTCCTGAAAGAAAGGATATGCGGAGACATGGCTTAGCCACAGCCTGGGGGATGTTTCCAGAATGAGATTTTCACTCTGCAGCGGAGTGTGCGCTGATATGAAACTTCCTGGCAGATTAAAACTGTGTGCCCGACCGAGACTCGAACTCGGGACCTTTGCCTTTCGCGGGCAAGTGCTCTACCAACTGAGCTACCGAAGAAAGACTCACGCCCGGTACTCACAGCTGTACTTCTGCCAGTACCTCATCCTTTCTTTCAGGAGTGCTAGTTCTGCAAGGTTCGGAGGAGAGCTTCTGTAAAGTTTGGAAGGTAGGAGATGAGGTACTGGTGGCCGGCCGAAGTGGCCGTGCGGTTAAAGGCGCTACAGTCTGGAACCGCAAGACCGCTACGGTCGCAGGTTCGAATCCTGCCTCGGGCATGGGTGTTTGTGATGTCCTTAGGTTAGTTAGGTTTAACTAGTTCTAAGTTCTAGGGGACTAATGACCTCAGCAGTTGAGTCCCATAGTGCTCAGAGCCATTTGAACCATTTTTGAGGTACTGGCAGAAGTACAGCTGTGAGTACCGGGCGTGAGTCGTGCTTCGGTAGCTCAGTTGGTAGAGCACTTGCCCGCGAAAGGCAAAGGTCCCGCGTGCCAGCAGATGGTGGCCCACATCAACAGAACGGCGCCGGGAAGCATCACAGTGGAAGCAATCACCGCCCCAGACTGCAACCCATTTCCACGACCCAAGCGACTGGCGACTCTCTGGATCCTCGCCATGACGGCACACGCCATCGTAGCGCGGAGGCAGACCGACCGGCTGGCCTTCCTGATGGACCTCTGGGAGGAGAACAAGACGGCCCAGCAGCACAGGCGATACCACGAGAACTTCAAAAACTTCCTGCAGATTCCACTGCAGACAGCGATCGCCAGAGTCTTCCCCAGCCTGTGACCCTCAGCACCGCCACCAGCCACCTCACCACACTCACCACAAGAATAACGTGTGCAGTGATAGTGAACAAGTGCAACACAAAAGATAAAGAGCTTTCTCTTCTCGCATCAAATAGTGAAGTATAGTAGTATAAAGTGTTTCTTCCTAGTGGAATCAGTGACACAAAGTGCTCCTTAGTGGAAAGTGCCAACTACTCATTATTATTAGATATTTTGATTTCCTTTACTTTGTGCCTATAAAATTCTATTGATTACTCACACTATCCTTTCTGCTTCTCTTATGTAATATGACAAAATTTTCTCTCTTCTTCAATTAGGTATATTCTGTAGTATATGTAAAAAAAAAAAAGTTTCTTCCACTTCTGCTCCACCTATCATGGTGACGGTCCTTCATACTGTCCCACTAAACAGTGTAACTAGAGGAAGAGATCAAACCAGGATACACAATGTGCCTGTGTCATCACAAGTGCATCACATACAGAAACATAAACTCAAATCAATGCAACGATGCCAAATATAAACTGTTATGCCTGTCCTGCAATGTCTACCCCCCTCAAAAAAAAGACGACAAATGGCCATGTAAAAGGGTTTAAGGAACAAACAATAAGAGAAAAACGAAAACATATAAAATGACAATAATATTAACCATCACTAGGATAATAGATTAATAGAATAAAATGTCTTTTTTTAAATGTATCGTTGTTAAAATATTTAAATAAATACATATGGTTACAAAAAAAAAAAAAAAAAGTTCGAGTCTCGGTCGGGCACACAGTTTTAATCTGCCAGGAAGTTTCATATCAGCGCACACTCCGCTGCAGAGTGAAAATCTCATTCTGGAATTATTACATAATTTTTGTTTTGTTTTTGAGATGATTCTATTTCTGTGAGATAAAAATAAGTGTCTTGTGTTATCTTTTGCGTCTCTCGAAATCATCGTGAAACAGCATACATTGGCAGCACACCCAAAATGGAGTTCGCAGTCCTTCTTTCCAATAAAAGTGGGTTTTCTACTAACAAGGGGAGGCCACAACGTTTGGATTTACTGTAAATTTCGTACACTCGTAGTACTCCACGAGACCAACAAAATGTGTAAGCAGTAGCGCCTACTTCTCAAGCGTTACTGAGAAAATCGCAAGATAATTTCGGTCGTCAAATATATATCTGTGCGTGGCCATTTTTACCATGAAGCGGCTGTAGCCGAGTGGCGCCGCACGGTAGCCCAGCGTGTTCGATCAGAGCGTTAGTTACACTTTCTAATAAAAAACTGGGCGAAAGGATCAACGAACAAACTGAACGGGTGTCATCGGACGTCGGCCCTCAACAAATTGAACGAATAATATAGAACAATTTTTTTTAAAGTGGCTGGCATTCAAGCCGCTGGATCGAGTTCCGTTCGTCAGTTTTTATTTGTTTTTATTTTTTTGTTTTTTTTTTTTTTTGTCAGCACAGTCATTTTCATTACTATTTATGTTACAATTGATATAATGAGAAAAATACGTGTAATCGGATGAACTTTTATTAAATTTACAATGTTATTTGATAGTCTACTAATTTTTATCGTCACAAATAATGTAATATTCATAACTATCGACTAGTAAACGACCAAACGCATAGAGTGATACTGAAAATGTATGCTTGTCCGTGTCTTCAAAACTGTTCGTATTTAATCGAAAGAGTACGAGGAATTGCTTCTCGGAAGACGCTATTAAAATACACTCGATACTGCATAACCAATTATCAGCGCCGATTTTTAAGGGAATGCTATGTTGTGCATGGATTGCTTCCAAACAATCGTCTGAAAGAGAGGTTTTTGAAAATGTTAACGAGGTTTGTTTTTCCACGGAAAACGTCAAAAGACCTTACGTATGCGGAAACATAGCATTTATTCAACGCAGCTGGTGCCGTTTAACTTTATGTTTTCCATGTTTTTACGAAAAATACCATCCTGCAACTTGTACTCGTAAAGTCGAAATGACGATCAATTGTACATCTTTCGAAAGCCGTCTGTGCCGGTCAAAACTTGGGGGGTAACAAGTCGTTTCGGGCTCCTTACAGGTATAAGGGATTTCTCAAATCACGGACAAGCATACATTTTCAGTATCACTTTATGCGTTTGGTCGTTTACTAGTCGATAGTTATGAATATTACATTACTTGTGATAATAAAAATTAGTAGACTGCCAAATAACATTATAAATTTAATAAACGTTCATCCGATTACACGTATTTTCCCCATTGTATCAATTGTACTACAAATAGTAAAGAAAATGACTGTGTTGGACGACCGAAATTATCTTGCGATTTTCTCTTTAACGCTTGAGAAGTACGCGCTACTGCTTACACATTTTGTTGTCCTCGTGGAGTACTACGAGTGCACGAAGTTTGCAGTAAATCCGCGTTCCAAACGTCGTGGCCTCCCCTTGTAAGAGCTAACTCTTCACGGATATAAAAAAGAAGGTACGCTATTCACACATGTATAAGGCGTTTGGGCACGACAAATCAGGATTGTTGCTAAACCTCCATCATTTTCTGGAGATGGATTTACGAGCTGAGCGTTATGTACACTCCTGGAAATTGAAATAAGAACACCGTGAATTCATTGCCCCAGGAAGGGGAAACTTTATTGACACATTCCTGGGGTCAGATACATCACATGATCACACTGACAGAACCACAGGCACATAGACACAGGCAACAGAGCATGCACAGTGTCGGCACTAGTACAGTGTCCCCTCGACGATCACCTGTGGTGTACGGCCAGTGTAGGAGATCGCTCCCCACACCATGATGCCGGGTGTTGGCCCTGTGTGCCTCGGTCGTATGCAGTCCTGATTGTGGCGCTCACCTGCACGGCGCCAAACACGCATACGACCATCATTGGCACCAAGGCAGAAGCGACTCTCATCGCTGAAGACGACACGTCTCCATTCGTCCCTCCATTCACGCCTGTCGCGACACCACTGGAGGCGGGCTGCACGATGTTGGGGCGTGAGCGGAAGACGGCCTAACGGTGTGCGGGATCGTAGCCCAGCTTCATGGAGACGGTTGCGAATGGTCCTCGCCGATACCCCAGGAGCAACAGTGTCCCTAATTTGCTGGGAAGTGGCGGTGCGGTCCCCTACGGCACTGCGTAGGATCCTACGGTCTTGGCGTGCATCCGTGCGTCGCTGCGGTCCGGTCCCAGGTCGACGGGCACGTGCACCTTCCGCCGACCACTGGCGACAACATCGATGTACTGTGGAGACCTCACGCCCCACGTGTTGAGCAATTCGGCGGTACGTCCACCCGGCCTCCCGCATGCCCACTATACGCCCTCGCTCAAAGTCCGTCAACTGCACATACGGTTCACGTCCACGCTGTCGCGGCATGCTACCAGTGTTAAAGACTGCGATGGAGCTCCGTATGCCACGGCAAACTGGCTGACACTGACGGCGGCGGTGCACAAATGCTGCGCAGCTAGCGCCATTCGACGGCCAACACCGCGGTTCCTGGTGTGTCCGCTGTGCCGTGCGTGTGATCATTGCTTGTACAGCCCTCTCGCAGTGTCCGGAGCAAGTATGGTGGGTCTGACACACCGGTGTCAATGTGTTCTTTTTCCATTTCCAGGAGTGTATAATAATTGTAACAAACAAAGCGATAGTATTTTTCAATTGTTACATGTTGAGTATAATCAAATAAAGCCTCCTCAGAATAAGCAGAGCAGTGTTTCCAAGGATTTCGCTCGACAGGTGGGAGGCTGTCACACGAAAACTGAGCTGCATAAACAGTAACTGATGTCATTTTTGGGTGCAGAACCAACAAACCCGCTAAGAAACACATTTGTATTCTTTGCGGCAAAAAATGCTATTGTCTAAAGTGGTAGAACAGTCTGACCCTTTTGAGACGCTGTTTGATTACAACTGACTGCAGAAGACATTTTGCTATGGCGAACCCAAGTCTTCGAGCTCTGTTATGGACGTGGCAAATTTCGCTGCTATATGGGACGCCCGATAAAACTGAGCCCCCGATTTTCTGCTGTTGCCACGGCTAATGTCGCTCGCTGAGAAATCACGAAGTGCGGAGAACGCCTAATGACGACTGAAGAAAAGAATGATCACAATTTTTGGAGACATGCTCCTCTGTCATTGGTCACATGCTCCTATAAACATGGAGCCATGTTGATAGGCTGGACGGGAAGTGGAGGAAGAGACTTCAAATTTTTCCTTCTTGCAGCCCAGTCAGCCTTGCAGGACAGACATTTCCAGCATACTAAGGCAACATTACAGCACTACCATAAAGGTGATCACGTATTCTACACTTATCAGAAAATGCAGAATTCGAGCACAGTCTGTAGTGGGTACTTCTGTTTAGCACTCCTGGTTGTGAACATGAGAATATGCTGCCTCTGATACAAGATTGTCATACCTATGAAGGTGACATAAAAAGAAAGTATACATTTAGTTTTCTGATTTCCTATTTGCTGATACAACAAAGGAAGTAAGTCTAGTGTTTAACGTCCCGTCTACAACGAGGGCGTTATAGACGCTGCACAAACTCTTATCAGTAATGAGTGGGGAATAAACTCGGCCGCGTTTGTTTCGAAGGGTCCATTCCAGCATTTGACTTAACGGATTTAGGGAAACCATAGAAAACTTAAATACGCACGGCGGACAGGGGTTTGAATCACCGTCCTGCCAAATGCGAGTCCACTGTCTTACCATAGCGCCCCTTTCTATACGTGTTTGCTGTCACATCAGGGAGTCAGGAATCAAAAACTTCCAAGTACCGCCATGGTTTAACCTGATGATGGGAAAGCGGCCGTGCCAACTTGCTGTGGCATTTTGTTGGTGATGGTATATAACATCAAACAGAGATGGACCTGCAGCTCAACAGATGCCAGAAAAGCACTGGAAATTTTTTTCTAGATGGCAGGGAAAGGCTTGAAAGTTTTGCATGCCACTACCAATCATTTGACTTGTCAAATACTTCAGAAATTATTTATTTATTTTTATTTTCATATATTTGGCGTAGCAAAATTAGGGCATTGAGGCTCCCTTTTACATCTAATCAGACTTCCTAAATGAGCAAACATTAAAATTTTTGTGGTACATGAGCAATAAATAACAATAATAATAATAATAATAACATTAATGGCAGTACGTATAGTACTTCATACGTGTACATCAAGAAATGTCAGTATTATTAATATTAAACAATTTCCTCTTCACGTTTTACCGAATGTGAGCAGTCACATGAAACAGAAACATATGACAAGAGTACAGAATAGATCAATGTGGAGAAGACGTTGGCTGGTCGGAAGTAGATCGAGAAATACCGAGGCCATGCTGAAAAGTAATACCTCTGAATCTTTTATGTGAAAACTCTTAAAGATTTTTAAATAAAACAAATGATATCAACATTTTACATCTTTATTCTTCATCTCTAAGTATTTATTTCTCAACGTCGGCCCCCTGCGACGAACACATTTCTCCCAACGAGAGACCCGTTTCTAGATATCGTCACTATACAATGTTTAACTTTGTTGACGGAGCCACAACCTCACCTCTGCTTGCACTGCTTCATTAACATCAAAGTGAAGTCCTCGAAGATGTCCTATATATTTGAAAAAAGATGAAAATCAGATGGGGCTAAGTCGGAACCGTGTGGAGGATGATCGATGACAGTGATGACAATGCGTTGGATTGTTGCAAATGTCGCAGCGCTCGTGTGTGGTCTGATATAGTCATGTTCCGTGTGTGGACGAACTCTTAGAATTCTAAACTCGAACACAGCGTGCCGTTTCTCACCCACTGACAAAAACGCATGGAAAAAGAATCACAACGCCAAAAAGTACACTACTAGCCATTAAAATTGCTACACCACGAAGATGACTTGCCTCAGACGCGAAATTTAACCGACAGGAAGAAGATGCTATGATATGCAAATGATTAGCTTTTCAGAGCAATCACACAAGGTTGGCACTGGTGGCGACACCTACAACGTGCTGACATGAGGAAAGATTCCAACCGATTTCTCATACACAAACAGCAGTTGACCAGCGTTGCCTGATGAAAGGTTGTTGTGATGCCTCGTGTAAGGAGGTGAAATGCGTACCACCACGTTTCCGACTTTGATAAAGGTCGGATTGTAGCCTATTGTGATTGCGGTTTATCGTATCGCGACATTGCTGTTCGCATCAGTCGAGATCCAATGACTGTTAGCAGAATATGGAATCGGTGAGTTCAGGAGGGTAATACGGAACGCCGTGTTGGATCCCAACGGCCTCGTATCACTAGCAGTGGAGGTGACAGGCATCTTATCCGCATGGCTGTAACGGATCGTGGAGCCACGTGTCGATATCTGAGTCAGCAGATAGGGACGTTTGCCAGACAACAGCCATCTGCACGAAAAGTTCGAGGACGTTTGCAGCAGCATGGACTATCAGCTCGGAGACCATGGTTGCGGTTACTCTTGACGCTGCATCACAGACAGGAGCGCCTGCGATGGTGTACTCAACGACGAACCTCGGTGCACGAATGGCAAAACGTCATTTTTTCGGATGAATCCAGGTTCTGTTTACAGCATCACGATGGTCGCATCCGTGTTTGGCGACATCGCGGTGAACACACATTGGAAGCGTGTATTTGTCATCGCCATACTGGCGTATCACCCGGCGTGATGGTATGGGGTGCCATTGATTACACGTCTCGGTCACCTCTTTTTCGCATTGACGGCAGTTTGAACAGTGGAAGTTACATTTCAGATGTGTTACGACCCGTGGCTCTACCCTCCATTCGATCCTTGCGAAACCCTACATTTCAGCAGGATAACGCACTACCGCATGTTGCAGGTCCTGTACGGGTCTTTCTGGATACAGAAAATGTTCGACTGCTGTCCTGGCCAGCATTCTCCAGATCTCTCACCAATTGAAAACGTCTGGTCAATGTTGGCCGAGCCACTGGCCCTTCACAATACGCCAGTCACTACTCTTTGTGAACTGTGGTATCGTGTTGAAGCTGCATGGGCAGCTGTACCTGTACACGCCATCCAAGCTCTGTTTGATTCAATGCCCAGGCGTATCAAGGCCGTTATTACTGCCAGAGGTTTCCGGGTACCGATTTCTCAGGATCCATGCACCCAAATTGCGTGTAAATGTAATCACATGTCAGTTCTAGTGTAATATATTTGTCCAATGAATACCCGTTTATCATCTGATTTTCTTCTTGGTGAAGCAATTTTAATGGCCAGTAGTGTAATTAATGCAGAGTAATGAAATTCCAGGAATACATTTGTCTCGGTAAAATATTTAAATGATTAATACTGGAAGATCACAGGTTAAGGTAAGCGCGAGATAATTCATTGCAAATGTGAAATTATGATACATTAATATCTGTTGTAACCACCAGAGTGGTGACTGCAAGCAGGCAAACGTGCAAGCATTGTGTTGAGTGGATGTCAGATTGTGGAGTGGAGTTCCAGGCATGTTGCACTTCGTCGGTCAATACAGGATCGAATCATGCTGGTTACGGGTGACGTCAGAGTTGCCGTCCGAGGATGCCCCATATGTGTTCGAGTGTAGACTGGTGATCGAGCAAGCCAAACCAATATGACGACATTCTGTGCAGCACACTGGGTTACAACAGCAGTATCTGGGCGAGCGTTATCCAGTTGGAAAACAGCCTCTGGGAGGCCGTTAATGAATGGTAGCCAAGTGGTCGAATCATCAGACTGACGTAGAAATTTGCAGTCGGGGTGCGTGAAATAACGATGAGTGCACCTGCTGTCATATGAAATCGCACCCAAGACAATAACTCCAAGGCGTAGGTCCAGTGTGTCTAGCACACAGACAGGTTGGTTGTAGGCCGCCAACTGGTCTCCTTCTAACCAAGACACTGCTATCACTGGCAGGGAGGCAAATCCAGTTTCCATCAGAAAACACAACAGACCTCCACCCTGCCCTGTTGTTTGACACTAGAGAAGTTTCAAATGGTGGTCGTTTGAGGTCGGTGGAATGCACGCTACAGGGCGTCTGGCTCAGAGCTGTCCTTGAAGTAAACGATTCGTAACAGTTCGTCGTGTCACTGCTGATGGAATTGCTGCTGCAGATGCAGTACGATGCGCCAGAGACACACGCCGAACACGGTGGTCTTCCCTCTCAATAGTGCAACGTGGCCGTCCGGAGTCCGGTCTTCTCGTGACCACCGTTGCCAGCAGTCGAGTACAGTGGCTACATTGGTGCCAAGTCTTTCTGCAGAATCGCAGAAGGAACATCCAGTTTCTCGTAACCCTATTACATGACCTCTTTCAAACTCAGTGAGGTGTTAATAAGGGCATCATTGTCACCTTAAAGACATTCTTGACTAACATCAAATCACCACTTTCAATCTCAAAGGTAACAAATACTCACGGTTTTTTTTCCCTTTATTGCGATTTCATGCCTCAGCTGAGGCGGACCGGCAGCCTCCTACATATGCCGCTCTTCGGCCAAAAGACACAACATAAACACACGAAAAGCATAGAAAACATAAAAAAACATGGTAAACACAAGATGAACACTGCACAAGAAATCAGAAATCGTTCGACGGAAGACACTGTAACGAATGGTGGCACCAGTTGAAAACAGATGAAGACGTCCAGGTTGAGACACTAACGTAGTAAAAAACACTGATGAAGACACTGTACACAAACAGAGAGACACTGACACACAGAAACACTGGCGACGATCATTGGCGAAGCACTCACACTGACAAAGGTTGGTGGGGGGGGGGGGGGGGGGGGCTGCCTCCAGGTCAACACCACACTTAATATCCAAACAAATTCAAATAATATCACATCACAGCCAATACAGATTAAGCGTGGAATATACCAAGGAGACTCATTAAGTCCTTTCTGGTTCTGCCTTGCTCTGAACCCACTATCCAACGTGCTAAATAATACAAATTATGGTTACAATATTACTGGAACATACCAACACAAAATCACACATTTGCTATACATGGATGATCTAAAACTACTGGCAGCAACAAATCAAAAACTCAACCAATTACTAAAGATAACAGAAGTAGTCAGCAATGACATAAATATGGCTTTTGGAACAGACAAATGTAAGAAAAATAGCATAGTCAAGGGAAAACACACTAAACAAGAAGATTACATATTGGATAACCACAGCGACTGCATAGAAGCGATGGAAAAAACAGATGCCTATAAATATCTAGGATACAGACAAAAAATAGGAATAGATAATACAAATATTAAAGAAGAACTAAAAGAAAAATATAGACAAAGACTAACAAAAATACTGAAAACAGAATTGACAGCAAGAAACAAGACAAAAGCTATAAATACTTACGCTATACCAATATTGACCTACTCATTTGGAGTAGTGAAATGGAGTAACACAGACCTAGAAGCACTCAATACACTTACACGATCACAATGCCACATAATAGAATACATCACATACATTCAGCAACAGAAAGATTCACATTAAACAGAAAGGAAGGAGGAAGGGGATTTATCGACATACTCGTAAAAAACCTACATTATGGGCAGGTAGACAATTTAAGAATATTCTTTCTAGAGCGAGTAGAAATTAGCAAAATTCACAAAGCAATCACTCATATAAATACAACGGCTACACCACTGCAATTTCATAACCACTTCTACAAGCCTTTAGATCACATAACATCAGCAGAAGTAAATTGGAAAAAGAAAACTCTACATGGCGATCACCCGTATCATCTAACACAGCCACACATCGATCAAGACGCATCCAACATATGGCTAAGAAAAGGCAATACATACTGTGAGATGGAGGGATTCATGATTGCAATACAGGATCAAACAATAAACAGCAGGTATTACAGAAAGCATATTATTAAAGATCCCAATACCACAACAGATAAATGCAGACTTTGCAAACAACAAACAGAAACAGTAGAGCACTTGCCCGCGAAAGGCAAAGGTCCCGAGTTCGAGTCTCGGTCGGGCACACAGTTTTAATCTGCCAGGAAGTTTCATATCAGCGCACTCCGCTGCAGAGTGAAAATCTCATTCTAGAAACAGTAGATCACATCACAAGCGGATGTACAATACTAGCAAATACAGAATACCCCAGAAGACATGACAATGTAGCAAAAATAATACATCAAAAACTTGCCATACAACATAAACTAATAAAACAACACGTTCCCACATACAAGTATGCGCCACAAAATGTACTGGAGAATGATGAATACAAATTATACTGGAACAGAACCATTATAACAGATAGAACACCACCACATAACAAACCTGACATCATACTCACCAATAAAAAGAAGAAATTAACGCAATTAATCGTCATATCCATACCCAATACAACAAATATACAGAAGAAAACAGGAGAAAAAATTGAAAAATACATCCATCTGGCTGAGGAAGTCAAGGACATGTGGCATCAGGATAAAGTTGACATTATACCAATTATTTTATCAAATACAGGAGTCATACCAAACAATATCCACCAGTACATCAACGCAATAAAACTACATCCAAACTTATATATACAACTACAGAAATCTGTAATTATTGATACATGTTCAATTACCCGAAAGTTCCTAAATGCAACGTAACATATACCGTACAGTTAAAAAGAAGTCACGCTTGATCAAGGTCCGCGTCACATTCCATTTTTGACCAGACATAACGTCTGAGAAAAGAAAGGATAATAATAATAATAATAGTAATAGTAACGCACGGGGATACTAAATAGCATGCGCTTATCAGACTCAATATTGAAAGGCATAATTAGTGGTTTCATGGTGATAATACATACAAATGATAACCGATTTTGGAAATTACTTGCAAAGCACGTTGCTAGCCCTACTGGGGACGTAAGGCCCAATCGAAATGTAATGGACCCCAACGTGGCAAGAATAATAGTTGGTACTAATCGATGGGATCATTGGGGGAGGATACACAAAAAACAGGTTTGGAATCTAGTAGATGCAGTGTTGCGAAACAATTGGCGCCCATGACGTGCAAAAGGCTTCTTTAGAAGCTGACCAATGAAAACGATTACACCTCCATTTCTGTGTTCGCAGTGCTTATGTGAAAATGTCTTGTAGAAGACCCACTGAATCGCTTTATGGCGATTAAGACGCCAGATACCGTACTACGCAGATTCATTTCACAAACAAAAACAAATACGTCTCTCGTCGCAGACTCGAACCCTCGACCTGTTGCATGCTAAACCAGAGCGGTACCCCCTACACCGACTGCACACCACGTCAGCTTTTTCCGCAGGGATAGTTACCGTACATGTGATTACAGTGTGGGCGAACTGCCGATCTTTAACCTCCATTTACTGCCGGAAATATGCGCAGGACGAAATTTTGTGACAGACATTTTTGTATTGCTAGTACGTGAGGAATCGCTCTGCGAAGTCAGAGTGCGCGAATTTCAAACTGTACATTATGTACCTTAGTTCGTCTGGAGTTCTCACTATTTGTGCCGTGTTTTGCTACATCACAGCAGTAAAGATTTTTCAGAACTAAAGACTGGACTGATTTTTATTTAATTTGACTTAAAAGAATTTTTCTAATTTTCTTATTGCATTTAGGAAGGAAAGAGATTTCCTGCAAGCTTCAACAGTTTGTTCTTTCCAGTTTGGATGCTAGATTATGTCAAGGTCTTTTACTGTTTTTTTAAATGATAACTGGATACCATTGAGACGCATTGGAGGGACCGTATAGCGACAATGGCGGCTGATCAACTTTCGGTGACATATGAGGATAACACGTTTACTTTGTGAGTTAATATTCCACGACAGGAATCACTTTAATATATTGTGGCATGAGACTTTCCTTTCCCTTAGGAATGTACGCAGCAGTCCCAGAGTTTATGGTAAAATATGCGTATTTTGGACGGGAGTTCCATTTCTAGGTGTTCGGCAACAAAATAAAAAAAAGGTATATGGCTGGGAAGCACATAATCTTTGTTAGATTCGCAGTTGCATTCTACAGCTTTTTAATTGTATATTTTTCCTCCATCGAAACTGATAGGTAAGGAGGCGTAATAAGGTACGTAAATCAATAACTAATAATAACAAGAAAAGCAAATACGAGGGTGAGTCAAATGAAAAACTTTAATTATGTAATAACAAATCGAAATTTCGCGCCGTTATCCTGTAAGTTGGTAAGCGTGCTACAAACAGCGTGCAGAATGGCCTGTAGGTGACAGCATAGTGCAGATGCACACATACCGTAGCAGTATCAGTATAAAGATGGCCGCCCCACTTGCGACTTGCACCAGGGAAGAACAGCGTTCTGTTATTCGGTTTTTGCCTAGTGAAGGTGTGAAACCTATTGAAATTCATCGACGAATGATGGTTCAGTACGGTGATGCATGTTTGTCACAGCAGCAAGTCTACGAATGGAGTAGGAAGTTCGCAAATGGTGTGACTTCAGGGGAAGATGCTCCTCGTCCAGGTCAGGCACAACCAGTTGTGACTCCACAGAACATTGAAGCAGTTGAAGCCATAGTGAAGGAAAACCTCCTAGTGACAGTGAATGACATTGCAGCATGTTTACAGATTAGTCATGGGTCAGCACATCACATCACATTGTGCATACTGTGCTCCAGTTTCACAAAGTGTCTGCAAGATGAGTGCCATGGCAGCTGACTCCTGAAATGAGAGAACGACGTGTTGATGCTAGTGAAGAACTTAATCGGTGCTTTCAATGAGAAGGTGATGGCCCCCTTGCAAGAATCATTACTGGGGACGAAACATGGGTTCACTTCCACCAACCGGAAACGAAGACAGCGAGCAAGGAATGGCGCCCTTCCTCATCACCAAAACCAAAGAAGATTCGAACAGAATCATCAGCAGGGAAGGTTATGTTGACTCTCTTTTGGGACAAAAAAGGCGTCATTTTGGAGCATTACATGCATAGACGGACCACTGTCACCAGTGCATCATACACAGATCTCCTAAAAAATCATCTGCGGCCTGCAATCAAATCAAAGCGATGTGGATTGGTGTCAGCAGTTGTCCTTTTGCAACATGACAATGCAAGGCCCCACACTGCCCGTACAACAGCTGCAACAATCACAGACCTCCGTTTTGAGTGTCTTCCTCATTCACAATACTCACCAGACCTTGCCGCAAGTAATTTCCATATGTTTGGACTATTCAAAGACGCAATGGGAGGAAAGAAGTTCCGTTCTGATGAAGGGGTACGCCACGCGATGCATGAGTGGTTGCTCGGACTACCAATATAATTTTTTTCTTAAGGAATTTATGCACTTTGTAAGAACTGGAGGACTTGCATTGAGAGTGGGGGAGATTATGTTGAAAAGTGATACAGCTTTGTACCACTCCTGCACAATAAATAATATTTAAAAAATATTTAAGGTTTTCATTTTACTCACCCTCATAATTTCTCAAATGACTTCGTTTAGTAAAGAATTAAAATTTTAAGCCTCGTTGCATAAAAACAATTCCGAGTAAGACTGGTGCGAAGTCGGGCGTTCGACGCACGTTATCGTATAATGGAGAAAAACGAAGCCTTGTCGTTGTTGCACATAAAAAAAACGCATTCATACACAGCGCAATGTTCCATCACAGCGACTGGAAATTTGTTGCCTAATATTTTTCTGCGCTTATAAGAAAAGAATGCTTCATTTGTTCTCGGGAGGCAGAAGAGCTAATCGTTTAATCGACTCATTAAAAAAATGTTTACTTCACTTGCTCCAAATAAGGAAAACTGATAAATTCTTTTTTTACAGAAGATATCTTAAAAACATTTTAAAACCATACGTTACTGATAACAAGTTTTGTCTCATACGGGATTCCTGGGGCGGACAAAGTAATATAGTCGTGTGTGATAGCATGTTTTCAGATGACGAGGGTCAACCGACTAGCGCTGTAGAAGTAATACCGCCAAGCAGCACACCTGTGAGTCAGCCACGTGATGTTAATTTTTATCGCCTAGTTAAAAACTTTATTTCGAGGCTGCAAAATTGCAGTCTGCTTCTGAAAACCCAGCGGGAAGTGCACAACCTCGCGGATGCGATAACGACCACAGCATAATTCATGATCAACTTTCAGCACCGACTTTTCAGGCTATGTTATCGTGTGCGTAGTATGCATCAAACATAATGCCCGAAAGAGAAAATTTTTTAATGTGAACCGTGTCTGCTCTCTGTCGAATATTCGGAAGTAAAATATGGCTTATCGAAGATTGCATTTACCAGATGTTGTAATGGCGCAAGTATTTTTTCTTCCAGTGTTTATAGGACGAGTATCACCCATCTAGTTGTTCGAAGGCAACTGATGACATGCAAAAGAGTGAGAGACAGCCACTGTAAAGTTAGCAGGATCAAATTTTCAATTCGTTACCAATCCAGTTCGTTTGAGAAATTTATTCACATACCTTTTTATTATTCCATATTGATTTACTTATCTTATTAACCCCCCAATTGCTACCAATTTCTATGTGGAAAAAATACAAATAAAAATATTGCAGAATGCATTGGGAATCAAACGCAGTTTCTGTACTTCCCGACGCTGTAGATTTGTTGCTACACTAGGGGCGCTTCCGTTGAGCTTCCTTTACCTTATATAGCTTTTCCTACACTACTGGCCATTAAAATTGCTACACTACGAAGATGACGTGCTACAGACGCGAAATTTAACCGAGAGGAAGAAGATGCTGTGATAAGCAAATTATTACCTTTTCAGAGCATTCACACAAGGTTGGCGCCGGTGGCGACACCTACAATGTGCTGACATGAGGAAAGTTTCCAACCGATTTCTCATACACAAACAGGAGTTGACCGGCGATGCCTGGTGAAACGTTGTTGTGATGCCTCCTGTAACGAGGAGAAATGCGTACCATCACGTTTCCAACTTTGCTAAAGGTCGGACTGTAGCCTATCGCGATTGCGGTTTATCGTATCGCGGCATTGCTGCTCACGTTGGTCGAGATCCAATGACTGTTAGCAGAATATGGTATCGGTAGGCCGCGCCGTGCTGGATCCCAACGGCCTCGTATCACTAGTAGTCGAGATGACAGGCATCTTATCCGCATCCGGATCGTGCAGCCCCGTCTCGATCCCTGAGTCAACAGATTGAGACGTTTGCAAGACAACAACCATATACCGCCTGCGATGGTGTACTCAACGACGAACCTGGGTGCACGAATGGCAAAACGTCATTTTTTCGGATGAATCCAGATTCCGTTTACAGCATCATGATGGTCGTATCCGTGTTTGGCGACATCGCGGTGAACGCACATTGGAAGCGTGTATTCGTCATCACCATACTGGCGTATCACCCGACGTGATGGTACGGGGTGCCATCGGTTACACGTCTCGGTCACCTCTTGTTCGCACTGACGGCACTTTGAACAGTGGACATTACATTTCAGATGTGTTACGACCCGTAGCTCTACCCTTCATTCGATCCCTGCGAAACCCTACATATCAGGAGGACAATGCACGACCGCATGCTGCAGGTCCTGTACGGGCCTTTCTGGATGCAGAAAATGTTCGATTGCTGCCCTGGCCAGCACATTCTCCAGATCTCTCAAAAATTGAAAACGTCTGGTCAATGGTGACCGAGCAACTGGCTCGTCACAATACGTCAGTCACTACTCTTGATGAAGTGTGGTATCGTGTTTACGCTGCATGGGCAGCTGTACTTGTACACGCCATCCAAGCTCTGTTTGACCCAATGCCTATGCGTATCAAGGCCGTTATTACGGCCAAAAATGGTTCAAATGGCTCTGAGCACTATGGGACTCAACTGCTGAGGTCATTAGTCCCCTAGAACTTAGAACTAGTTAAACCTAACTAACCTAAGGACATCACAAACATCCATGCCCGAGGCAGGATTCGAACCTGCGACCGTAGCGGTCTTGCGGTTCCAGACTGCAACGCCTTTAACCGCACGGCCACTTCGGCCGGCTTATTACGGCCAGAGGTGGTTGTTCTGGGCACCGATTTCTCAGATCTATGCGCCCAAATTGCGTGAAAATGTAATCAATGTCAGTTCTAGTATAATATATTTGTCCAATGAATACCCGTTTATCATCTGCACTTCTTGTTGGTGTAGCAATTTTAATGGCCTGTAGTGTATGATGATGAAAAATGCCCAGTTCTCAATCATTTATCCATCCCGTTAGTTTTCAGTCGATTGCGCGTCATGGACATTAGGGTTGCTTTTCTCAAAAACGAGAGGAGGTGCTGAGCCAAAATAGATAAGTTGTACGAAAGCGACCTGTGAAACACAAGCCGAATCACATTAATGCGTGGTGTCTGCTCTTTCAGACATGTCCGAAAGAATAGACAGGACGCATTCATATAACTGATGAGAAACGAATCCACCTTGTTCAGTGCGGATGTACAATTACGTCTGATCTCCTGTGGGAATCTCGCAGTAGCGTGCATGGAGGACACAGACAGCAACTGCGAATAGACGACGCTACTTGGCAGTACGGGTCTACCGGGAGACGTGTCGATGCATCTGGGTGGCGCAGTGGTTAACACAACTACCAAGTAAACAAGAGATTACTGGTTCGAATCCTGTTCATTCGGCGCCCCTGACTGCGCGCAAGTCCCATGTAGCTCACATCGGTAGCTCCTTCCCTTTCTCCCTCTCTACCTTTGATTTACATACAATGAGCCGAATCTGTTGGCCGTGTCTGTGCATTCCTCTTGTTATCTCCATTTATGTTTCTGTATTTATTGCAATGACAATATCTGCACAACAGCGCAAATTTCGACGGTAGGTACTGGGTATCTCGTTTGGAAACAAACTTGTTCCATTCACTCGCGATACGTATTGATGAGAACAATGATGCGCACTTTACTCTTGTCCCTCAAGCTTGCATTCACGATTGCTCGTTTCGGTCTCAGGTTTGTTTTTCCGCCAGTGTTAAAAAAATGGTTCAAATGGCTCTGATCACTATGGGACTTAACATTTGAGGTCATCAGGCCCCTAGAACTTAGAACTACTTAAGCCTAACTAACCTAAGGACGTCACACACATCCATGCCGGAGGCAGGATTCGAACCTGCGACCGCCGCGAGTGTTAGTTGTACGTTAACAGTAACAGACAGCAGTACGGTTTATTTTGCTGATAAAGTCTTGGCAAATATGCGCCTCGTGTTTGAGCTCATTGAATGCAATGGAAGGACGGTACACCGACGCTATGGCGAGCTCTTCCCACAGCGACGGTATACTTTTGCGTCTGTGTAATGGTTGTTGCATTACTCTGTGTTCTGTGATGGGTATTACAGGATTTCTCATTGTTGTGAACGTATTTTCACTGAAATATGGCTAACTAGAGAAACGAACGGAATAAATCATAATGGCATTATTACTGTGCAACGAACGACTGGAGACGACGGGTCCCTTATACAAAAATACTCAGAAAATGTCCCTGAACATCTCAGAAATTTTGTCGGTGCAGTTCGGACTCCCCTGTATGTGCTACTTACATTCGAAAGACAGATAAAAATTTTGTAATAAAAAAAGGGCACACAAACGTGTGTGTGTGTGTGTGTGTGTGTGTGTGTGTGTGTGTGTGTGTGTGTGCGTGTGTGCGAGAGAAAGAGAGTAAAAGGGGGGCGGGGGAGTGGGGGGGGGGGGGGAGAAGAGAAATGAGCTGGGGTGACTCACTGTAAGAAAACGTGAATCGCATGATCCCCAAGTACCATATCAAAGTATCAAAGTTTGTTACTTCACTGCTGCAGAATAGTAACTTACATATTATTTCCCTAATCAGGAGTCTGCAATGAGCGCTGTTGGTCCACTGCTCTGCCAATGACGCCATTGAACGTCAGGCTGGAGAGGTATGTGGTTACGACATCGCTCGCATGGCCATTAATATCGGATTCCTCGAACCGTAGCCGCTGTATCCTCTTCAAGTAGCTCCTTGACCGTCCTGACGAGCCCTAGTTCGCCGTGTTTCAGTACTCATCCGAAAACAATTTTCTGACACTACCGAGAGTCGGAACATCCCCGGAGCAGTCACACATACTCACGTCTCAGCTACAGAACTGCTCACAGAAGTATTTGCACAATCAAATTAAAATCTTTTAGCAGATAGCTGTTTCGTACCAAGCCAGTAGTGATATTGAAACGAAGGTGTATGACGCCTGCAGAGAAACCTGATTTCTGCCGAGCTGGCCTTCTTCGCCATAAGAGATATCTGTGGACCCTTTCCAAAAAAGAAGTTCTCAAGGTTGTAGCCCCAGTTATCCTGTTCTTATGATAGCAAAGGTGGTGATATAGTGCCTCGCTCCCGACTGTGTGTTAATAGCTCTTCATACGATGAGATCATACAGTCTTTATAAAAGGTGAAATAAGATTGCTGCTTCCGTTTCTAGAACCTTCAAATGAAGTAACGCCTAAAAATATTCCTGATGGAGCCAATGAAATCATACCTTTGAAACTGACATTCCTTCGGATTTAAAGAAGCATCGATGTTTTATATGGCGATAAAATGCGATTTAAGGCGTATTTTAGAGCTCACGCTGTGAATAGACAGGTTCGGCATGAGATATTGTTACGAGTAAAAAGATACATTGCAATCATTATGCACACACACACGCACGCGCGCGCGCGCGCGCGCGCGGCCGCACACACACACACACACACACACACACACACGCACACACAGAGAGAGAGAGAGAGAGAGAGAGAGAGAGAGAGAGATTGATTAAACTCATTCTTGCTGTAAATTTTTGTAACAGAAACGTAAAAAATCAGAGCAGTTAAGAGGAGGTTTACTAAGTGTAGTGTAGATATTAAGTTTGGACAGTGGAGTAAAGTGTTTACCAAGGGAACTGTTACCATAGCATAGCGTGGACTGTCAAACATAGATCTACTGAAGTATTTCTCATCATTAACCAATAACTAAGAAAGAAATATATATCCAAAATAACTTACGGGTTTGCTGCCGGGTAATGTCGTCGACCACCGTCGATATTTCGTCAAGAGCACACGCTGCCATTCTCAAGGTACATCTGCAAGGAGGAAGCAATGTGCAATGGAATTTAATACCTCGGTTCACAGAGGAGAAACAAGGAAGATAACACACACAAAACAAGTAACTGCAGAGTCAACACACAACCAAAGATAACCAACATCAGAAATATCGATAGTGACTGTTAATGAACAGGTGAGGTAGCACTAATTCTGTCTCTCTGTTTTTTGATGAGACAGACCCGGATTCCAAGCAGCATTCAAACAAAATCCACCATCTCTGTTTATAAGGTTGCTGGCTAAAATGGTTCAAATGGCTCTGAGCACTATGGGACTCAACTGCTGTGGTCATCAGTCCCCTAGAACTCAGAACTACTTAAACCTAACTAACCTAAGGACATCACACACATCCATGCCCGAGGCAGGGTCGAACCTGCGACCGCAGCAGTCGCACGGTTCCCGACTGCGCGCCTAGAACCGCGAGACCACCGCGACCGGCAAGGTTGCTGGATAGTTTGATTTCAACAGCTTCCTTAATAACACAATCCCAATAGCTGGACGTGCAAGCCAGAATCTCCGTGTTGTTATATTCCATAGGATGACCGGTGTCAAGGCAATGTTCTGCAATGACGGATTTACTGGGCTGTTGTAATCATTTGTGATCCTTATGTACAATACACCGGTCTTCCACAGTCCTGATTCTCTGACCAATACATGACATGACACAACTGCAATGAATACGATAGACACCAGCCTTCCGCAAACCAAGATCATATTTTACGGACGCCAACAGAGCCTTAATCTTAGAAGGTGGTCGAAAAACACATTTCACATCATATTTCTGCGACATTAAAATTGCTACACCAAGAAGAAATGCAGATGATAAACGGTTATTCATTGGACAAATATACTATACTATAACTGACATGTGATTACATTTTCACGCAATTTTAGTGCATACATCCTGAGAAATCAGTACCCGGAACAACCACCTCTAGCCGTAATAACGGCCTTAATACGCCTGGGCATTGAGTCAAACAGCGCTTGGATGGCGTGTACAGGTACAGCTGCCTATGCAGCCTCAACACGATACCACACTTCATCCAGAGTAGTGACTGGCGTATTGTGACGAGCCAGTTGCTTGGCCACCATTGACCAGATGTTTTCAATTGGTGAGAGATCTGGAGAATGTGCTGGCCAGGGCAGCCGTCAAACATTTTCTGTATCCAGAAAGGCCTGTACAGGACCTGCAACTTGCGGTCGTGCATTATCATGCTGAAATGTAGGGTTTCGCAGGGATCGATTGAAGGGTAGAGCCACGGGTCGTAACACATCTGAAATGTAACGTCCACTGTTCAAAGTGCCGTCAATGCGAACAAGAGGTAACCGAGACATGTAATCAATGGCACCCTATACCATCATGCCGGGTGATACGCCAGTATGGCGATGACGAATACACGCTTCCAATGTGCGTTCACCGCGATGTCGCCAAACACGGATGCGGACATCACTATGCTGTAAATAGAACCTGGATTCATCCGAAAAATAACGTTTTGTCATTCGTGCACCCAGGTTCGTCGTTGAGTACACCATTGGAGGCGCTCCCGTCTGTGATGCAGCGTCAAGGGTAACCGCAGCCATGGTCTCCGAGCTGATAGTCCATGCTGCTGCAAACGTCGTCGAACTGTTCGTGCAGATGGTTGTTGTCTTGCAAACGTCCCCATCTGTTGACTCAGGGATCGAGACGCGGCAGCACGATCCGTTGCAGCCATGCGGATAAGATGACTGTCATCTCGACTGCTAGTGATACGAGGCCGTTGGGATCCAGCACGGCGTTCCGTATTACACTCCTGAACCCACCGATTCCATATTCTTCTAACAGTCATTGGATCTCGACCAACGCGAGCAGCAATGTCGCGATACGATAAACCGCAATCGCGATAGGCTACAATCCGACCTCTCTCAAAGTCGGATACGTGATGGTACGCATTTCTCCTCCTTACACCAGGCATCACAACAACGTTTCACCAGGCAACGCCGGTCAACTGCTGTTTGTGTATGAGAAATCGGTTAGAAACTTTCCTTATGTCAGCACGTTGTAGGTGTCGCCACCGGCGCCAGCCTCGTGTGAATGCTCTGAAAAGCTGATCATTTGCATATCACAGCATCTTCTTCCTGTTGCTTAAATTTCGCGTCTGTAGCACGTCATCTTCGTGGTGTTGCAATTTTAATTTTAATAGCCAGTAGTGTAGTTAAGACCAGACTGGGTACAAAGGGTCATGAGAAGTTGGAGAGATTTTACAAGTTATTTAATGGAGTTTTTTTCCGCAGAAAGAACGAAAGCAAAGAGGAGTGGCGACTGTGCTGGTCTGAGGAACATGTCCAGTCACTAATTAACTATGTGCATCTGAGCCATGCTCACAATGGGCACAAAAATGTACAGGGGTACTACAAGAGCATGTGGTGTTCATTAACATGGACTGTAGGGTGAGAAATCAACTAGGTGCTTGTGACAGGTGCCAGAGAGTAAAACACAGCACCATTACCAGTCAAAGGGAGATGCAAAACGCCTTGCCCAAAAACGCTAAAGAGCTCCTAGCAGTTCATGTGTTTGGCCCGCTGCCAACCTGTAGGGGTAGGCAAAAGTACACGTAAAGGTGTATGGGATGAAAAAGGCCACTTGTGGGACTATGATTAAAAAACTGGAGTCCTACTACAATGAAACTGGTAAGCCGGAAACAGTTCTCTCTGATAATAGGTACCAATTCACCTCGAAGGCGTGGGAGAATTTCATGGAGCAGAGAGCTGCGAAACATATAAGGACCTCAGTTTACCACCTGGCAGGAAATCCAGCTGAGAGGTACATGTGTGAGCTTGGACGATTGTGCAGGACATACTGCAACCACAGACATACCATCTGGGCAGAATATGTGGCCAAGTTTGAGGACATGAACAGTGTAAAAAGCAGTGCCACTGGGTTCACAGCTTATGAAGTAATGTGAAATAAAAAGGCAGATAACCTGATAGCTGAGGCAGTGAGCTATGCGCCAGGTGCATCTATTTCTGAACAAGAGAGACAAAAGCTAACTGTATTACTGGATAACTGGCAAAAGGGGCCTTACATAGAAAACATAGGTATGATTTAAGATACAAGCCTGTAAAGTACAAGGTGGGTGACCTAGTATTAGTAAAGACAAAGGAACGGTCAAAAGATTTGGAAGGTGAGATCAAAAAGCTTTATGAACTGTACCATGACCCATTTTTTGTGGTAAGCTGTCCTCACCCAAATGCTTACAGATTGGAGTACCCTAAGTCACATAAAGCATTGGGACTCAGGAATGTAAGTGAACTGCGACTGTGCAAACAGTCACTTTAATGGGCTTGAATCCTTTTTTTTTATAGTAAGAATAGGTGTTTATTTAATGGTGCTTATATATTGAGGATAATTTATCATGAGTATGTTAGCTAAGATTTTTTTTGGCAAGGGACTCCTTACTGTATACTGTTTACATATGTGTTTAGTTTTAAGAATTTTCTGGATGGCCTTATGGTTTTCATGTTTATCTTGGTAAAAGTATAGAGGTAGTTGAAGTTGTGGAACAGCTGGTTGACACAGTTAATTCTCTCATAATGACTAGCGATACAGGCTACAACAGCTGTAGTCACTGTACAGCACTTGAATGTATATAATAGGATGTGAAAGTGAGAGAGAGACATTGTCATTCTTCTTATTGTTTATAATGATATGAATCTTGACTCAATTTTTCAGGAGTGGTGATTGTGATTTGGTCACACACCAATTTTTTTGGAGATAGTTCAGCATGGGACTGACTGATGAGAATATGGAATTGAATGGTATACATATAATATGTTCTTGTATTTACTGAAGAAATGTTTAGATGGGATGGATATATTATTTGTTTTTGTTTGTGTTTATACGGTTCAAATTCAAATGGTTCAAATGGCTCTGAGCACTATGGGACTTAACATCTATGGTCATCAGTCCCCTAGAACTTAGAACTACTTAAACCTAATTAACCTAAGGACATCACACACATCCATGCCCGAGGCAGGATTCGAACCTGCGACCGTAGCAGTCGCGCGGTTCCGGACTGAGCGCCTTAACCGCGAGACCACCGCGGCCGGCTGTGTTTATATGTTTAGGAGTACTTAACTTCAGGGGAATATAGGCTGATTTGTGGATTATGTTGTGCCGTGTGATATTTTATATATTTGATTTTATTAAGTTTGCAGTGCTGAAATTTTCATTGGTCATTGAGCAGCAGTTAGATTATTGTCTGGGTTAAAACTTCAGACAGGATTGTTGCTGGAACCTACCATGGAACCCATCATACAATAAATTTTTGAGTACTATTCTGATGACATATTTTCTTAGTTTCACTTTGGTTAGAGACACCTTGTCTCAATGTCGCACAGTTGCAACGATTTGGGCCGTTTCTGTTCTTGAATGGAACAAATTATTGCGATCAAATAAAAGTCTGTATCCAGCATGTATTTCTTGGTAACACTATTTTCCGTATGTTTGTGTCAGGTTTTGGCCTGAAATTTGGCTTTTACTATGTCAAGTGTTGATACCAGAGATACATCCGACCGCTTCTTGGTACTCAGATACCTTTGCTGATGAGAAATTGATCAGGTGAATTTTGTTTGTTCCAGGTAGAATCGGGTTAGCTGGCTGGTAGAAGAACTTGAGAAATTGCACGTGAGGTCTGAGTTGCAGCACTCACGTAG
Organism: Schistocerca americana; assembly: GCF_021461395.2. NCBI lineage: Eukaryota > Metazoa > Arthropoda > Insecta > Orthoptera > Acrididae > Schistocerca > Schistocerca americana. Next base: position 174,525,086 of record NC_060130.1, on the reverse strand, counting down.
GTCAGAGGCACACCACGGAAGGCAACAAAAGGTGTAGTGCTTACTGTATGTGCTGCATAATTTCTACCAAGAAATATAGTGCATCGAAATAAAAAGATTGATAAAAAAGGACAATATTTAGAGGACTTAAATAAAAACTGCTGGTCCACCTTCAAGTCGTTTATGTTTTGTTACTTACAACCTTTGGCCAATCATATCAGCATCATGGAGATGTTGATGAATAAATATATTTAGGTAAGTTTAGTTAAGTTAGGTAGGAAGTGCTGCCACGTAAGATAATAGAGGGACTTGTTCATTTCGATTTTTCTGCTATCATATGTAGAGTTAATTTTGTGTATTATTTCGTTACTGAGGGCGCAGATTGGGTTTGGTGCTACTTGCGACATCATACACTGCGTTTATGTTCAAATGTGTGCAAAATCTTATGGGACTTTACTGCTAAGGTCATCAGTCCCTAAGCTTACACACTACTTAACCTAAATTATCCGAAGGACAAACACACACACCCATGCCCGAGGGAGGACTCGAACCTCCGCCGGGACCAGCCGCACAGTCCATGACTGCAGAGCCTTAGACTGCGTTTATGGAGTAGCAAGTGGGGGTAATTGTGAGCATACACGCTGTGGGGGAAATTAGAGCGGCAGTTTTCCGCCGTAGAGCACGTGTTTGGTGGTTGCTACGGGGCCGTGGCGAGTGGCTAGCGATTACGCAGCCTTGGAAACACCCGAGTGGAAGCTTGGCAGGGGAGCGTACGGCCGTGTTGGAGCGGTTGGAGGAATTTATATGCCAGAGAACAATTGATAAGACCGGAATTAAGAGTGACACGGAGGTGCGAGTTGGCACTCACGGACAGAAAAATATGTAAAGCTAAATTATCTAGACGCGCCACAAAAATATATAACAGTTTAAAAGTTGTGGTTGTCTTAAAAAATGTAAATTTGTGAAAGTTCAAAAGCTAATATCTCGTCAATGCTTTGGCCGAGTAACATGAACAAAGCGTTTACGAATGCGGCTAGTAGAGTTGCATCGATCAGTCACAGCCAGTTTAGCAGAATATGTATCATTTTTGAATGAGAGGTCGAAATTTGGGATTCGACTGAGAGAAACTGTGTTTTTCGTAATAAATAAATTTAAAGAGACGAAACTAGCGGCAGCATACTAAAGTTTAAAGAGGTAGGTGTGTAATTAAGCATGTATTTTTATTTGTTTATTTATGTTTAGTATGAAAAATCCGGCAAAAGCAAAATCACGCCACGAGAAGAAATTGGTTCAAATAGCTCCAAGCACTATGGGACTTAACATCTGCGGTCATCATTCCCCTAGACTTAGAACTACTTAAACCTAACTAACCTAAGGACATCACACACATCCATGCCCGAGGCAGGATTCGAACCTGCGACCGTAACAACAGCGCGCTTCCGGACGCCACATGAACATTATTTATTATAAAACGGTGGCAGATACTAAAAAATTGGACTTTAAATTGTTATTCCCCGGAAATTCTCCATATTTTTATGTGTATCATGTGTGTTTTTTGTGTTTAGTTTTCGACTACTTGAAATTTTTTTGGCAACCATTGTTTTGAGTTTGGCAGTCGTTTCCAGGGTGTATAGGGCGGCCATCTTTGGACAGTGGGGTTTGAGCGACGCTAAGAGCTGGACGTGCCGCCCATCTGAGGGGAGTCCACGTTGGTAGCCACGGTCGGGGACAAGTATGTATGTAGCGGCGTTTGAAAACGATCAAGCTGAGCACAATATAGTTGTTCAGGACAGCAGACAACAGTGTATTTTGTGAACTGTGAAGAGATTGTCGAGTGCCGTGATCACAACATATAAAAGCATCAGTTACACTACTGGGCATTAAAATTGCTACATCAAGAAGAAATGCAGATGATAAACGGGTATTCATTGGACAAATATATTATGCTAGAACTGACATGTGAGTACATTTTCACACAATTTGGGTGCATACATCCTGAGAAAGCAATACCCAGAACAACCACCTCTGGCCGTAATAACGGCCTTGATACGCCTGGGCATTCAGTCAAACAGAGCTTGGATGGCGTGTACAGGTACAGCTGCCCATGCAGCTTCAACACGATACCACAGTTCATCAAGAGTAGTGACTGGTGTATTGTGATGAGCCCGTTGCTTGGCCACCATTGACCAGACGGTTTCAGTTGGTGAGAGATCTGGAGAATGTGCTGGCCAGGGCAGCAATCGAACATTTTCTGTATCCAGAAGGGCCCGTACAGGACCTGCAACATGCTGTCGTGCATTGTCCTCCTGAAATGTAGGGTTTCGCAGGGATCGAATGAAGGGTAGAGTCAAGGGTCGTAACACATCTGAAATGTATTGTCCACTGTTCAAAGTGCCGTCAATGCGAACAACAGGTGACCGAGACGTGTAACCGATGGCACCCCGTACCATCGCGCCGGGTGGTACGCCAGTATGGTGATGACGAATACACGCTTCCAATGTGCGTTCACCGCGATGTCGCCAAACACGGATGCGACCATTATGATGTAAACAGAACCTGGATTCATCCGAAAAAATGACGTTTTGCCATTCGTGCACTCAGGTTCGTCGGTGAGTACACCATCGCAACCGCTCCTGTCTGTGATGCAGCGTCAAGGGTAACCGCAGCCACGGTCTCCGAGCTGATAGTCCATGCTGCTGCAAACGTCGTCGAACTGTTCGTGCAGATGGTTGTTGTCTTGCAAACTTGCCAATCTGTTGACTCAGGGATCGAGACGTGGCTGCACGATCCGTTATAGCCATGCGGATAAGATGCCTGTCATCTCGACTGCTAGTGATACGAGGCCGTTGGGATCGAGCACGGCGTTCCCTATTACCCTCCTGAACCCACCGATTTCATATTCTGCTAATAGTCATTGAATCTCGACCAACGCGAGCAGCAATGTCGCGATACGGTATATCACAATCGCGATAGGCTACACTCCGACCTTTATCAAAGCCGGAAACCTGATGGTACGCATTTCTTCTCCTTACACCAGGCATCACAACAACGTTTCACCAGGCAACGCCGGTCAACTGCTGTTTGCGTATGAGAAATTGGTTGGAAACTTTCCTCATGTCGCCGGCCGGTGTGGCCGTGCGGTTAAAGGCGCTTCAGTCTGGAACCCCGTGACCGCTACGCTCGCAGGTTCGAATCCTGCCTCGGGCATGGATGTGTGTGATGTCCTTAGGTTTAATTAGTTCTAAGTTCTAGGCGACTGATGACCTCAGAAGTTAAGTCGCATAGTGCTCAGAGCCATTTGAACCATTTTTTTTCCTCATATCAGCACGTTGTAGGTGTCGCCACCGGCGCCAACCTCGTGTGAATGCTCTGAAAAGCTAATCATTTGCATATCACAGCATCTTCTTCCTGTCGGTTAAATTTAGCGTCTGTAGCACGTCATCTTCGTGTTGTAGCAATTTTAATGGCCGCCCTAATGTAAAAGCCCCTCAGACTGCATTTTAAGTGTTTAGTCAATATATTGAAGACTATTCTTGGAAAAAAAGAAACAAACTACTTGTTCGCATTATAAATCAAAGTGACTCAATATTTTTAAATTTCACCGCAATACCTGCCTTCATTTTTTTATATATTTTTTATTTCAGCTTAGCAGGTGTGAGGTGGCACCCTATCATGAAAAACGTAGCAGAACATTGAGACCAGCCACATCTCTGGGCCGCTCAATGAAGCTGAGTGTTGAGTGCAACAAATATGGATATTTTCGTGTCGCAGCACGTGGGTTCTCTAGCCAGCTATTCGATCTACAGTGCGTTGTACCCAGTAACATCGTAATACGATATATCTGTCTCGTTCGAGCTTTTTATCATATTTCACCGTCTTATGCACAGATTTCGTAGCTACGAGCAGACAAGCGCAGAGATTTCGAGTCTACGTCTTCCCTGTTGTGTTGGTAATTGAGATGGCCATTAAAGACAATTAGACATTTACAAAAAGACGACACACTAATAAGTTTAATTTAAAAATGTACACTTGATAATAGAAATATGCATAACTTTTAAGAACTGCGAGTTCTTCAACGGTTCTAAGCTACACAAGATGATTCCGTGATGATGAGGTGTAGAGGTTGCTAGTGTAGTGCGGATGGCGTATTGTGTAATGACATGAGCAGTCCTGGTGTACAATGTCTGTACTGTAGTACACTGCAGACTGCATTTACAACTTGCAATACTAACGTCGATCAGCCCTAGCACGATGGAGCTGTAAAAAAGAAAGTTACTCCAGGACCACATACCCGCGCAGAAGAAGTCCGGGTAACCTCATGTTTTCGAGACTGTTCCAACGATTAAGTGAAACTGGACAATTAGTACCACAGTAGAACGACGAGGAGGAAGACGAACTATACGACTCCCGACTTAGAAGATGCAGTGCTTGCCCGACTCAATGAGACGTCTGCAATTAGTACTCCATTAGTTGCACTTCAAATGAATGTTTCGCTAAGCACCGTGTGGCGAGAATTACGGGAAACACAGCAACACCCCTGCGATGCACAGAAAGTGCATGCTTTGACTCCTTAATTCGTGTCGTGTTCAGCCACTGGTACTAGCAGCACCTCACAGTAGACCCTGCATATACAGGGTGGTCCACTGATCGTGATCGGGCCAAATATCTGACGAAATAAGCGTCAAACGAAAAAGCTACAAAGAACTAAATTCGTCTAGCTTGAAGGGGGAAACAATATGGCGCTATGGTTGGCACGTTAGATGGCGCTGCCATAGATCAAACAGATATCAACTGCGTTTTTTTAAAATAGGAACCCCCATTTTTATTACATATTCGTGTAGTACGTAAAGAAATACGAATGTTTTAGTTGGACCACTTTTTTCGCTTTGTGATAGATGGCGCTGTAGTAGTCACAACCATATGGCTCACAATTTTTGACGAACAGTTGATAACAGGTAGGTTTCTTAAATTAAAATACAGAACGTAGGTACGTTTGAACATTTTATTTCGGTTGTTCCAATGTGATACATGTACCTCTGTGAACTTATCATTTCTGAGAACGCATGCTGTTACGGCGCGATTACCTGTAAATACCATATTAATGCAATAAATGCTCAAAATGATGTCTGTCAACCTCAGTGCATTTGGCAATACGTGTAACGACATTCCTCTCATCAGCGAGTAGTTCACCTTCCGTAATGTTCGCACATGCATTGACAATGCGTTGACGCATGCTGTCAGTTGTTGTAGTGGATCACGATAGCAAATATCCTTCAACTTTCCCCACAGAAAGATATGCGGGGACGTCAGATCCGGTGAACGTGCGGGCCATGGTATGGTGCATCGACGACCAATCCACCTGTCACGAAATATGCTATTCAATACAGCTTCAACCGCACGCGAGCTATGTGCCGGACATCCATCATGTTTGAAGTACATCGCCATTTTGTTGTGCAGTGAAACATCTTGTAGTAACATCGGTAGAACATGACGTAGGAAATCAGCATACATTGCGCCATTTAGACTGCCATCGATAAACTGGAGGCCAATTATCCTTCCTCCCATAGTGCGGCACCACACATTAACCCGCCAAGGTCGCTCATGTTCCGCTTGTCACAGCCATCGTGGATTTTCCGTTGCCCAATAGTGCATGTTATGCCGTTTTACGTTACCGCTGTTGGTGAATGACGCTTCGTCACTAAATAGAACGCGTGCAAAAAATCTGTCATCGTCCCGTAATTTCACTTGTGCCCAGTGGTAGAACTGTACACGACGTTCAAAGTCGTCGCCATGCAATTCCTGGTGCATAGAAATATGGTACGGGTGCAATCGTGTACACGACGTTCAAAGTCGTCGTCATGCAATTGCTGGTGCATAGAAATATGGTACAGGTGCAATCGATGTTGATATAACATTCGCAACACCGGCGTTTTTGAGATTCCAGATTCTCGCGCAGGTTGTCTGCTACTGATGTGCGGATTAGCCGCGACAGCAGCTAAAACACCTACTTGGACATCATCATTTGTTGCGGGTCGTGGTTGACGTTTCACATGTGGCTGAAGACTTCCTGTTTCCTTAAACAACGTAACTACCCGGCGAACGGTCCGGACACTTGGATGATGTCGTCGAGGATACCGAGCAGCATACACTGAACACGTCCGTTGGGAATTTTGATCACAATAGCCATACATAAACACGATATCGACCTTTTCCGCAATTGGTAAACGGTCCATTTTAACACGCGCAATGTATCACGAAGCAAATACCGTCCGCACTGGCGGAATGTTACGTGATACCACGTACTTATACGTTTGTGCCTATTACAGCGCCATCTATCACAAAGCGAAAAAAGTGGTCCAACTAAAACATTTATACTTCTTTACGTACTACACGAATATGAAATAAAAATGGGGATTCCTATTTAAAAAAACGCACTTGATATCCGTTTGACCTATGGTAAACCATCTTGCGGGCCAACCATAGCGCCATCTAGTTTCCCCCTTCAAGTTAGACGAGTTTCGGTCTTTGTAGTTTTTTCGTTTGACGCTTATTTCGTGAAATATTTGGCCCGGTCACTATCAACGGACCACCCTGTATAGTTTATTTCCTGCCATGAAGTCTGTTTCACAAAAGACGTAATGGTAAATACCCCCAATAGTCATGTTTGGACCGATGAAACTCCCCGCGCTACAGTTGTGAAGAGCCATTAACACAGATTATCAGTCAACGTGTGGCGAGGTATAGTCAGTGATTATGTACTCGGTCCCTTCCTTCTTCCTCCCCGCTTAAATGCACCATTGTACAATAGTGTTTATCAGAGATGTACTACCAGGGTTCCTCCAACATATCACACTTATCATTCACCAACGGATGTGGTTCCATCATGATAGAGCGCCACCTCACTTTGGACTGAGGACTCGTGAACTCCTGGATCAGACATTCCCTGAAAAGTGGACAGGCAGAGAAAGTTCTGTTTCGTGGTGAGCACGTTCACTTGATCCCACTCCAGTTGATTTCTTCTTGTGGAGCCGTGTAAAAGGTCTTGTGTACGAGGCGCCAGCCGAGACTGAAGTGGATCCCCTGGCAAGAATTCAAACGACACAGGGTATATTTAGACCGGATTTCACAGAACTTTGTGCATTGACGATGGGGGCCGCCATTTTGACAACTGTTGTAAATATAGCAGCCTGTGGAACTTGTACAGGTAAATGGAATTCATTATCACTGTACTGCAAAATTAGGATATTGGGTCTGTCCGACTTCAAGTTACACGCACCGTTACTTGCCCATCAACAGGGGAAATTTTGTGATCGTATTGGGGAATATTCTGCGGCGATTCTGTACAGGGTTCGGAAGTTTAGGCCCTTAGTTTGAGCGCTGGCCAATACAAATCGCAGGCAGTGAGGTCATGTGAATTTAGTGTCATCTGGTGACATTTATGAGTGGTACCCCAATCAGAGACAGCAAGCCACGAAAGAGCGAGCTCGTCTTCGGCGGGCTTGCGGAAGGTTTAAATGTGCAGTCTACTGTGTAACTGTATACAGCGCGCAGCGTGTCAGGTGCGGTCGACGAAGGAGCCATAGATACCACATTTCTCGTACGCCCCTCCAAGGGCGGATTAAAGGGAGGGGGGCAGAGGAGACGATCGTCACCCCCCCCCCCCCCCCCCCGCCACTCCTACCCACCACCCCCACCCCCCGATAGTTGAAACCAAATCAAAATCAAATGGTAATTTCAGTAATATGCGCCAAAGTTAAGCGCACGAATTTAGAGTCTCGGTCAGTGAATTTAATCATTCAATTAACTATTCCCCAGCACACCTTACTTTGTGTGCAGGGAAAATGTACTACCTGTACCAGTGATTTGGGCTCCCCCTCCTGTTCGAATTGTGGACGCCAAATATTAGCAGGACTTCCCGATCTTCCATAGCGGCATGCGCTTCGAGTTTTCCTTGAGGCACTATCTGCATTGCCCCCCTTGGTATTACTGTTAGCCTGCTTGTCCAGAATTCAGAAGCATATCCAAAAAGAATGGGCGCCTTCGCTTGACAGAGCCCGAGCCTTCACACAGCGTGGCGTGGTACGTCGCCATTGAGGACAGTTGCCGCTGCTGTTATGTTCAGCTTTTAATGCTACTGAGAGCAGTTCTGCTGGTGCCGTTACTGCTACTGCTACGCTGACGTCACGTGTCGACATTTCATAGGCGGTAATCCGAGGCTTGGCCGGTCAAATGCGCCACCGGGCCACCGAGTGGCGTCATTTGAAGGCCGCTATTGTCAACAAAGTTCCGCCAGCGGTCGCTCAGTGCGACGGGGTCGTTCGTCTTGACACTGTGAAGTTTTTCAATTTTTTGCGACATGAAACGAGTTTCAAAAGTAACATCTCTCATCTCTAAGAAAACAGAAGACAACACATAAGTGACTCCTTGTGTATTGTATTGACCAGTGTTCTTTTATTCCTATATTACTTAATTTCGGAATTAATGTTAGTAAAGTAACATTACTTGAAATTACTCACAAAGTTTTACACGTTCTCGTCCATAGTGGACTGCTGTTGATGCTGCGACTGTAAAGTTAAATTAGAAAGTACAGAGAATTAGTGCCTCAGTCGTTTTACTTGATAAGCACGAAGTATTTTGATGTTCACCTATCATCTCCAGGTGGTAAATGGACCAGACTAACTGATGAAACTAAGTTAGTTTCACTATATTTTCTTAGGCACCTAAAAGTGAGCTTTCGTGGACAGACGCACTTGTTGATGTAATAATAATGAGCGTATGGCATTGGTGGCCGGGAGACCCCTCGCGGGGCCGTTCGGCCGCCGCTCCACAAGTTCTTTAACGCCACTACGGAGACTTGTGAGTGAATGAGGATGAAATGATGATGAAAGACACACAACACCCAGTCACCTCGAGGCAGAGAAAATCCCTGACCCCGCCGGGAATCGAACCCGGAACCCTTTAACCAAATAAATGAAATCCATGCCAATAGTACAGGGCTATTACAAATGATTGCAGCGATTTCATAAATTCACTGTAGCTCCATTCATTAACATATGGTCACGACACACTACAGATACGTAGAAAAACTCATAAAGTTTTGTTCGGCTGAAGCCGCACTTCAGGTTTCTGCCGCCAGAGCGCTCGAGAGCGCAGTGAGAGAAAATGGCGACAGGAGCCGAGAAAGCGTATGTCGTGCTTGAAATGCACTCACATCAGTCAGTCATAACAGTGCAACGACACTTCAGGACGAAGTTCAACAAAGATCCACCAACTGCTAACTCCATTCGGCGATGGTATGCGCAGTTTAAAGCTTCTGGATGCCTCTGTAAGGGGAAATCAACGGGTCAGCTTTCAGTGAGCGAAGAAACGGTTGAACGCGTGCGGGCAAGTTTCACGCGTAGCCCGCGGAAGTCGACGAATAAAGCAAGCAGGAAGCTAAACGTACCACAGCCGACGGTTTGGAAAATCTTATGGAAAAGGCTAAAGCAGAAGCCTTACCGTTTACAATTGCTACAAGCCCTAGCACCCGATGACAAAGTCAAACGCTTTGAATTTTCGGCGCGGTTGCAACAGCTCATGGAAGAGGACGCGTTCAGTGCGAAACTTGTTTTCAGTGATGAAGCAACATTTTTTCTTAATGGTGAAGTGAACAGACACAATGTGCGAATCTGGGCGGTAGAGAATCCTCACGCATTCGTGCAGCAAATTCGCAATTCACCAAAAGTTAACGTGTTTTGTGCAATCTCACGGTTTAAAGTTTACGGCGCCTTTTTCTTCTGCGAAAAAAACGTTACAGGACACGTGTATCTGGACATGCTGGAAAATTGGCTCATGCCACAACTGGAGACCGACAGTGCCGACTTCATCTTTCAACAGAATGGTGCTCCATCGCATTTCCATCATGATGTTCGGCATTTCTTAAACAGGAGATTGGAAAACCGATGGAACGGTCGTGGTGGAGATCACGATCAGCAATTCATGTCATGGCCTCCACGCTCTCCCGACTTAACCCCATGCGATTTCTTTCTGTGGGGTTATGTGAAATATTCAGTGTTTAAACCTTCTCTACCAAGAAACGTGCCAGAACTGCGAGCTTGTATCAACGATGCTTTCGAACTCATTGATGGGGACATGCTGCGCCAAGTGTGGGAGGAACTTGATTATCGGCTTGATGTCTGCCGAATCAGTAAAGGGGCACATATCGAACATTTGTGAATGCCTAAAAAAACTTTTTGAGTTTTTGTATGTGTGTGCAAAGCATTGTGAAAATATCTCAAATAATAAAGATATTGTAGAGCTGTGAAATCGCTTCAATCATTTGTAATAACGCTGTATTGGGACTACAACGTGACTTTTTTATTTATTTATTTATTTTTAATCTCATTTTGTTCGTTTTCGTTTGTTGCATCTGCTCGGAACGGACGTCACAAGACACCCATTTCAGTTCGTCGTTGATCCATGAACTCAGTTTTTTTATTACAGAGGACGAGCAGCCCTCTGACCGAACACGCTTCTTTTTTATAAAAACATGTATTAAAAAAACAATATTACACATTCCAAATACATACTAAGTTATACATACATGTAGTTATTTAAACAAAACGGTTTGATCATTTCAATTACGCTGACGTTAAGGAAAGACAACAGGAGATTGTGTTACTGACTAAATTACCAGAAAGAATTAAGTTAAACATCAAGAAATTTTTTTTAAAGACATTCAAACTTCAACCTGAAGAAGTAAAATCTGCACTTTGAATTACATGAGCTCCAGTCTTTACAGAAGCATAATTAGCTCTTTGTGATGGATATCAGCAAGTTTTTGGGATAATTTTAAATATTAAACAATTTAATAATCATATTAGACAATTTCTGAAATACCTGAGAATGGCGGAAAGGAGATATATAATAAAGTTGACTAGCCTTCCAACTACACTTTCTGGACATTAATTGAATCTTAAGTATCTGTAGGATCTATATAATCAGTCTTTCACTGCGAAATTTACTTACACGTCACAGTGCAAAAATGAACAGGGCAATGTGCCAGCCATTGAATATTACATTTATCAGACAGAATCTTATGGTTTTAACCAATCGATAAGGACATTTCTATAAAAACTATCTATTTCCAAATTTCTAGTATAAGACAATAACGCACCTTTAATGTTTTGTGTTTTGACACTATTAGACACACAATCTCAATGTCACATAAGTTCTGTAGATTAGCTTATAAATTTCAAAAACTACTCTCTGAAGTAGAAAAAGCACACATCATAAATACACTGTAAAATCTTAAATAATATCCTTAAGGTAACTACAATACATGACTGTCAACTCAGTCTTCTTTTTTATATTAACCAATGCCCATTCTTTCAAATACAGTTTTTAACGTATTACCGAACTTTTTCTTGTGATTCGAATACCTTCTAATTTTGTGGAACTCACACAGCATGTTTACCTTGAACTCTATGATGCTATCGGATCCTAATTTGTTAAGGACGTAGTTAACAAAATTTCCCAGCAACCAGTACACAGCGTTATTTTTTGCTTCTGGGAAATAGCGTGCTTCAGGCCTGTGTATCAATGACAGCGATATATGCTCAGGGGATGTTCTTGTAATCAGAGCTATTTGCCCCCGGATCCACTTCCAACTATTCATGTGACCACTGCAAGTATATCTACGAATTATTGTGTCAACAAGATGGCATTGTTGACATAAATTTGTTTCACAGAGTCCGATTACTTGCAGTCTTTCATTGGTGCCAACTATGTTATTAACTGTCTTGTACCATGACGTTTTTATATTAGACGTGAGCACATTAGAACTAATGTTTTTCCAAATCTCAGTCCACTCAATGTTTGGAAACTGTCGTTCTATTTTGTTCCTTCCTTCGCTTTTCTTTCGTTCCCGCATTATGGCTCTCGATGTTAAGTGTCGGGACTGCCTGAGTTCGACACTGACATAACTAAACTCATCATAGAAAATCCTTACATGCTGTAAGCGACTGTTGATATTCCACACGTCAATCGGGGGAAGCAGGCTTGGAGGTTTAATGATCTCGAAAAGTTGGCTGGCTATGCTTTCTCGCGAATCTCTTATTAAATTAACTTGCCTTTTGATATAAAGAGCTGAGGCTTTATCCGTTATATCAGTTAATCCTAGTCCACCATTTTTAGGATCTAAAGTGGCTACTTTAGCAGGTACTCTGAACACTTCACCTCTCCACAAAAAGTTGGTGATTTTGGACATTATTCTCCTCGCTATCATTCTCGGTATTGGAAACAGCTGGGCAGTATAATAAGCCTTAGCAAGGATGCATGAGTTGATATACTGTGTTCTTTGGACTTGGTTCATATATGGAGTTAAATTCTCTACAATGGCTCCTTGCACTTTATCTGCTGCAACTTTCCAATTTAAAGCCGTCATTTTCATAGAGCATGCTGTCAGGGTGATCCCAAGTGTTTTATGTTGTCGGACTCATTTTGCCCACTCGACGTTGATATTATCAAAACCTCTGAGATTTAACATCTTACTTTTTTTTCGTTTGCATTGGCTCCAGATGCGCTACAGTACGAATCAATCACTGTTACCTCGTCATTATTCCTTATAATGACCCCTATATCGTCAGCATAGCCTCTTATAACTGTTTTATTTCCTGATAATGTTAAGCCTTTTAATGTAGCATGGACATGTCGGAGGAAAGGTTCCAGCGAAATGGCGATGAGCGACATGGACAGAGGACTTTCTTGAGGAACACCTCGTTGTATTTGCATCGGCCTGGATTGTTGACAATTCACCGCTATTTTAGCATTTATTCCAGTTGCTATGTTCTTAATCAACTGTATGACCCTATCGTTGAAACCTATTTTCTTCAATGTCTGTAGAAGATATTCATGATTTACTACATCGAACGCTTTATAACAATCTAAAAACAATAAAGCACACTTTATGTTTGTTACAGAAGTTATTGCACTGGTATCCCTGAATTCCGCTAGATTTTGAAAAATGGTTGTGCCTTGCGCACAGTTCTGATGTTGACTAATAATTTTACCTGTAAGGCATGAAATTCTCTTGTTTATTATTCTAGCTATTAGTTTATAATCAGAATTCAGCAGTGAAATTGGACGAAAATTATTTAAATCTTTGTTTCCATTATTTTTTGGCACCAGAACCATTTTACTCTCCTTAAACTCAGCCGGAATCATTTTACCCTGAATAACCTCATTTACAATGTCCGTGATTTTCCCACCTACTATTGGCCAGTAACGGATGTAAAACTCTGCTGGCAGACCATCTGGTCCTGGGGATTTTTTTGGTAGTGAGGCGCACAGAGTCTCATACACGTCTTCTTCACTGAAAACCTCGAGAAAATTTTCGTTGTCATCTTCTGTCAGCTGTGGGGCTCGGATGTCAAGGAATTCTTCCAAATAAGCATCACTACTTTGATGTACAGAATATAGCTCGCAATAATAGCAATAAACCTCGTCCATGATATCCTGCTGGGTTCTGAGAATCGTGCCGTGTTTTGTTCGAATTTCATCAATAAAAGTCCTTCTCCCGTTTTTCGTATGCTTCACTAAATGATACAGGGAAGTAGTTTCATCTTCTGACACCGAATTTGCCTTCGATTTATATTTTCAACCCTTCCATTTGACTTCTCTTGATATTAAGTAACTTGGCTTTGACTTTTTTGATGTCTGCTATCCGAAGTGAGGAACCTGCTGAGACTTGATCATATAGATCTCTCAAAACGGAATAGTAATACTCTACAGTGCATTTCATTTCCCTTGCGCTCTGGGCACTGTATTGAATAAGAACTTTCCTCAACTTTGGCTTTGCCATTTTAACCCACCAGTCAATGGCAGTGGCATATCTATTATGGGCTCGCAGGCATATTGCCCATGTTTCTTTAATCAGATCTTCTAAATCATGATTTACTAACAAGGAAGTGTTCAAATTCCACTGTTTCTTGAATCGGCGAACCGGCTGTCTTGTTAGATTTATGCAAGCTAAGACACTTGAATGGTCTGAAAAGTACGTAGGAATGGTTTCTACTTTTGTCACGGAAGTTTCAAGATTTTTAGAAATATATAGTCCATCACTCCTGCTACGTGATGTTGCCGTGACATAAGTGAACTCAACAGTGGAGGGGTATTTGATTTCCCATATATCCTTTAATTCTAAACCAGTAACTAGTTGTTTTGGTTCACTTGAGAAATTAAAATTAGGTAACTGATTTTTTCGATTTAAAACACAATTAAAATCACCTCCAAGTAATAACAGTCTTGGCGATTTCCTTAACAAGTATATCAGGTCATCTTTGAAGAAACGTGCCCTGTCAGCTCGATGAGAACTTCCTGAAGGGGCGTACAAGTTGATGATAGTCACATCATAGATATTTAGTCCTATTCCCCTCCCGGATTCCAGTCGTTCCACCTCGCTTACTGTAATCCCTTCCCTCACCAAAATAGCTGTTCCAACACTTGTTTCGGGAGACACATTTATGTAACTGACAAAACCGGGAATTACCAAATCCGAAATTAGAACTTTTTGTAACAGGGCAATATCAGTCGCGGATTCGTACAAAAATTCCTTAAGGGCCGATAATTTCAAACCGGTCGTGATTTTATTTATGCTTATAGTGGTGACAGAATAAGATTGCGTCATTGTGCTGTCACTATGTAGTTGTTTTGATAAACTAATTTAGTTTCCTGTGGTTCAGGGTTCAGTTAAGCTGTAACAGTTTTCTCGGAAGGCTGAACGTGGAATAACACTTCAATCAGTTTATTAGTTACTGTCCCTTTTTTTTTTTTTTTTTTTTTTTACTTCTGATGTTTTCTCTTGTACCGCAAGCAGACTGATTTCCTGGTAAACTTTCTGATTCTTCCTCCAATGATTCGTGTACGACCGTTTCGGACTGAACATTCTTTGGGCTTGGGTCGCCCCTACCGGATTTTCCCTTCCCTTGGTTACGAGCTACATTCTCATTTGGTTGCGTCGGTATTTTACTTCGTGGCTTATCTGGAGCAGCAGCAGACGCTTTCGCAATTTCGGCTCCCGGTGCCTGCCCTGAGGTGTTAACCGTGATTTCAGTTTGGCCACCACTTCCTCGTTCTTTATTAATTTCACTCACTTCCTGATCGAGGGAAACAAATGGAGACTACAGTTTCGCATCCTCTCCCCGAATTTGTTTATTAACAGATAGATTATGATCTTTGCAATCGGCTACTGCAGCTGTTGTTTCTTGCAAATTAAAGCTGCTTACACCCCTTTCATTTTCTGGTACCGTATGTGTATTATCTTTCTGTTCATTAGTTTCCATTCGCATTTTGCCTTCAGGTTCTTCTGCCTCCTCATCACACTATTTTTGCTTGCAAAGTGAGGGAGTTGAACAAGACAGCTCGTCCTCTGAACAACTATCAGTTATCTCCAGAGGTCGTTTTTTCGGTTGCATTTCAGTTTCACGAGTAGTGGCAACAGGGTTTCCTTTTGTTATTAACGGGGGAAATTGACTGTTATCGTGAAGGGAGACATCAGCCTGGCCCGCTGCGTTAACATCCTCAACCAGTTTTTCCGGGCTATTCTTTGGTAACAGATCATGTAAGGTAAGCTTCTGACGCTGTATCAAATTACTTTTGAGAACAACAGTTCGCCGCGGATATTCCTGTCTGAAGTGGCCGGTTTCGTTACATATATGACATGTAGCTTCCTGACCTGTATAAACAATTTGTGCCTTATACCCACAAACAGTTATGTGAGACGGAATATTCGTCTTAACGTCAATCTCTACACGGCGGACCCCGTTAAAACACTGCAGTTTAAAGCGAGGCGACCATCTTTCATTTGCAATTGATTTAATGTCTCCGTAGTTTGAAAGAGCTTCCTTAATCTTATCATTTTCAATTTCAATGGGAAGATTCAAGACACGAACGGTTTTGTCATGAATGTCCGCTCTATAGATGGAAACCTTACTTTTATAACCATTTCTATGCACAAAATCTACTTCATAGCCCCACTTTCGTAACACTTTATCAACAGTCGAAGCACTGATTAACTTGACAAAAACACAGTATTTTTCCTGATCCAGTTGCCAGGTATGGACGGTTTCAGAATTTAGACAAATTACCTGTGTAATCCAGTCATCTATTTCCAGGGATGTCGGCTGAACAGGACGGGATTCCTTGTCAAAAACAAATACCAGAGTATTCTTCCTGAGGTTTGTAGCCATTGTTAATCCAGCGAAGCAATTTCGGTTAAACAACCGAAATTCCAAGTAGCAGCAGCAAGACCAGAAAGAGCGATCAGATCACAAGGAACAGGAACGAACACGGAGATTAACGGATGGACGGCACCAACACCGACTCAAAGGAAGGCCTTGGCGCTTGTTCGTGACGTCACGTCAGCTAGGCACGACAAACGCTAGGTCTGTTGCAGGCATACTCACAATCGTGGTGTCTCCCTCTCTGACACAGGAAAATGTGAAACTATTGGCGGTAGTTGACCAACACACATTGTTCTGAGAGATTTCTGCAATCAATTAATTGTGCAATTGATTACATTTCTTAACAAATAGTGTACTCCTGAACATAAATTTCTTCTAGGCGCGCAGTCCGGAACCGCGCGACTGCTACGGTCGCAGGTTCGAATCCTGCCTCGGGCATGGATGTGTGTGATGTCCTTAGGTTAGTTAGGTTTAAGTAGTTCTAAGTTCTAGGGGACTGATGACCACAGCTGTTAAGTCCCATAGTGCTCAGAGCCATTTGAACCATTTTTGAACTTAAATTTCCACCTGTTTTAAGGATTGACACACAAAAACAACTTCATGCTCCAGCAGCAACAGAATTCGTGCTTCTTTACCTTATTTGTAAATCTGAGGAAGTTACGTTTGTACTGCGTTGCTTTTACAAGAAACTGTGAACATATTGGTGCTCTTCATTAGGTATCTTGGTTGACTATGAAATATCTTGCAATTGTACACGTTGGGGGAGGGAGGTGAAGGGTGTGACAGAAGAAGAGGCGAAAGAGAGATACTTGTTTTATCAAATAAAATTTTTTTATCTTACAAAGTTTCTCCTTTCAGTTGCAGGAGGGGAATATTTATCTTTTCTAATGCGCATGTTTAAAAACGTTTAAGCTCAGCAGTATTTTCGATGTATGAAGCTATTTTGTTTCCTGTTTAGAATTCCTTTCGTTGAAGACGACTGTAATCTAATGGCTGGCCACAGTTGGACATTTACACATGTAAATTAGTTCACGTTTCCAGTGACGATGTCAAACGAAAATAAATAAATAAATAAATAAAAGAAACGAGTTAATTGTAAGAGGGTTGGGGTAAGATTCGATAACAAAATTGATCAAGTAAATATAGTTACTTGAATGTAAAATTTCCGAAGCTTGCCATGGGGCAAAGCATTTTCTCATATTGATCTACGTTTGTTTCGACAGGATTCAGTGATACAGAACTATGATCTTCATTTGTAGCTTTACGATAGTGAGAAAGTCTTTCATCTAAATAAAACTGCAGAATCCAAAACAATACCAAAGATTTTGTCCAAAAATAAGAGATTTATAGTGATAAGCACGCCCAGGCATTTCTGCCTGCAACAGACCTGGCGTTCGTCGTGCCTAGCTGACGTGACGTCACGAACAAGCGCCGAGGCCTTCCTTTGAGTCGGTGTTGACGGCACTCGGCGAAGCACAAGCACAGCGATGTAAACACTGAAGTGCAGCGCAACAGTTGACAGCGGCCACTCGCGAGCGCGGCTGAAAAGGAACTGTTTTTCATTTGCCCTCTGAATGTGACAATCTGGTATGGCTTTCAAAAGTCTGTCTTTGTCTGAAGTGTGATCGACGAAGCGTTTAGCTGTATGTCTATTAGAAGTGAGCTGGTTAGATTGAGGCAAGTTTTGCATTCTGCCTTCACTGTGCGATTACGTGGCTTTCGTCCACAATTCCTGCGTGGGTTGCCAGGAGGGGTGGGTGCACATTCAGAATGAGAGATCATTTTTATTTCCATTTTCTCATGTCAAGATCTGCGTGGAAGAGAATTTACTTTCTGTTTCTTTTGAATGCACACTTGCTGTGTGTGTCCTGATTTGTGGCAGTGTTGGCATTCCTCGTGACGGAGAGGGCAGTTTTTGCGGCCATGCGTTACACAAAATTTCGTACAAGACTTTGAATGGTTTTAATTAGCCTAGGAAGTAGCTAGGTACCTCGCACTGCGTTTGTGCTGTTGCCTGTGGACGAGGTTGTCCCGTGTGATATATCGTTAACGTCGTCGATATGCAGCAGGATTTTAGAACATATATTGTGTTCGAACATTATGAATTACCTCGAAGGAAACCGTCTATTGACACACAGTCAACATGGGTTTAGAAAACATCGTTCCTGTGAAACACAACTAGCTCTTTATTCACATGAAGTGCTGAGTGCTATTGACAAGAGATTACAGATAGATTCCGTATTCCTGGATTTCCGGAAGGCTTTTGACACTGTACTACACAAGCGGCTCGTAGTGAAATTGCGTGCTTATGGAATATCGCCTCAGTTATGTGACTGGATTTGCGAATTCCTGTCAGAGAGGTCACAGTTCGTAGTAACTGACGGAAAGTCATCGAGTAAAACAGAAGTGATTTCTGGCGTTCCCCAAGGTAGTGTTATAGGCCCTTTGCTGTTCCTTATCTATATAAACGATTTGGGAGACAGTTTGAGCACCCGTCTTCGGTTGCTTGCAGATGACGCTGTCGTTTATCAACTAATAAAGTCATCAGAACATCAAAACAAACTCCAAAACGATTTAAAAGAAATATCGGAATGGTGCGAAAAGTGGCAGTTGACCTTACATAACGAAAGGTGTGAGGTCACCCACATGAGTGCTAAAAGGAACGCGTTAAACTTCGGTTACACGATAAATCAGTCTAATCTAAAAGCCGTAAATTCAACTAAATACCTAGGTATTACAATTACGAACAATTTAAATTGGAAGAAACACACAGAAAATGTTGTGGGGAAGGCTAACCAAAGACTTCGTTTCATTGGCAGGACACTTAGAAAATGCAACAGACCTACTAAGGAGACTGCCTACACTATGCTTGTCCGTCCTCTTTAAGAATACTGCTGCGCGGTGTGGGATCCTTACCGGGTAGGACTGACAAAGTACATCGAAAAAGTTCAAAGAAAGGGAGCACGTTTTGTATTATCGCCAAATATGGGAGAGAGTGTCACAGAAATGATGTAGGATTTAGGCTGGAAATCATTAAAAGAAAGGCGACGGAATCTTCTCACAAAATTCCAGTCACCAACTTTCTCCTCCGAATGCGAAAATATTTTGTTGACACCGACCTACATAGGGCGGAACGATCACCATGATAAAATAAGGGAAATCAGAGATCGCACGGAAAGATATAGGTGTTCATTCTTTCCGTGCGCTATACGAGATTGGAATAATAGAGAATTGTGAAGGTGGTTCGATGAACCCTCTGCCAGGCACTTAAATGTGATTTGCAGAGTATCCATGTCGATGTAGATGTAGAAACTGGAGCCGTTGCGAGCTATCTGCGGTCAGCATTGCATCAACATGCACTTTAAAATCAGGTTCAATGAAGTCTTGCACTGCCCGAGCTTCGATTACTTCAAGCACGTCATCGACACCGGGATTGCGCTGCTTTAGTATCTCGGTCTGTATTCTGTTATCAGCAGAGTTTTGAATAATGGCGTTCCGAAGCATTTCGTCTCGAAGTAAGGCTCCACAAGAGCAATTAAATTTACAGTTCTTATTAACACTCTTAAGTTCACCGATCGATTTCTTGTAAAGCTGATCATTATCATGACCTATACAAAAAACTTTGAAACGAGAAGTAGCTATATGAATCTGAGCTTCGAAGTAGTCATTCAGTGTTCTGACGATTTCTTCATACATTAAGTTTCAGGGCTCTAACAGAGGGAACAGCTTCCTACACCACCTAAAAATAAACCCTCCTACCCACGAAAAAAAAAGAAAGAACGTCATGATTCAACTGATACGTTGTATACCGAAAATTGCTGCTCGAGCTGCAGGCGGGATTGTGTCCATTTCAGTTGCTTTGCATCAAAACAGCGAAAGGGAAGAGGCGGCAAAGGGCCCCTGGCATTCTGTGCTTCGTCGTTCATAATAGCTGGGTTTGTTGCACGTCCATCAATCCAATAGAAGTTGGCAAAGAGTTGATTTATTGGCTTTATTGGCTCTCCAGAAGTTGCAATTAAAGACACTGTAAAATATATTCCACGCAAAAATTTTTGAAAGTTTTATGAATTTCCGACACCTGCCATACTTAAACACCAGACTCGTCTCCAGTGGAATTCGGATGTGTCGGTAACTGAGATGGCCAAGAAAGACAATCAAATATCTACAAAAGAGTGACACATTAAGAAGTTAATTTACAATATGTGCTCTTAATAACTGAGATATATATTCGTATAACTTGGAAGGGCTCTGAGTTCTCCTGCGGCGCTGAGTTGTATACAAGGAGAGCAATGTTCTTGATGGAAACAAATAGTCTTGAATGCTGATACAATGATATAAGCAAGTGACAGCAGAAATGCTTAAGCCTTCCTCTAACGGGACGTGGAAACTCACGTGGACGAAGAGCTGATGACGTCACAGCGTGGAATTCCACGTTTCAGTACACCGCGGAGCGTAAAATTAAGAAAATAAGGTGTCAGATTTTTATCTCGTGAAGAGGAACGTGGACTGTGAAATGTTAAATAGTTTTCTACATCACAAGCAGACATTAGGAGCAGCCATATTGTATTGAATTAAATTGTAGTGGTCTCCTTTATCATGGAATATAGGCTGTTTCAAAGCATCAGCAAATTGAGGATCTTCCGGAAACACATCATTTTAGCAACGATTTGTCATAATAAATTGACAGGTAACTTCATACTTCTACATAAAGTTTTCCTGTACTTAATGTTTTTAATGTAATAGCTTGTGTCCTACGAAAGTATACCGTTTCAATATTACGGCACGACTATGATCTGTCAAAATCGTTTCATTTTGATACGATTTGTCATAGTTAAATATCAAATAAAGACATTTGTAGATACAGTCTTTACGGAGTGTATAACATACACTATAGAGCAAAAGAAACTGGTATACTTGCCTAATATTGTGGAGCGCCCCGGCTAGCACGCAGAAGTGCCGTAACAAAAAATGGTTCAAATGGCTCTGAGCACAATGGAACTCAACTGTTTTGGTCATCAGTCCCCTAGAACTTAGAACTACTTAAACCTAACTAACCTAAGGACATCACACACATCCATGCCCGAGGCAGGATTCGAACCTGCGACCGTAGCAGTCGCACGGTTCCTGACTGCGCACCTAGAACCGCGAGACCACCGCGGGGCCGGCAGTGCCGTAACACGACGTGGCATGGACTCGACTAATGTCTTAAGTTGTGCTGCAGGGAATTTACGCCATGAATCCTGCAGGGCTGTCCATAAACCCGTAAGAGTAAGAGCGGGTGTAGGTCTCTTCTGAACAGCATGTTGCAAGGCATCCGAGATATGCTCAATAATCTTCATGATTGGGAAGTTTGGTGTCCACCGGAAGTGTTTAAACTCAGACGAGTAATCCTGAAGCTACTCTGCAGCAATTTTGGACGCCTGGGGTGTCGCATTGTCCTGCTGGAATTGCCCAAGTCCGTCGGACTGCACAATGGACATGAATGGATGCAGTGATCAGCCAGGATGCTTACGTACATGTCACGTGTTAGATTCGTATCTAGACGTATCAGGGGTCCCATATCATTCCAACCACACACGCCTCACATCATTACGGAGCCTCTACCAGCTTCAACAGTCCCCTGCTGACATGCAGCGTCCATGTATTCATGAGGTTGTCTCTATACCTGTACATGTCAATCCTCTCGATGCAATTTGAAACGAGACTCGTCCGACTAGGTAACATGTTTACAGTCATCAACAGTCCAATGTCGGTGTCGACGAGCCCAGGCGAGGCGTAAAGCTTTGTGTCCTGCCTTCGGCTCCGAAAGGCCATATCGATGATGTTTCGTTGAATGGTCCGCACTTCGACAGCGTTGAAATCTGCAGCAATCTGCGGAAGGGTTGCACTTCAGTCACATTGGACGATTCTCTTCAGTCGTCGTTGGTCCCGTTCTTGAAGCATCTTTTTCCGCTCGCAGCGATGTCGGGGATTCGATGTTTAACCGGATTCCTGGAATTCACGGTACACTCGTGAGATGGTCGTACGGGAAAATCCCCACTTCATCGCTACCTCGGAGTTACTGTGTCCCATCGCTCGTGCGCCGACTATAACGCCAAGCTCAAACTAATTTAAATCTTGATAACGTGCCATTGTAGCAACAGTAACCGATCTAACAAGTGCGCCAGACACTTGTCTTATAAAAGCGTCGCCTACCGCAGCGTTGTATTCTGCCTATTTACATATCCCTTTATTTGAATACGCATGTCTATGCCAGTTTCTTTCAGTGTAGTATTCGTGTGGGGGACCTCACACGATATAAGATGAGGTTAAACAAATAAGTGTTCCTTCTGCAATACAGTTTTTAATGGTTTCAGCTTTACTGATGATGAATAAAGTGAATATAATCGAGGAAGACTATGAGGCTCGTGATAAGTTGAAAGAGGAGATTAGAATGCGATTTTACGCTTCCTCTTGTGATAGGAATTACTTGCACGATTCTCACCAATTCAAACACAAGAAATTGGGCAGTTCATTGCTTGCTTTGGAGCTTTCCAAGAAAGCAGTCCAATTATCAGTCTTGAGGCTTTAAGAAAAACGATTTCCTGCACATTTGTTCTCAAGTTTAATATTTTTGAAATATTAAAATTTCTTTGGAAAAAACACTTAATTTAATGTCGTGACATTCGAGGAATTTTTAGTGATGTAATAGTAACATGCTATAGTCCACCAGAATGGCAACCGTTTGTCAGCTACTCCAGGCACAGTCTCAAGACAGTTTTATTGCGAAGCAGTGGATGCTTAGGGATACGGTTCAATTTGTCACACTGTGCATTTGAAAGAAGAATACTGCGACATAAAGTCAAAGACCGATTTACTAAAATATCGTGAGCCAAACTGGATAATTCTTTATCTGGTCGGCCGGTGTGGCCGAGCAGTTCTAGGCTCTTCAGTCTGGAACCACGCGACCGCTACGGTCGCAGGTTCGAATCCTGTCTCGGGCATGGATGTGTGTCTTGTCCTTAGGTTGGTTAGGCTTCAGTAGTTATAAGTTCTAGGGGACAGGTGACCTCAGACGTTAAGTCCCATAGTGCTCAGAGCCTTTTAAACCATTTTTATCTGAAAATGATCAGCTTACTGCTTTGACAACAGAGAAGCTTTACAAAGCAACTATGTTACCTGTGCAGTATGTGCAGCGAAATAACCGAGCTCAAGAGAAGCACTGAATACTGAAGTAACGGCCTATGCAAGAAACACTGAAAGCCAGGATGGCAAACATTGTTAACAGCCAGTCGATAGCTGAGACAAAATAAAATTTCCCCTGCTTCACATCAAGTGTGGCCTAATGTAACACTTCGTCACAGCATTGTACCATTGCGATTGTTGTCAACTCATACACTACTGGTCATTAAAATTGCTACACCACGAAGATGACGTGCTAAAGACGCGAAATTTAACCGACACGAAGACGATGCTGTGATATGCAAATGACTAGCTTTTCAGAGCATTCACATAAGGTTGGCGCCGGTGGCGACACCTACAACATGCTGACATGAGGGAAGTTTCCAACCGATTTCTATACAAAAAAATGGTTCAAATGGCTCTGAGCACTATGCGACTTAACTTCTGAGGTCATCAGTCGCCTAGAACTTAGAACTAATTAAAGTTAACCAACCTAAGGACATCATACACATCCATGTCCGAGGCAGGATTCGAACCTGCTAGCGCAGCGGTCGCTCGGCTCCAGACTGTAGCGCCTAGAACCGCACGGCCACTCCGGCCGGCTTTCTCATACACATTTTCCTGGTGAAACGTTGTTGTGATGCCTCGTGTAAGGATGAAAAATGCGTACCATCGCGTTTCCGACTTTGATAAAGTTCAAATTGTAGCCTATCGCGATTGCGGTTTATCGTATTGCGACATTGCTGCTCGCGTTGGTCGAGATACAATGACTGTTAGCAGAATATGGAATCGGTGATTTCAGGAGGGTAATACGGAACGCCGTGCTGGATCCCAATGGCCTCGTATTACTAGCAGTCGAGATGACAGGCATCTTATCCGCATGGCTGTAACGAATCGTGCAGCCACGCCTCGATCCCTGAGTCAACAAATTGGGAAGTTTGCAAGACAACAACCATCTGCACGAACAGTTCGACGACGTTTGCAACAGCATGGACTATCAGCTCGGAGACCATGGCTGCGGTTACCCTTGACGCTGCATCACAGACAGGAGCGGCTGCGATGGTGTACTCAACGACGAACCTGGGTGCACGAATGGCAAAACGTCATTTTTTCGGATGTATCCTGGTTCTGTTTACAGCATCATGATGGTCGCATCCGTGTTTGGCGACATCGTGGTGAACGCACATTGGAAGCGTGTATTCGTCATCGCCATACTGGTGTATCACCCGGCTTGAAGGTATGGGGTGCCACTGGTTACAAGTCTCGGTCACCTCTTGTTCGCATTGACGGCACTTTGAACAGTGGACGTTACATTTCAGATGTGTTACGGCCCGCGGCTCTACCCTTCATTCGATCCCTGCGAAACCCTACATTTCAGCAGGATAATGCACAACCGCATGTTGCAGGTCCTGTACGGGCCTTTCTGGATACAGAAAATGTTAGACTGCTGCCCTGGCCAGCACATTCTCCAGATCTCTCACCAATTGTAAACGTCTCGTTAATGGTGGCCGAGCAACTGGCTCGTCACAATACGCCAGTCACTACTCTTGGTGAATTGTGGTATCGTGTGGAAGCTGCATGGGCAGGTGTACCTGTACACGCCATCCAAGCTCTGTTTGACCCAATGCCCAGGCGTATCAAGGCCGTTATTACGGCCAGAGGTGGTTGTTCTGGGTACTGATTTTTCGGGATCTATGCACCCAAATTGCGTGAAAATGTAATCACATGTCAGTTCTAGTATAATATATTAGTCCAATGAATACCTGTTTATCCCCTGCATTTCTTCTTTGTGTAGCAGTTTTAATGGCCAGTGGTGTAATTTCCCCTTGGAAGGTCAAAAAGGAAAACCCCAAATTTACACCTTTGTACGTGACGAGGAACTTATCGAGAGGATTTATAAGAAAGGGAAGACAGCGTGCTTTTATTTAAAACGTTCGCGCGAACTTGTACCACCGGTGGCCCGCGCAAAACCTTCCCATTGGGCGGCGTGTACAGCGAGGCGTACGAGAAAGACAGGTCGCGGCGTTGGGACACGAGGCTAGGACTGAGCTAGCTCGCTCGCTAAAAAGTTCAGCAGACGAAATGTGTTTCTAGTCGTGTTAACTCGTAACTGGGAATTTCGTACTAACGAGCATTACATATTCTACTGAAATCTGCTTTTATAGAGTCTTACCAGATCACAACAAAATACAAACTGTGCGGCCACTCCCGCCGTAGGTTCGAGTCCTCTCTCGGGCATGGATGTGTGTTTTGTTATTAGCATAAGTTAATTTAAGTTAGTTTAGGTAGTGTGTAAGTCTAGGGTTCGATGACCTAAGCAGTTTGGTCGCTTAGGAATTCACGCACCTTTGAACATTTGAACAAACTGTGCAGTAGCTGTAATTAATGATCTATGCCCTGCAGAAATGGTATAGCAGCTCGTTTATAGCATTTAGTCTCTACTGCTTACAGTCCTCATTTCATACAAGATGCAGTGACCCATCCACCTTATAAAATTTTGTTGTACTCAGTACAACCGTACAAAATGGTTCAAATGGCTCTGAGCACTATGGGACTTAACATCTGAGGTCATCAGTCCCCTAGAACGTAGAACTACTTAAACCTAACTAACCTAAAGACATCACACACATCCATGCCCGAGGCAGGGTTCGAACCTGCGACCGTAGAAGTCGCGCGGTTCCAGACTGTAGCGCCTAGAACCGCTCGGCCACACCGGCCTGCAGTACAACCGTAACAAATCATTACACTGAAGCGCCAGAGAAACATGTAGGCATGCCTATTCAAACACAAAGATACGTAAACGGGCAGAATACGGCGCTGCGGTCGCCAACGTTTATATAAGACAACAAGTGTCTGGTGCAAATGGTAGATCGGTTACTGCTGCTACAATGACAGGTTATCAAGCTGTAAGTGAGTTTGAACGTGGTGTTATAGTCGGCGCACGAGCGATGGGACACAGCTTCTCAGAGGTAGCGATGAAGTAAGGATGTACGGCGATCTCACGAGTGAACCGTGAATATCAGGAATCCGCTAAAACATCAAATCTTCAACATCGCTGCTGGCGGAAAAATATCCTGTAAGAATGGGGTCAACGATGATGAAGATAATCGTTCAACGTGGTAGAAGTGCAACCCTTTCGCAAATTTCTGCAGGTTTCAATGACAGCGTGCGAACCATCAACGAAAAATCATCGATACGAGCTTTCGGAGCCGAAGGCCCACTCTAGCACCCTTGATGACTGTATCACACAAAGCTTTACGCCTCACCTGGGCCCGTGAACACCGACATTGGACTGTTGATGACTGGAAACATGTTACCTAGTCGGACGAGTCTCGCTTCAAATTGTATCGAGCGGATAGACGTGTTGGGTATGGAGACAACCTCATGAGTCCATGGACCCTGCATGTTAGCAGGGGACTGATGAAGCTGGTGGAGGCTCTGTAATGGGGTTGGGTGTGTGCAGTTGGAGTTATATGGGACCCCTGATACGTCTAGATACGCCTCTGACTGGTGAAATGCACTTAATCATCCTGTCTGATTACCTACGTCCATTCATGCCCATTCCAGGATTGCTACAGAGTGGCTCCTGAGTTTAAACACTTCCTCTGCCCACCAAACTCCCCAGACACGAACATTATTGAGAATATCTGGGATGCCTTGTACCGTGCTGTTCAGAAGAGATCTCCACCACCTCGTACTTTTACGGATTTATGGACAGCCCTGCAGGATTCGTAGTGTCATTTCCCTCCAGCACTACGTCTGACATTAGTCTAGTCCGTCCCACGTTGTATTGCGGCACTTCTGCGTGCTCGCGGGGGGTTACGCGATATTAGGCAGGTGTACCAGTTTCTTTGGCTCTTCAGTGTTGTAGGCATACGGACTATCGATCGTTATAGGACTAATAAACAATAAGACTTCATAATAACGTATTCCAGTAAAAAATGCGGATCTCATTTGTGCATAAGCACGCAATTACGACACAACAGGTGCAGAAGCGTAGTTTGCCTGGTGATTTGAGCGAACGAGCGAGTTAGGCGTGCCGTCGCGATGTACGCTCCACGGCCTTTCTTTCCGTGCCTCGGTGTACAGACAGTGTCCCACGTTCGACTCTACCAGTTATTGTACGAGCAACACAATAACGTGTAATGTATTACCTGTCATCCAGGTGCAACGAACACCTCTGAATACAATTTTGTGTGACCTTCAACTAGAAAAGTTTCTGTTCAAATGAGATTTCACATAATTTCTGATTAATTTAGTGTAAGATCGTTTTATGTGATCTCTAGCTGTTTTAAAAATAAAAGGTCAATACATTAAAATATTAACCTAGGAAATTTGTGTACGACCGCCGCCCCACGGCGAGAAACAAGAAAAACAACGTCGTCAGAAGGATGAAGACATGAATACCGGCGCCGCCCCACTCGTCGTCGGCGTGAATGTTTAGGGAAATTACACTACTGGCCATTAAAATTGCTACACCAACAAGAAATGCAGATGGTAAACGGGTATTCATTCTACAAATATATTATATTAGAACTGACATGTGATTACATTTTCACACAATTTGGGTGCATAGATCCTGAGAAATATGAACCCAGAACTACCACCTCTGGCCGTAATAACGGACTTGATATGCCTGGGCATTGAGTCAAACAGAGCTTGGATGCCGTGTACAGGTACAGCTGCCTATGCAGCTTCAACACGATACCACAGTTCATCAAGAGTAGTGACTGGCGTATTGTGACGAGCCAGTTGCTCGGCCGCCATTGACGAGACGTTTTCAGTTGGTGAGAGATCTGGAGAATGTGCTGACCAGGGCGGCAGTCTAACATTTTCTGTATCCAGAAAGGCCCGTACAGGACTTGCAACACGCGGTCGTGCATTATCCTGCTGAAATGTAGGGTTTCCCAGGGATCGAATGAAGGGTAGAGCCACGGGTCGTAACATATCTGAAATGTGACGTCCACTGTTCAAAGTGCAGTCGATGCGAACAAGAGGTGACCGAGACGTGTAACCAATGGCACCCCGTAACATCATGTCAGGTGATACGCCAGTATTGCGATGACGAATACACGCTTCCAATGTGCGTTCACCGCGATGACGCCAAACACGGTTGCGACCATCATTTTGCCATTCGTGCACCCAAGGTCGTCGTTGAGTACACCATCGCAGGCGCTCCTGTCTGTGATGCAGCGTCAAGGGTAACCGCAGCCATCGTCTCCGAGCTGATAGTCCATGCTGCTGCAAACGTCGTCGAACTGTTCGTGCAGATGGTTGTCGTCTTGCAAACGTCCCCATCTGTTGACTCAGGGATCGAGACGTGGTTGCACGATCTGTTACAGCTATGCGGATAAGATGCCTGTCATCTCGACTGCTAGTGATACGAGGCCGTTGGGATCCAGCACGGCGTTCCGTATTACGCTCCTGAACCCATCGATTCCATATTCTGCTAACAGTCATTGGATCTCGACCAACGCGAGCAGCAATGTCGCGGTACGATAAACTGCAATCGCGATAGGCTACAATCCTACCTTTATCAAAGTCGGAAACGTGATGGTACGCATTTCTCCTCCTTACA
Organism: Schistocerca americana; assembly: GCF_021461395.2. NCBI lineage: Eukaryota > Metazoa > Arthropoda > Insecta > Orthoptera > Acrididae > Schistocerca > Schistocerca americana. Next base: position 174,496,148 of record NC_060130.1, on the reverse strand, counting down.
CGAGGCATCACAACAACGTTTCACCAGGCAACGCAGGTCAACTGTTGTTTGTGTATCAGAAATCGGTTGGAAACTTTCCTCATGTCAGCACGTTGTAGGTGTCGCCACTGGCGCCAACCTTGTGTGGATGCTCTGAAAAGCTAATCATTAGCATATGACAGCATCTTCTTCCTGTCTGTTAAATTTCGCGTCTGTAGCACGTTCTCCGTGGTGTAGCAATTTTAATGGCCAGTAGTGTATGATAACTTTCCTATAGCATTAAAGGACAGACAGCTTTTCAAATATCGTTACACGAAGTCGTTGACATCCCATGATCTTGACTGCAACGCGAGTATGAAGACGTAATTTCTCTACAATCACGGGATCGGAAATGGTTCAAATGGCTCTGAGCACTATGGGACTAAACATATGAGGTCATCAGTCCCCTAGAACTTAGAACTACTGAAACCTAACTATCAGGATTCGAACCTGCGACCGTAGCGGTCGCGCGGTTTCAGACTGAAGCGTGTAGAACCGCTCGGCCACAACCGCCGGCTCTATCACGAGATCATATTTCCTGAGAATCATAGGGAAAGTGGCATAAAATGGAACAGACTTATGGAGGACATTTGGTCAAGATTATGATGGCTCACTTCTGCCGGGGGACCAAACAAGACTGCTCCTAACAAGTACAGAAACGCAAAACATTCAAGAGCAAATATTTGCCTGATTATAACATTTTTGAGCAGTATACTCTATGAATATCTACTTTCTCCTCATTACCTACATTAGGTTTATATCAACTTTTCACTCTACTGAATAAATGTTTGATACTAGAAAATGTGACAAATGTGTGTGAAATCTTATGGGACTTAAATGCTAAGGTCATCAGTCCCTAAGCTTACACACTACTTAACCTAAATTATCCTAAGGACAAACACACACACCCATGCCCGAGGGACTCGAACCTCCGCCGGGACCAGCCGCACAGTCCATTACTGCAGCGCCTGAGACCGCACGGCTAATCCCGCGCGACTGTTTGATACTCAACAAGTGTTTTTAGTTTAGTTGTGCGTTCAGTGTAATGCATAGTGTCTAGAGTTGTTCCTACTTTTTACTAAAGAAAAATATGTTTTTGTTGAGATCTAAGACGTAATAGCACTGAAGACGAATATTCGTATAGTCTTTTGGAAAATTAAAAATATAGGGAAACGTTAAATTTTGCAGTACAAACAAACTATAGCTCATGGGGAAAAACCAACTCCGGATCTGGAATCAGTACATGAAAATTATTTCAGAGCGTATGCTGCCGTCATTGCAAAAAACTTTTGTTCCTCTGTTATACTCAGTGTACATACAGTTCCTCTCCCGCCCTCCCGTCTCTGGTTAATGCGACTTCGTGGCTATCGGAGGAACACAAACATAGAAATAAATGCCACGCTCTCGGTCTGTGAATGCGAGAGTTACCTCTTACCTACACATTTCGTTCCTTGTTTTTCACCTTGTCCTTTCTCATTGCTGACGTTATGCTTACTTTTGCGAAGAAAACTCATCTTGCTGTTGGCTTCGCTTCGAGTCGAGTAGCGGTCAAACACCAAGACCTGTCTGGCGATCGGGTTAAGGCTTCCCAGCTTTCCGCATATTACTCCAGTGAGGTCGCAGAAGTTCCCACTCGTGGTACGCGTAAAAAGCTTATACTTGGCGCATCTCGACAAACTGAGCTACAAATGTCACTGTGCTATGCATACGAGCACTAATTCGTGCCTGGAGAGGGACGTTTCCTGCGCCGTGAATATCTTGTGCCCATAAAAGCGCACAGAAAGACCGCCGCCGCGCCATAAAACAGCGCTGGCCGCCAGATGGCAGCAGCGCTCGGGCGTGCAGGTGCGCTGCGTCCTTGGGTGACCTTTGCCTGCACTTCCGACATCCTGGCCTGAGCCGTGGCAACGTCCCTTCAGGCCGTAACTTTTTCTTTCTCCGTTGTCATCTTAAATACACTGTGAAAATGGATTTTATCTATTTTACAATAACTATCGATGTGTTATCAGCTTCATTTTTTTTTCTACTGCAAATTCATTCCGTCGCTCCTGGTCAGCGGTACAAACTGCCATCCGTTCATCCAAATACATTTGAAAATACAGAAATAACTTTAAAATTAAATAAAATATTCGCATGTTTACAAATTATTAAAAGTATTGTTATGGTATTGCTGTGGTCTTCCACGTGAAGTCTGGTTTTATGAAGCTCTCCACACTAGCCCATGCTTTGCAAGCCTCTTAATCTCTGTATAACTACTGCAACCTACACCTTCCACATCTATCTACCTAGTACTTGTCCGAAACTGCTTACTGTAGTCAACCCTTCCCACACACACACACACACACACACACACACACACACACTTTACTCCATTATCAAATTAACTAATCCGTTCGTACAAACGGGGTGATTTTGGACACCGGGGCGAATTCGGACAGAATGGCTTATTTGCTCTTTGCCACTGCGTAGAAACAGAGTTACTTATTTTAACTTCCGTGCGCCAGTTATTTTAAGCGCAAGATTGCATTTATCACTTTCCACAACTTTTATTTTGCGTCAATTGTTTCCCTAGGTGAATAATTGACGAATAGTCTCAGTGTTAAAAATCCATGCATTATTATAAAGTGGAAACTTTCTATTGTTGCGCCGAGCGGGAAGTTATTGTAACCGTAATTATCGATGCGCTCAGCTAGCTAACAGCTTTGAGACAATTTCTGTACAGGTTTGTCGAGTTTCTTGTGCAAGGTTATAAAATAACGACGGTTTTTGTAAAACTGTGTACTGTGTGGGCTGATTTCGGACAATGCCACGTACGTATAACAGCAGGAGAGGTATAATTATGACCCGGAACGTTTAGATAAAGCTGTTCGTGACATTCAGAGTGGTAAATTATTGTACAGAAAAGCCTGAGATTTGTATGGTATACCTAAATCAATCCTACAAAATAAAGTGCAGAAAGCACATCCGAAAAAAAATGGGAGGACAGCCAGTGTTAAATAAAGAAGAAGAAGAAATGTTGAAGCAAGGTATCTTGAGGGCTGCACATTGGGGATTTCTCTTCACTAAATTGGATATTAGATATTTAGTTAAAGGCTACCTTGATAAATCTGGCCGAAAAGAGAAAAAAATTCGTAACAATTTGCCAGGAGAAGAATGGGTGCATTTATTCCTCAAACGACAGTCAGAAGATCTTTCTGTTCGCTTAGACGAAAATATTAAACGAGCTCGTGCAGAAATTGCCTGTAATACACTGCTGGCCACCGTAAATGCAACACCAAGAAAGACAAGAGTTAGCACAACAAGATTTATTTTGTAGATAACATGTTGACCAAGTATCAAATGATTACGTTTACAGACGTCTGTGACATGTGGTTCCTGCCAGAATCAGTAGCCAGAGTAGCCGCCATTGTTGGAGATCACCGCTGCCACACGTCTCGGCATTGAGTCAAAGAGACGTTGGATGTGTTCCTGGGGTACAGCAGCCCAAGCAACTTCCACACGTTGCCAAAGATCATCTGGTGTGGCAGCTGGGGATGTAATCTGGGTCACTCGTTGAGCAACCATGGACCACATGTTTTCTATCGGCGAAAGATCCGGAGAGCGAGCCGGCCAGGGAAGCAATTCAATCTGGTTATTGACGAAGAACCTTTGGACAATGCGTGCCACGTGTGGTCGCGCATTATCCTGTTGAAATATGGCTGTGGCCGAGCCCTGAAGGTAAGGAAGGACAACTGGCTCCAGCACCTCCGATATGTAGCGCCGGCTATTTAAAGTACCGGCAATGCGTACTAGAGGCGTGCGAGAGTAATATCCAATACCGCCCCATATCATAATACCCGGTGCAAGACCAGTGTGGCGGTGCATAATGCAGCTGTCCAGCATCCTCTCTCCACGGTGTCTCCACACTCGAATCCGACCATCGTGGTGCTGCAGACAGAAGCGTGCCTCGTCAGTAAAGACAACGTCATTCCATTCTGCCGTCCACATCCGTCTGTCATCACACCATTGGCGACGGAGACGTCTGTGGTTCTGCGTCAATGGTAGACGAAGCAATGGACGTCTTGCGGACAGACCACTCTGCTGTAAACGGCGTCGAATGGTACGCGCAGACACTGGATGATGCATTACAGACGCAATGTGCTGTGCTATGGTTCAGGATGTCACTGAGCGATCCGTCACCGCCATGCGCACAACTTGCCTATCAGCACGTGCAGTGGTGCACCGAGGTGAATGCGATCGACCACGTCGGTCCGTCGTACCCTCCTGCATCCAACGGTCACATATCCACATTACAGTTGTTTGGTTTCGTCCAACACGACTAGCGATTTCTCTGTATGATAATCCACAATTTCGGTAAGCCACTATCCTTCCTCTGTCGAACTCGGATACTTGATCAAAAGATGTTCGCTGTTGTCTACGTGGGATAACTGATCGTCTTGTGAAACAACCACAAGGTAAACACACGTGCCGAACGTACACTCGTCGAAATCGCCAAGCCTTAAATGGCGCTATGAGGTGGCGCCACAGGCGCGCGTGATGTGCGTCTGCGCTGAAATTCTAATCAGTTGCATATCTCATCGCTGCAAACCCATGGTGTAAAATTCACTTGAATCGGATGCTTCCTTCAGGGTGTTGCATTTACGGTGGCCAGCAGTGTATATAAAATTCATTATATCATTCCATATCACTTATTCGTAACAAAAGACTACCTTAAAATGTGTAAAATGTCACCAAAGTTAAATAAAAAGCATGTAGAATTTTTTTAAAAAGGCAGTAACTGCCCGAATTCGCCGTCTATATACTGTAATTTCGGACAGAGATTTAAAAAACACATGTGTCCGAAATCACCCCAATCCATGGGGTGACTTCGGACACTTTATTTAACTGCCTCAGATAAATATACCTACACATACACGTTCTGGTTCTGGGATATTTAATTTGTTAAACATATACCCTAGCACTTCCATAACAATCAATTTAATCTAACAATGTATACGAAAGATACAATCAAAATCACGGCAAAACCGTCCGAAATCCCCCCGTTTGATGGGTCTTATCCCTTCTTTTAGTCAAGTTTCGTCATATATTTCTTTTCTACCCATTTCTAATCCGTACCTCCTCATTAGTAATCCGATCTACCCGAACATTCTTCAGCTACGTACATGCACGGCAAGTCATCGTACGGTGTGGGCGGATGGGACCCTGTACCATTAATAGTCCTTTCCTTTCCTGTTCCACTCGCAAACAGAGCGAGGGAAAAACTACTGCCTATTTGCCTCTGCATGAGATCTTATCTTAATTGCGTGGTTCTTACGTGAAATCTATGTTGACGGCTATAGAATCGTTCTGTAGTGAGCTTCAAATCCGGGTTCACTAAATTCTCTCAATAGTGTTCGTCGAGAAGAACGTCGTCTCCCCTCCAGAGTTTCCCATTTGACTTCCCGAAGCATCTCTGTAACACCTGCGTGTTGTTCGAGCCTATCGGCAACAAATCTAGCAGTCCGCCTCTGAACTGCTTCGATGTCTTCCTTTAATGCGACGTTGTGCGGATCCAAAACACTTGAGCAGTACTCAGGAATGTGGTCTCCACTACAGACGAACCAAATATTCCTAAAATTCTCCAAATAAACCAAAGTCGGCCATCCGCTTATGCCTGTACCAAAGTCGGCTGTGATCCTTACACGCTCATTCCATTTCTTATCGCTTTGCACCGCTACGCGCAGCACACTACTGATTCTGTATTCGAACATTACGGATTTTGTTCTCCCACTCATCAGCATTAATTTACATTTTTCTACATTTAGAGGTAGCTGCTATTCATCACATCAACTATAAATTTCGTCTAAGTCATCTTGTCTCCTTCTGCAGTCACTAAACTTCACCACCTTCACGTATACAACAGCATCATCAGCAAACAACCGCAGATCCTTGCCCACCCTACCTGCCAGATAATTTATCTGTACAGAAAATAGCAGTGGTCCTATCACACTTCCATGGGGCACTCCTGACGATACCCTTCTCTCTTATGAACATTCGCCATTAAGTACAACGTAGTGGGTTCTCATACTTAAGAAGTTTTCGAGTCACTCACATATCTGCAAACCTATTCCGTATGCTCGTAGCCTCATTAACAGAAAACTGTTTACAGAAATCTAGGATATGTGATCTGCCTGTTGTCCTTCATCCATAGTTCGCGGTATATCATGTGAGAAAAGGGCAAGCTGAGTTTCGCACGAGTGATGCTTTATGCACTACTGGCCATTAAAATTGCTACACCAAAAAGAAATGCAGGTGATAAACGGGTATTCATTGGACAAATATACTATACTAGAACTCACATGTGATCACATTTTCACGCAATTTGCGTGCATACATCCTGAGAAATCAGTACCCAGAACAACCACCTCTGGCCGTAATAACGGCCTTGATACGCCTGGGCATTGAGTCAGACAGAGCTTGGATGGCGTGTACAGGTACAGCTGCCTATGTAGCTTCCACACGACACCACAGTTCATCAAGAGTAGTGACTGGCGTATTGTGACGAGCCAGTTGCTCGGCCACCATTGACCAGACGTTGTCAGTTGGTGAGAGAGCTGGAGAATGTGCTGGCCCGGGCAGCAGTCTAACATTTTCTGTATCCAGAAAGGCCCGTACAGGACCTGCAACATGCGGTTGTGCATTATCCTGCTGAAATGTCGGATTTCGCAGCGATCGAATGAAGGGTAGAGCCACGGGTCGTAACACATCTGAAATGTAACGTCCACTGTTCAAAGTGCCGTCAATGCGAACACGAGGTGAAGGAGACGTGTAACCAATGGCACCCCATACCGTCATGCCGGGTGATATGCCAGCATGGCGATGACGAATACACGCTTCCAATGTGCGTTCACTGCGATGTCACCAAACACGGATGCGACCATCATGATGCTGTAAACAGAACCTGGATTCATTCGAAAAAATGACGTTTTGCCATTCGTGCACCCAGGTTCGTTGTTGAGTACACCATCGCAGGCTCCTGTCTGTGATGCAGCGTCATGGGTAACCGCAGCCATGGTCTCCGAGCTGATAGTCCATGCTGCTGCAAACGTCGTCGAACTGTTCGTGCAGATGGTTATTGACTTTCAAACGTCTCCATCTGTTGACTCAGGGATCGAGGCGTGGCTGCACGATCCGTCACAGCCATGTGGATAAGATGCCTGTCATCTCGACTGCTAGTGATACGAGGCCATGGGAGCAGCAATGTCGCGATACGATAAACCGCAATAGCGATAGGCTACAATACAACCTTTACCAAAGTCGGAAACGTGATGGTACGCATTTCTCCTCCTTACACGAGGCATCACAACAACGTTTCACCAGGCAATGCCGGTTAACTGCTGTTTGTGTATGAGAAATCGGTTGGAAACTTTCCTCATGGCAGCACGTTGTAGGTGTCGCCACCGGCGCCAACCATGTGTGAATACTCTGAAAAGCTAATCATTTGCATATCACAGCATCTTCTTCCTGTCGGTTAAATTTCGCTGCTGTAGCACGTCATCTTCGTGGTGTAGCAATTTTAATGGCCAGTAGTGTAAAACAGTGCTAATTCGTGGACAGAAGGATTTCCGCCCCAGGGAAATTTATTATATTCGAACTCAGTATATTTTCAAGAATTCTGCAGCAAATCGATCTTAATAATATTGTCCTGTAATTTTACCCTTCTTATATACGGGAGTCATTTGCACTTTTTCCCAGTTGCTTGAGACTCTGTGATGTGCGAGAGATTCGCGAAAAATGTAAATTAAAAAAGGAGCCAGTGCCGTAAAGAACTCTATATAAAACCGAACTGAGATCCCATCGAGACCTGGCGACTTATTTGTTTTCAAATCTCTGAGTTGTTTCTCAACGCCAGGGTTGCTTACTACCATGTCGTCCATACGGAAGTCTGTGCGATAGTCAAATGACGGTATGTTTGTACGATCTTGCAGCGTGAACGATTTCTAATCGCGGAATTTAAAACTTCGGCATTCCTTTTGCTGTCTTCTACTGCCACACCAGACTGGTCGACGAGTGACTGAATAGAAACCTTAGACCTGCTTAGAAATTTCACGTAGGAACATAATTTTCTCGGGTTCTGGTCAAGATCTTTTGCTAAGATAGTTGTCTGATTTGAGCACCGCTGTTTATACGGACGGACGAATCTCTACTAACTGTAGCCTGTCGTCATATGGGCGTTCTCTTTTCAATAGAGATTGCAACAGCCTTTGCTTCCTCAGAATTTTCTCAATTTCGTTGTTAAATCACGGCGTGTTTTTCCTGTCTTTAATCCACGTACTTGACACATACTTCTCTAAAGCACGATTTACAATCCGTTTACACTTTGCCCGTAGTACCTCTCTGTCCATCATACTGGAACTAAATGATGTCAGTTCATTGTCTAAGTCGGATACTAACAAATGCTTATCTGCTCTTTCTAATAGAAATACTCTCCTAGCCGTCTTGACTGGTTTATTAACTTACGTAACCATACTCGTTATGATGACGTCATGGTCACTAACCCCTGTCTTTATACTGACGCCGTCGATAAGCTCAAGTCTATTTCTTGTAACAAGGTCTGAAATTCAGAATGAGATTTTCACTCTGCAGCGGAGTGTGCGCTGATATGAAACTTCCTGGCAGATTAAAAATTTGTGCCGGACCGAGACTCGAACTCGGGTCCTTTGCCTTTCGCGGACAGTGCTCTACCACTTGCACTTACCCACGAAAGGCAAAGGTCCCGAGTTCGAGTCTCGGTCCGGCACACAGTTTTAATCTGCCAGAAAGTTTCATATCAGCGCACACTCCGCTGCAGAGTGAAAATCTCATTCTGGAAACATCCCTCAGGCTGTGGCTAAGCCATGTCTCCACAATATCCTTTCTTTCAGGAGTGCTAGTTCTGCAAGGTTCACAGGAGACGTTCTATAAAGTTTGGAAGGTAGGAGACGAGGTACTGGCAGAAGTAACGCTGTGGGGACGCGGCGTGAGTCGTGTTTGGGTAGCTCAGATGGTAGAGCACTTGCCCGCGAAAGGCAAAGGGCCCGAGTTCGAGTTTCGGTCTGGCACACAGTTTTAATCTGCCAGGAAGTTGCAAGGTCTGAAGTATTTTCATTGCGTATGGGCTGTCGAACTAGATACACACGACAGTTTTTTGAAAACTGTGTTCAAAAGACTGCCCTTCTGTATTCTCTGCAATGAATCCATAGACGTCCCAGTCTATACTGGGTAGGTTAAAGTCGCCTCCAACTAATAATGCACGGTCTGAGTTTTTCAGCGGTTCTCACCGTAGACTATTTGTGAATGACAAACTGTCGCAACAGAATCGAGTAGCTAGTAAAAACATCCAACAATTAACTTGATATCACCTGCACTTGCGCGATTTCACTTTCACACTCAAATTCGACCTCAATTGAGACAATATTTGTATCAACTGCATTGTACACTCCCCCTCCTATGGCGTCTAATCTGTCTTTTAGATATACGTTCATTAATCGCTAAATATCTCACAGCTTTCTATTTCAGGTTTCAGCCAGCTCTCATTCCTGAGAATAAAAAAATGGTTCAAATGGCTCTGAGCACTATGGGACTTAACTTCTAAGGTCATCAGTCCCCTAGAACTTAGAACTACTTAAACCTAACTAACCTAATGACATCACACACATTCATGCCCCAGGCAGGATTCAAACCTGCGACCGTAGCGGTCACGCGGTTCCAGACTGTAGCGCCTAGAACCGCTCGGCCACCCCGGCCGGCATTCCCGACAATAATTTGAGTGCAAGAACTTTCCTGGTAGGCAGTAAATTCAGGAACTTTGTTACAAATACTTCAACAACTTATTGATAAAATTTTGTCAATCGAAGTGTCTTTACTCCGAAAGATGTGTGATTTCGCTTCCTGCGTGTCGCTGGAGAGTGTTCTTCAGAGTACCTCAGACTACTCCCTAGCCTAAAAAGCCGTCATTTGCACTCCACAAATACACTACTGGCCATTAAAATTTGCTACACCACGACAATGACGTGCTACAGAAGCGAAATTTAACGGACAGGAAGAAGATGCTGTGATATGTAAATGGTTAGCTTTTCAGAGCATTCACACAAGGTTGGCGCCGGTGGCCACACTTACAACGTGCTGACATGAGGAAAATTTCCAACCGATTTCTCATACACAAGCAGCAGTTGACCGGCGTTGCCTGGTGAAACGTTGTTGTGATGCCTCGTGTAAGGAGGAGAAATGCGTACCACCACGTTTCCGACTTTGATAAAGGTCGGATTGTAGCCTATCGTGATTGTGGTTTATCGTATCGCTACATTGCTGATCGCGTTGGTCTAGATCCAATGACTGTTAGCAGAATATGGAATCGGTGGGTTCAGGAGGGTAATACGGAACGCCTTGCTGGATCTCAACGGCCTCGTATCACTAGCAGTCGAGATGACAGGCATCTTATCCGCATGGCTGTAACGGATCGTGCAGCCACGTCTCGATCCCTCAGTCATCACAGACAGGAGCGCCTGCGATGGTGCACTCAACGACGAACCTGGGTGCACGAATGGCAAAACGTCATTTTTCGGATGAATCCAGTTTCTGTTTACAGCATCATGATGGTCGCATCCGTGTTTGGCGACATCGCGGTGAATGCACATTGGAAGTGTGTATTCGTCATCGCCATACTGGCGAATCACTCGGCGTGATGGTATGGGGTGCCATTGGTTACACGTCTCGCTCACCTCTTGTTCGCATTGACGGCACTTTGAACAGTGGACGTTACATTTCAGATGTGTTACGACCCGTGGCTCTACCCTTCATTCGATCCCTGCAAAACCCTACATTTTAGCAGGATAATGCACGACCGCATGTTGCAGGTCCTGTACGGGCCTTTCTGGATACAGAAAATGTTCGACTGCCGCCCGGGCCAGCACATTCTCCAGCTCTCTCACCAACTGACAACGTCTGGTCAATGGTGGCCGAGCAACTGGCTCGTCACAATACGCCAGTCACTACTCTTGATGAACTGTGGTATCCTGTTGAAGCTGCATGGGCAGCTGTACCTGTACACGCCATCCAAGCTCTGTTTGACTCAATGCCCAGGCGTATCAAGGCCGTTATTACGGCCAGAGTTGGTTGTTCTGGGTACTGATTTCTCAGGATCTATGCACCGAAATTGCGTGAAAATGTAATTATTTGTCAGCTCTTGTATAGTGTATTTGTGCAATGAATGCCCGTTTATCATCTGCATTTCTTCATGGTGTAGCAATTTTAATCGCCAGTAGGGTATTCTGCTACCTAAGCAGCTGCTATATTTGAATAGTGCAACACTGGTCTATCAAGGGGACTCCTAGAAATCCCCACCCGATAATGCATGTCCATAAATCTGCAGCCAAGACAGTCACAGCGTCGACGATGCCCTTGGTTGAGACCCTGCAATCGACTATAAACAAAGCGACCCTGATCAACTCTGGGAACAACGCTGCAAATCACGAGCTGTGCTTGCGCTCAGCACGAGAGGCCAGCAGCCTTCACCACCTCCGCGAGCCAACTGTATGAACTGGGCATCATTGGGGCTAAAGTGAACCACAGCCTTTGGACGACTGCTTCCCGCAAGCTCAACAGCTGCAGCCAAGGCCTTCTACACACATTGGACGAGATTCTAAGTGCAAGTTACCTTTTTTTCCGGCACTGAATGCTATCTGCCTAAGGCGCTCCTTAACTCGCCTGAAGTTGGAGCTCCCTATAACTATGAGGTGCATTCAAGTTCTAATGCCTCCGAATTTTTTTTCTCCGGACTGGAAAGAGATAGAAACATGTGCATTGTTTTAAAATGAGGCCGCGTTCATTGTCAATACGTCCCAGAGAAGGCAGCACCGTACAGCAGATGGAATTTTACCGCCAGTGGCGCGAATGAGAACTGTTTTAAATACTTAAAATGGCGACGTTTTCCTTACTTGAACAGCGTGCAATCATTCGTTTTCTGAATTTGTGTAGTGTGAAACCAATTGAAATTCATCGACAGTTTAATGAAGGCAGAACATCGTGTGACAACAAACCGAAACAACCTTGGGCTTGCACAAGCCGGTCTGACGACGTGATCGAGAAAGTCAAGAGAATTGTTTTGGGGGATCGCCGAATGACTGTTGAACAGATCGCCTCCAGAGTTGGCGTTTCTGTGGGTTCTGCGCACACAATCCTGCATGACGACCTGGAAATGCGAAAAGTGGCATCCAGGTGGGTGCCACGAATGCTGACAGATGACCACACGGCTGCCCGTGTGGCATGTTGCTGAGCAATGTTGACGCGCAACGACAGCAAGAATGGGACTTTCTTTTCGTCAGTTGTGACAATGGATGAGACGTGGATGCCATTTTTCAATCCAGAAACAAAGCGCCAGTCAGCTCAATGGAAGCACACAGACTCACCGCCACCAAAAAAATTTTGGGTAACCGCCAGTGCTGAAAAAATGATGGTGTCCATGTTCTGGGACAGCGAGGGCGTAATCCTTACCCATTGCGTTCCAAAGGGCATTACGGTAACAGGTGCATCCTACGAAAATGTTTTTAAGAACAAATTCCTTCCTGCACTCCAACAAAAACGTCCGGGAAGGGCTGCGCGTGTGCTGTTTCACCAAGACAATGCACCCACACATCGAGCTAACGTTGCGCAACAGTTTCTTCGTGATAACAACTTTGAAGTGATTCCTCATACTCACTACTCACCTGACCTGGCTCCTAGTGACTTTTGGCTTTTTCCAACAATGAAAGACACTCTCCGTGGCCGCACATTCACCAGCCATGCTGCTATTGCCTCAGCGATTTTCCAGTGGTCAAAACAGACTCCTAAAGAAGCCTTCGCCGCTGCCATGGAATCATGGCGTCAGTGTTGTGAAAAATGTGCACGTCTGCAGGGCGATTACGTCGAGAAGTAACGTCAGTTTCATCGATTTCGGGTGAGTAGTTAATTAGAAAAAAATCGGAGGCCTTAGAACTTGAATGCACCTCGTAACAAACCCATAACCCCGTACACCTGCTTGGACCCTGCTGAAAGAATGTCCATCTGTTCACTCCCAGGGGAAATAGGTGCGGTCAGATAGCCAACCTCACATTGACCCCGCCCCTCAAGAGACATGAAGGCATCACCATTGCCAAACATTCTCGGTATTCTTGCCGCGTCAGTTCTGGATAAAAATCTCGAGCTTTCGACGATTACCTCCATCGTCATCGTCAGGAGCAACTGACTGTCTTCACTGCTGCTTTTTTTTTTTCCTTTATTGAATTTCGATTCCCCCCGAAGGGGGCGGGCTGGCAGCAGCTCATTACACTGCTCTGCAGCCTACAGAATTTTTAAAACGTAAGCAAGAAGATAAGAAAGAATAAAAGCAGGCGATAAAACGGTGACTGAAATTGTAAAATGGCGGAAAATTGTGGAAAGTTAAAACAAAGAGCAAAGCTAATAAAATACACAGGAAGCAGACTGGGAACATAGTAGACAGACAACTGAAAAACATGGTGACAGTCTGGTTTCTGTTCGCAAGAGATAAAAATCACACCCAGCTACAGTATGATGGCCGTTCGCAACACTTCGGAGAAGACACACAACACTGAAGACTCAGTGTAAACACTGTACTAAAATGTTGGCACAAAGATAACACACCATAGCCGAGCGCAGATGGGGGGGGGGGGGACCTGGGCAGATGGGGAGGGGGGGGGGAACAAGGAGGGAGGAGAGGAAAAACAAAAGGGGAGGAACCAAAGGAGGGAAATGACTCATAAGGGGGGGGGGAGGGGCAGGGCAGATGCGAGAGGGAATGAGAAAAGGCAGAGGAGGGAACTGCAAAAGGACTCAGGGGAGAGAAGGGGGGCAGAGTGAGGGTAGGTGGGGAAAAAAAGAGGATGGTAGGGGGGGAGAGGGAGCCCAGGAAAAGGACAGAGGAAAGGAGGGGGGGTGAGGATCAGAGTTGATAGGAGGGATAAATGGAGGGAGAGAGGGCATCATCCGAGAGGGGGAGTTGATGGAAGCCACCTTGGGAAAGGAGATGAAGGGTGTAGAGATGGAGGGTAGGGGGGACACAACAGTGAAGACGTGGCAGGGGGTGGGGATGGGAGAGGAGAGGAGCAACCAGGGGGTGAGGGGGATCAAGGCAGTGGGAGGTGTAGAGTATGCGGATATGTTGGAGGAACAGGAGCAGATGGGGGAAAGGAATGAGGTCATAGAGGATCTGCATGGGGGACGGGAGGCATATACGGAAGGCATGCGGGGTGCATGATGGTCAAGGATATGGAGGACTTATAGAATTTGGGGAGGGGGGGGGAGCAGATATCCAGGCGGGACTGGCATAACAGAGGATGGGACAGATTAAGGGTTTGTAGGTGTGGAGGATGTTCAGCCAGAGAGGAGTTTGAGGAGTCAGAGGCGGTTGTGGGCTTTGGACTGGATGGAGCGGAGATGAGGGATCCAGGTGAGGTGACGGTCAATGGTGAGGCCAAGGTAGGTGAGGATAGGGGAGAGGCGGACAGGACGGGCACAGACGGTAAGGGTGAAATCTAGGAGCCGGAAGGAGCGAGTGGTACGACCTACGATGATGGCCTGGGTCTTGGAAGGTTCACTGCTGCTGCGGTACCCTTTTTTATAACCCGTAGACGGCTTCTGATTGGTCGGCTTCTGATTGGTCGGCGATTACGTACTGCTGTCGCAGACAGTGTCACTGTGTGCGCCGGTGGCGCCAACGCTTCCGCTGGAACGTAAACTTTGGAAGGAACGTCTCTGCTGCGTCTCTGCATCAAGCGCTAGCTTCCATGCACAGCTCAGATGGTATCCGCCATCGCGGTTAAAGTTCTTTTGGCTCATTCTTATTTCAACAGCCTCCTTAACAACAGAATCTCAGTACGTGGAGGCATGGGACATAATTTTTGTTTCATCGAACAATATTTTATGTTTGTTCGTGAGGCTGTGCTCCGCAATTGCCGATTTCTCCAGTTCTCTGTTTTTAATATGGCGTTGGTGTTCTGCGCAGCGGTCGGAAACGGTACAAATCGTCTGACCTATATAATTGCTCCCACACTCACAGGAGATATTATAAACTCCAGGGACCCTGAGGCCGAGATTGTCTTTAACAGGGCGCATCATCTCCTTAATTTTCTTAGGAGGACGAAAAATCGGTCTTATACCTCGTCTACGCAGGATTCTTCCTATTTTGCTGGAAATCGCGCCACAAAAAGAAAGAACCGCAATCGGTGTTTCATCCTGTGACTGTGCAGCATTTTCACCTTTCCTTTTTTTGGAGAACGCTGCCTTTATATCGCGTGCATCATAGCCATTCTTTCGGTACAAGTACTTCAGATGGTTAGTCTCGGACCTTAAGTGGTCCTCGCCAGAAACAGTTTTTGCTCTATATACAAACGTGTTCAAAACGGCTCTCTTCTGAGCAGGATGATGGAAACTCTGTGCATTCAGGTATAAATCGGTATGCGTCGGCTTATGGTATACAGAGTGGCCGAGACGCCCGTCCGCCTGTCGTTGTACTAAAACGTCTAAGAAAGGCAGTCTCCCTTCCTTCTCCATCTCGACAGTGAACTGGATGTTCGAATGTACGCTGTTCGTGTGTTTCATGAATTGTTCGAGAGCTTCTGCGCCGTCTGGCCAGATCATAAGTGTATCGTCAACGCAGCGATAAAATAAGGATGGACGGAGGGGAGCCGAATTTAATGCACGTTCCCCAAAATTCTCCATAAAAAAAGTTAGCCAGTGATGGAGACAACGGAGAGCCCATCGCCATACCGTCCGTTATTTCATAAAATTTGCTACCGTACAAGAAGTAGGTGGTCGTCATCACGTGCCGGAACAACTTTATGGTTTCAGGAGGAAAAAGATCCGCCAACATTTTCAAAGTGTCCTCCACAGGATCTTTTGTGAACAGCGATACCACATCCAGGCTGACTAAAATTTCATTTGGACCAACTCTAATCTGTTTGATTTTCTCGATGAAAATCTGGGAGTTTTTGATGTGGTGTTCACACCGGCAGACTATATCGTCGTAGCAGAGGTAATCGTCGAAAGCTCGGGATTTTATCCAGAACTGACACGGCAAGAATACCGAGGATGTTTTACATATAAGTGCCGTCGCGAAAAACTTCGTTCCCATCACCATTGCCACTTACCCTGTGGTGAGGGCGGGTCCACTGCATCACGTGCACTGGAAGGTGCGTCAGCAGCGCAGCCAATGGGAGAAACAAGCGACACCTGATGTGTCCCATGGGACGCGCCGTGTTCCCCACCACCGCTACATCTCAAGGCAGCGTCCTGAAGACAGCTGACCATAGCTAAAAGCATATTCAGGTGTTCGCGAGCTGTGGCCAGCTCCTTCTGCGTCTGAACATGGCACGCATACGTCCTACCCATCCTAGCAGGGCTAACTGAAGATGTAAAATATAAAAGAGCACAGAGAAACCTAGACATGGAACTTGTCACTCTCATAATGTGGTACGCCTTAATGAACTGTGTAGCTAGCTGTGCAGAAGAAATGACAGCTGCGCTAAAGGGTGCCTAACTCTACACTTTACAATTACAAATACGCGAGATTACACCCCGTAAAGCCGGCCGGGCTGACCGAGCGGTTCTAGGCACTACAGTCTGGAACTGCGCGACCGCTGCGGTCGCAGGTTCGAATCCTGCCTCGAGCATGGATGTTTGTGATGTCCTTAGGTTAGTTAGGTTTATGTAGTTCTAAGTTCTACGGGACTGATGACATCAGAAGTTAAGTCCCATAGTGCTCAGAGCCGTTTGAACCATTTGAACACCTCGTAAATAGAAAAACACGCACGAAATTTAAGAAATATGCTACTAAGAAAACACAGAAGGAGATAAATACGTAAGTTGCTGCTCTCCGCATGTGTATCGGGAGACAGTTGGAGCCACCTCTTGTGTCGGTTGTTCATCGTTAACGGTTCACTTCTGTACAAGAATACACTCCAGACAAATACCTTCAGCAAAGACTGCCCTTTTCGGAAACCTATTTCGATCATCAATAGTTATTTTGCCAGCCAAGTAGCACAACATCTGCATCTACATCTACATGACTACTCAAATTCACTCTTACATTCCTGGAAGAGGGTTCATCCAACCACCTTCAACCTATTCTCTACCGTTCCACTCTCGAATAGAGTGCGGTAAAAACGGACTGTTGTATATTTCCGTGCGAGCTCTGATTTCTGTCATTTTATTACAATGGTTGTTTCTCCCTGTGTAGTTGGCAGCTGATTTTCTCACTCGGAGGATAAAAGTGGTGACTGAAGTTTCGTAAAGAGATCTCACCGCAACGAAAAATGACTTCGTTTTAATGATTGCTCCCCAACTAGTTTATGATATCCATGACACCCCCTCTACTATTTCGTGATAGCGCAAAACGAGCTGCCTTTCTTTGAACTTTTTCGATTTCCTCTGTCAAGCCTGTCTGGTAAGGATCCCACACTGTGCAGCAATACTCTGGTAGAGCACAAGTAATCATAGTGTAAGCAGTCTCTTTAGTAGATATATTGCATCTTCTAAGTGTTCTGCTAGTAAAACTTAGTCTGTGGTTCTTATTCCCCACAACATTTTCTGTGTGATGGTTCCAGTTTAAGTTGTTCGTAATTGTAATCCCCAGGTATTTAGCTGAATCGAAAACCTTCAAATTTGTGTGATTTATCGTGTAACCTAAATTTAACTGATTCCTTTTAGTACTCATGCGGATAACCTCACACGTTCCACTATATAAGTTCAATTGTAACTTTCCGCACCATACAGATATCTAATATTTTTAGTGTAATTCCCCAAAGTAACTCCCTCAGCAACGCCTGGTTTAACTCGACTACATTCCATTACCCTTATTTTTCTTTTTTGTAAGACATCATGGTCTCCTGACCTTCATTGCTTACATATTCCGCCCTCACAATCATATTCCGTACATCAAGACACTTCATTCGAACTCAAACTCGATAAGATAAAGTCTGTGTTGTATGAATTCACGTAAACGATATGCAAATAACAAGTAAACACACCATGGTTGAAATACTCGAGGCTGGCGTACACACATACATTCCAGACACGACAGTCACAGGAGCCTTTAGTTCGAGAGAGGCAGACTGCACACCAGGGGGCCGGTCCCTTCAGAGGACGACCCAGCCTATCTATGTCGGCCGGTGACCGCCCATAGAGCAGACAGCGGTTGCCCGAGTGAAAGGAGGAACGACCCCATGTTCGGCTTATAAGCAAATTCCGCTACATTATGTGGGAGCGGCCAGCCTACGCATTCTTTACACATAGCACACAGTTTCAGAGATTTTCACAGGGAGAGAGCAAACGCCAAACGCCGATACTACAGGTTTCCGGATTGGTCGCCTTAAAGGAAACGTCATTCTCCCGTTTTAGAAGAGCAATGCTGATTGGCAGACGATATTTCTGACGCCTTGAGCAGAAGGAGTAATGGAAGAGACTGAAAGATATACACCTTCACGTCTGGCATGGAGAGGGGCGGTTCCATTGTCGCTCTTGGAGCGAGAACACGTAACGAGAGCGTGTGCGCTCGTACGTGTACTCAAAGAGCGAGGAACAAGTCTCTCCTCAGTACTTCACTGGGAGAGCACCTCTGTCGAGAGCGAATAGAAGTGCAACTCTATATTGAGTCCTTGCAATTAAGCATTGTTCAATGTGTTGGCCGACACACTTATTGTGAGGTGTGAACGGGCAGAGTTATAGTTAAATGCCTGCGAGCGAATTTTTTAGTGGCATCGCGGTGGACTGGTTATCTGACCGGTGTACCACGCCAGTAGTTAGACTAGGGGCGAATAGGAGTCCTTGACTTCATCAAGGCGTAGGGAGAGTTTGATTGGCGAAGGTCAATCCAGATAGAACGAGAGTTATCTTATTTGTCAGCAGCGAGCAGCACAGACAGCAGTCATCGCAGCTTACAGGTTGGTTGGTTGGTTGTTTTTGGGGGGAAGGAGACCAGACAGCGAGGTCATCGGTCTCATCAGATTAGGGAAGGAAGTCGGCCGTGCCCTTTGAAAGGAACCATCCCAGCATTTGCCTGGAGCGATTTAGGGAAATCACGGAAAACCTAAATCAGGATGGCCGGACACGGGATTGAACCGTCATCCTTCCGAATGTGAGTCCAGTGTGCAGCTTACAGTATTGTGTGCTACAGCTCTTGTGAGCCCCATATTTCCGCCACAACAGTCCACTTCACTGCATTTCACACGCGACACCCTCGACCGTACCTAGCAAAATTCTAACGGATAATTATTCAAGTTGAGTAGGGGTGGCTCTCAGCCATTCTACCAAGTCAATAACAATCTTAAACTTTGTATAGAAATTTCATTAGCGAATCCTATCCTTGAGAGGTAACTTCACATTCCGAAAAGAACCAGGATATAACATGTTCAATTCATAACTAAAAGTGCTATTTTTGTACAATAAATAATAATTTTCGTTAGTTTCATGTTTTTCTTACTCTAACTAGCACTACTCCAGTACCCAAGTATCCCACTAGCTACGTAAGAAATTTTGTGATTTTTTGTGTCATTTCCTTAAAGCGGACGACTCCAGAAGATATTTATTGCTGAAAGTTTTTCAGGCACTTCTCTTTCGAACGTTAGGAGCGTCTGTCTGACTTCTACAGTAGTGTGGGGGTGGAAATTGCATCTTGCAGGAGCCACAGGGTAAAGGGTACATCTCAGATTAATCCGTTGCACAGAATAACACCTCAGATCATTCCCACGCTCACATTTTGATATTCGTTTTTTAACCTCTTTTCAGTATACTATCCATTCTGAACTCTTTCCAAACAGGCTTCGGAAGGCTCAACTCTGTCGACTGACCGCCGTGTCATCCTCAGCCAATAGGCATCAATGGATGAGGATACAGAGGAACATGTGTTCAGCACACCCGTCTCCCAGCAGTTGTCAGCTTTCGTGAGTGGAACCTCTACTTCGCAATCAGGAAGTTCTTCAATGGGCCTCACAAGGGTTGCGGGCTTCCGGCTATCCAACAGCGCCCCACAGACCCAGACAGTTACCAACCAAGTGCTAGCTAAGCTTGACACTTAACTTCAGTGATGTGACGAGAACTGCGGCAAGCCCTTTGGCACTATCCCTTCCATTCAACTGCTACCCTAAGTCCTTAGCCGTCTGTGATGTAAATAAAATATCATTGGAAAACCTCAAATTTTAACTTCTTCTCACTGCACATTAATTCCCTTTCTTAATTTTTCCTTGGTTTCCTCTACTTTTCGCCCGTTGTTCAGAATGAATAACATTATGGATAGGCTACAACCCTATCTCACTCTCTTCTCAACTACTGTTACCCATTCATGTTTTTCGACTCTTGTAACTGCATTCGGGTTTCTGTAAAAGTCGTGAATAATTTTTCGTTTCTTGTATTTCACTCCTGCTACCTTATTTTTCGTGAAACCGTGTCTTACAGACAATATTCTCGAAGGCTTTCTGTGGTCCACAAATACCAGAAACGTAGGTTTATCTTTCTTCAGCCAATATTCTGAGGTAAGTGTGGGAATCAGTATTGCCTCACACGTCCCTACATTTCTCCAGAACCCAAACTCAGTTTCTCCGAGGTAGGCTTCTACTAGCTTTCCAGTTTTCTACAAATAATTCGTGTAAATACACTGACTAGCCAAGAATTATGGCCACCTGTTTAATGGCGTGTTGATTCACCTCTGGAACACAAGACAGCGATTCAGCATTACGTGGGTTCGGCAAGTCCTTGGTAGCTTTCTGGACATATGTGGCACTTGATGTTCATGTACAGGTCATGAAATTCCCATAAATTATTGCTTGGTGGTTTGTTGGAGCGCAGATGTCGTCGCCCTATGAGTCCCTGGTGTGATCCATTGATTCAGGGCAGGCGAATTTGGTGGCCAAGACACCAGTGTGAGTTCACTGACATGTTGTCCTAACCACTGTAGTCATCAGGGAGGAAATCGTGCAGGTGTCCCACAGCAAAATCTACATATCCCACTGCTGTCAAGGTGCCTTCCATTACTACCACAGGTCCTATGGAAACCAAGGTGAATGTCCGCCATACGAGGGGGTGCCCTAAAAAACGGAATTAATTTACAAAACAACCTTATCCCCTCAAAATACTCTCCATTACAACTAATACATTTGTCCTACCAGTGCTTCCACTGTTCAAAACATTTTTTGTACTCATCTTTAGAAATGGCTGACAGCTCCTCCCTCTTTTTTTCTTAACTTCTTCAGCGTTGTCAAATTGGTGTCCTTTCATGCCCCTTCTGCTGCGTGGAAATAAGAAAAAGTCACACGGAAGTGGGTCAGGAAAGTAAAGTGTGTGAGGCAGTGGAACGATGCAATTTTTAGCCAGAAACTAACAGAGATGGCTGTGTGTGCAGGTGCGTTGTCATGGTGGAAAAACCAGTCTCCTGTCTGCCTGAAATCGGGTCTTTTTTGACGAACACTGTTGCAAAATCTTCTTAAAAAACTTAAAAATTGAAGGTTTGATTGACGGTCTGATCTGAGGGACAAACTCTGAAGGAACAACGCCTTTGGCATCAAAAAAGCAAATCAGCATTGTTTTGACGTTACGTTTGATTTGATTTGACAACATTTTTTTGGATGGGGTGACATTGACGTCTTCCATTGGCTTGGCTGTTGCTATGGTTCGTAACCATAGCACCATGACTCATCACTAGTAATGTCCTTTGACAGAAAATCTGGATGAGTTTCAAGCTCTTGTTTCAAAGCATGATATGTTTCAACTCGACGTTCCTTTTGGTTGTCCGTCAGAACCCGAGGAACGAACTTGGCAGCAATTCTTTTCATTCCCAAACCTTCCTTTAAAATTCGCTGAACCGAGCTCCAACATAATCCACTAATCTCTGACAGGTGATCAATTGTCTGTCGATGTTCTGTGAGCAAAATCTCTCGAATTTTTTCAATATTTTCGTCAATTCGGGCAGTTGATGGACGTCCAGAACGAGGTTCGTCATCAATCGACATGTCGCCATTTCTAAATCGAGCAAACCAATCGTACACTTGAGTTTTTCCCATTGCGTCATGTTGGTAAACTGTTTTCAGCATTAAAACAGCTTCGGTAGCATTTTTACCGAGTAGAAAACAAAATTTCACAGCTGCGCATTGTTTACTTAGGCTTTCCGTCATAAAAAACGAAACAAGAACAGATAAGCGCTAGCAAAATCAGTCACTGCAGATGAACAGAACAAGCCAGGTCGACAACATAGGTGGCCCTGAACTGGCAATGAGTTGTGCTATACACGCCTAGCGACAGAAATGTGTACATACCGGGTGATCAAAAAGTCACTATAAATTTGAAAACTGAATAAATCACGGAATAATGGAGATAGAGAGGTACAAATTGACAAACATGCTTGGAATGACATGGGGTTTTATTAGAACCAAAAAATACAAAAGTTCAATATATGTCCGACAGATGGCGCTTCATCAGATCAGAATAGCAATAATTAGCATAACAAAGTAAGACAAAGCAAAGATGATGTTCTTTACAGGAAATGCTCAATATGTCCACCATCATTCCTCAACAATAGCTGTAGTCGAGGAATAATGTTGTGAACAGCACTGTAAAGCATGTCCGGAGTTATGGTGAGGCATTGGCGTCGGATGTTGTCTTTCAGCATCCCTAGAGATGTCGGTCGATCACGATACACTTGCGACTTCAGGTAACCCCAAAGCCAATTATCTGGGGACCTGGGAGGCCAAGCATGACGAAAGGGGCGGCTGAGCACACGACATCACCAAACGATGCGCGTAAGAGATCTTTCACATGTCTAGTAATATGGGGTGGAGCGCCATCCTGCATAAACATGGGATGATGCGATTCTGTAACATATCGGCGCACCTCTCACCCGTCACGTAGCAGTTACAAAACCAGAATCACACATTTCCTCGAAGAATAAAGGCACGATAACATAGATGTGGTAAATACAACCCATACCGTGACTTTCTCGTCGTGCAATGGAGTTTCCACGACAGTTCTAGGATTTTCGGTAGCCCATATTCTGCAGTTGTGGGCGTTGACAGACCCTCGGAGCTTCAAATGAGCTTTGTAGGTCCACAGCACGTTACTCAACCAATCGTTATCTTCCACAATCTTTTGAAACGCCCACACCGGAAATGCCCTCCACTTCAGTAAATCGCCAGGTAATAGTTCATTATGGCGATGGATTTTGTACGCATAGCATCGGAGAGTACGTCTAAGTGCCAACCAAACAGTAGTGTATGGAATGCCGGGGCGACGTGCGACTGCACGAGCGCTGACTTCCCCGTGCATAGACGAACCCGCTACAGTCTCCATTTCTTCCTGAACTGCCTCGGCAGCATTACGCCTTGTGCTCGGTCGGCCACTACGGGGTCTATCGTCTAAACAACCCGTGGCTTCGAACTTCGAAATCATTGTCGCCACAGCTGCATTTGTCAACGGACCTTTACCCGTTCGAATCCCCTTCCTATGGCGATAGGATCGTAACGCTGAACTAGCACATTCCCCATTCTGATAATACAGCTTCACTAAAAGCGCCTTTTCAGGTAACGTCAACATGCTGCGACTGCTGGCGCATCTGATTCTCTCTCTTTTTTTTTCTTTATTGATTTTCAATTCCCCCCGAAGGGGGCGGGCTGGCAGCAGCTTAGTACGTTGCTCTACAGCCTACAGACTTCTTTTTTAAAAAAAGGAAGAGGAAAGAAACAAGGAAAAACAGGCGATAAAATGGTGACTTAAAGTGTAAAATGGTGTAAAAATGCGGAAAGTTAAAACAGAAAGCAAAAGGAGTTGGCAATGTCGATAAAATACACAGGAATCAGACAAGTAACATAGTAGACACACAATTAAAAAACATGGCGACAGTCTGGTTTCTGTTCGCAAGAGATAAAAAATCACACCCAGCGACAGTATGATGGCTGTTCGCTACACTTCCCAAAAGACATAACACGGAACACTCACTGGAAAAACACACACTGTAAAACACTGCACGAAAATGGCGGCACAAATATGGCACTCCCGAGCTAAAAGCAGATGGGTGGGGGGAGGGGGGAGGGGGGGGAGACCTGGAGGAGGGTTCTCTCTCTCATTACAGCACCTTTTATACACGATTGTCATGCGCAGTCACTGACGTTTTGCTGTGCAGCGCCATCTGTCGGACATTTTGTGAACTTTGTGTTTTTTTTGTTCTAATAAAACCCCATGTCATTCCAAGCATGTGTGTCAATTCTTACCTCTCTATCTACATTATTCCGTGGATTATTAAGTTTTCAAATTTATACTGACTTTTGGATCACCCGGTATTTCGAACGGCCTGGATGACGGCGTATCCGAACACGACTAACGACCTGTTGTAACAAAGACCATGATTCATTCGACCAGGCGACACCATTCCTTTGTTCTGCGGTTCAATTTCCACGATCCCAAGTCCACTGCAGTCGTAACTGACAATGTTTCTGGGTCAACATGAGACAACATAGTGGTTAATCTGCTGCCAATTCCCATGTTCAACGGTGTGCGCTGAATGGCCGGGAAACACCTGTGCCTGTGCCATAAAATGGTAAACCCCAGTAATTGTGAGTATAAATATAGAAAACAGACGCACCTGTGTGTGCGGGTCCTGTTGTGACGATTCAAGATAGCAGCCGTGACAGACGTACAATACGTCGGCTCCGTGTTTAACGACAAAAAAATGAGTATATGAGTATGATAATACACTGAATAGCCAAAGAAACTGGTACACCTGCCTAATATCGTGTAGAGCCCCCGCGAGCACGCAGAAGTGCCGCAACACAACGTGGCACAGACTCGACTAATGTCTGAGTTGGAGCTGGAGGGAACTGACACCATGAATCCTGCAGGTTGTCCATCAATCAGTGAGAGTACGAGGGGTTGGAGATCTCTTCTGAATAGCACGTTACAAGGCATCCCAGATAAGCTCAATAATTTTGTAAATAATAGATTTCAGGGCCCATGGATTCATGAGATTGTCTCAATACCCGTACACGTCCATCAGCTCGACACAATTTGAAACTACACTCCTTGAAATGGAAAAAAGAACACATTGACACCGGTGTGTCAGACCCACCATACTTGCTCCGGACACTGCGAGAGGGCTGTACAAGCAATGATCACACGCACGGCACGGCGGACACACCAGGAACCGCGGTGTTGGCCGTCGAATGGCGCTAGCTGCGCAGCATTTGTGCACCGCCGCCGTCAGTGTCAGCCAGTTTGCTGTGGCATACGGAGCTCCATCGCAGTCTTTAACACTGGTAGCATGCCGCGACAGCGTGGACGTGAACCGTATGTGCAGTTGACGGACTTTGAGCGAGGGCGTATAGTGGGCATGCGGGAGGCCGGGTGGACGTACCGCTGAATTGCTCAACACGTGGGGCGTGAGGTCTCCACAGTACATCGATGTTGTCGCCAGTGGTCGGCGGAAGGTGCACGTGCCCGTCGACCTGGGACCGGACCGCAGCGACGCACGGATGCACGCCAAGACCGTAGGATCCTACGCAGTGCCGTAGGGGACCGCACCGCCACTTCCCAGCAAATTAGGGACACTGTTGCTCCTGGGGTATCGGCGAGGACCATTCGCAACCGTCTCCATGAAGCTGGGCTACGGTCCCGCACACGGTTAGGCCGTCTTCCGCTCACGTCCCAACATCGTGCAGCCCGCCTCCAGTGGTGTCGCGACAGGCGTCAATGGAGGGACGAATGGAGACGTGTCGTCTTCAGCGATGAGAGTCGCTTCTGCCTTGGTGCCAATGATGGTCGTATGCGTGTTTGGCGGCGTGCAGGTGAGCGCCACAATCAGTACTGCATACGACCGAAGCACACAGGGCCAACACCCGGCATCATGGTGTGGGGAGCGATCTCCTACAATGGCCGTACACCACTGGTGATCGTCGAGGGGACACTGAATAGTGCACGGTACATCCAAATCGTCATCGAACCCATCGTTCTACCATTCCTAGACCGGCAAGGGAACTTGCTGTTCCAACAGGACAATGCACGTCCGCATGTATCCCGTGCCACCCAACGTGCTCTAGAAGGTGTAAGTCAACTACCCTGGCCAGCAAGATCTCCGGATCTGTCCCCCATTGAGCATGTTTGGGACTGGATGAAGCGTCGTCTCACGCGGTCTGCACGTCCAGCACGAACGCTGGTCCAACTGAGGCGCCAGGTGGAAATGGCATGGCAAGCCGTTCCACAGGACTACATCCAGCATCTCTACGATCGTCTCCATGGGAGAATAGCAGCCTGCATTGCTGCGAAATGTGGATATACACTGTACTAGTGCCGACATTGTGCATGCTCTGTTGCCTGTGTCTATGTGCCTGTGGTTCTGTCAGTGTGATCATGTGATGTATCTGACCCCAGGAATGTGTCAATAAAGTTTCCCCTTCCTGGGACAATGAATTCACGGTGTTCTTATTTCAATTTCCAGGAGTGTAGACTCGTCCGACCAGGCATCATCTTTCCAGCCATCAACAGCGTAATGTTGGTGTTGACGGGCCCAGGCGAGGACTAAAGCTTTGTGTCGTGCTGTCATCAACGGTACTCGAGTAGGCCTTCGGCTCCGAAAGTCCAAGTCTATGATGTTTCTTTGAATAGTCCGCACGTTGACACTTTTTAGTGTCCCAGCATTGAAATCTGCCGCAATTTGCGGAAGGATTGCACCTCTGTAGCGTTGAACTATTCTCTTCAATCGTCGTTGTTCCAGTTCTTGCTGGATCTTTTTCCTGCTGCAGCGATGTCGGAGATTTGATGTTTTACCGGATTCCTGATATTCAGGGTACAGTCGTGAAATGGCCGTACGGGAAAATCCCCACTTCATCGCTACCTCGGAGATGCTGTGTCCCATCGCTCGTGCGCCGACAGCAACACCACGTTCAAACTCACTTAAATCCTGATAACCAGACACTGTAGCAGCAGTAGCCGACTTAACAACTGCGCCAGACACTTGTCTTATACAGGCGTTGCCGACCGCAGCTCCGTATTCTGCCCATTTACATATCTCTGTATTTGAATACGCATGCCTACACCAGTTTCTTTGGCTCTTCAGTGTATGTGTGTGCCTTGTCATATTTTAATAAAAAAACACTGGAAGATAAGAGAAAATAACGATTAAACCACGTGTAAGTACAGTAACTGTGACCAGCTCGCAAAACATGAGTCCTTGCAGCGAAATACAGACGATATCCTTTGTGAAGTGGCTAGAGAAGAAAACAATCACTAACTTCCTCTGAGACGACTTAATAAAGCTGCAAAAGTACTTGAAATATTTACAGTCTTTCAAATGTGCAAATGTACAGCAAACTTTGCCAGACAGAAGTTGCGACGATCATATTAGGCCTCAAACTTCACTCGCCAAATTCAATGTGGAACTGGGTTGTAGGTGCCACCAAGAAACCTGCTAAATGACGTAGAGACAAACAAAATTGCAGAAGAAACGTGTGCAAATCAAGCCATAATCAAAATTGCGTCAACAGACATAACGAGAAAGCTAGGAAAGCAATCTGTCAATGTAAAAATTTCCTCGGATAGTCACGGTAGTGGTCTCCCGAAAATTCTACGTGATGGTCACGATGGTATCAAAACATTGAGCACCTATATACGAAACCACAAAAAATATAAAAGTCGTAACTCCACCAAATGCAAAAGAATTTACAGTAATAGTGAGGGTTGGAGGTGTCAATGACGTCTATAAGAAAGTATTATCTATTGATGCCCAAAATTTAAAGATAGTATTGGAATATAATACGAACAAAACATTCATCGTCATTGGAATACCTCATAACATAACCTTATAAACGAATCTTGTGTAAATATAGAAATTACTAGAATAAACAAATAATTTGAAAAGATCTATAAAATGCAAAAAAACTCTCAGTTTTTACTTGTCGACCACTTGGGGAGAGACAGTTTCACTTGAGATGGACTGCATATAAACGGTAAGGGCAAGAGACTGCTCAGCTATAAAATTCTGCATATGTTGATTGCAGCTGACAGGAATAATAATGTGCCCAATATAGCAGAACCACCATTAGCATGCCAGCTACAAACAGTAGCACAGCAACATCAACAACTGCAACAGCAGAACAATCACCATCAACTGCTACATAAGAGATCTCACCGTAGCAATACCATCATCAGGAACAACAGCATTAAGAGAAGAAGCATTATTATCACCCCAACAAACATCAGAACTACCACCATCAGAGGCAGTTGCTTATGCTGTGTTGCCAGTGACGGCAGCAACAACATCCCTAGTATCAGAAACTTTATCATCAGAATCAGAAGTAATAAGGGAAGAAGTAACAAGATGAAGAAGCAGCAACAACATGTCATGTTACTTGAATTACGTAACCATTACGACACCTCACCTCGACCTCTCGATACCAGCAATATTCTACTGTGTTTCTGTAAAATAGTTTACATATTTCTGTGACAACATTCAGATTTGATTTCATTAATGTAGATGTACTTTGATACATCGATATGTTTATATTGCAATGATATTATTCTTACGTGTATTCTTTCTTTTTGTCACTATGATCTTTGACGTACTTGTAACTCTGATTTTTGGGCGCGTAAGCGGTGATTAGAGAGTCAAGTCTTGGTCGTCATGTTGAAAAGACGCAAATTGTAGTCAGTTTATGAAATGTGAACTTTAACAGTGACGAAGATATTTTCAAGTATGTTTTATATTGTGAAGTGATGGTGCAACAAAAGTAATAAAAAAGAAGTGTAACTTAAATTCGGAGTGCTGATTACTTTTTTACATCACCATTGTCTTAACTTGCAAAAGTTTAATCTTCAAGAATGGTTTATGAAACACAACTATAAAACTTTTGAATATCGCAGAATAACACCTAGGTCTCTTTGCATCCAAGCTTGGAATCATCACTAGCTAGATTTTCGACGATTGAGCCATGAGTTCACAACGAGACAAGCGTGGGAAACACGAAAAGATGAGTGCCTAGTTTATCCATTATTTCAAGAAATGACTTTATTAACTGTGCTCTAATAACACCTGCCACATAATATAACTTTGTTGTTGCCCGAAAATGCAATATTTAACAGCGTGAGCAACACTCAATCATAATTAATTTTTTACCTTTGTTGTGGTAGGGTTGTTAGAAACGCAAGAAGCAATATCAACTATGGAAGTAACAATTGGAGCCACCTGTCCCCTGTTATCAATATCACAGCAGGTTACAACTGTAATTTCAAAAGCCTCATCTGCGGCATCACCAGAAGTAGCAGAAAAAGAAAAGAGGAATACTGAACCACCTCTTCTGGAGCATGCACAGATTACAGGCACGTCTGTTATTACGTCCCTAAGGAAAAACCACAGGCTAAGGACAAGCCACATGTATAGGAGAGCTGTCGTTCACAGCGACTACTTTTTATGGGATCAGTGCAGCAAGAAATATGGGAAGACTCAGGTCAATTTTTAAGTAATGTGTGCACAAACAGATCCTATTATAGGGATCCTGTCAGTAAATCAAGTTCCAACCCTCATGTATTGACAGATATTAATTTAACCCCCAAAGGACTCTAACTTACAGCCTGTTATGAATGATAAATTATGTACATTCCACCAAAATATTACGGGCCTCAGAGATAAATTGCAGCTTTTGGCTCTCAGCATAAATGAAACTCACTCCTTAGCCCATGCCCATTTATTGTGTTTTATAGAACACCGTGTAACGACTGCCATGCTGATACCTCAGTTGGAGAGTTATGCCTTAGCCGATAGTTACTGTTGATCAAATAGAGAGAAAGGTGGAGCTGCAATATATCTCAAGGCAAATGTAGCTCTTAAATAACTTGATTTAAGTATGTATTGTGAATATTTTAATTTTGAAAGCTGTGGATCTCAAATTTTTGCTGACAATAGGTCTATTATGGTGTTGACAATATATAGACCTCCTGCAGGGAAATTTGTACTTTCTTAAAATAGCCTGAATAAGTTTTGGTAAAAATGTATTCAAAAGCTAAGCAGTTAGTCATTATGAGTGACTATAATGTAAACTTCGTTACAGAAAACACCAATAAAAGAACTGGAACATTTGTTACAAACCTTTAGTCCCGGCGGAGGTTCAAGTACTCCCTCGGGCATGGGTGTGTGTGATTGTCCTTAGGATAATTTAGGTTAAGTAGTGTGTAAGCTTAGGGACTGATGACCTTAGCAGTTAAGTCCCATAAGATTTCACACACATTTGAACATTTGAACAAACCTTTAGTTTAACTCCAGTAGTTGAAGTTCCTACCCCCGTGACATACACCAGTGGAAGCCTTATTGGCAACATCTTTATTGATAAGTGATAGTAATAGTCGTAGTACTGTAAGTCAAATTCTCAGTAATCTGACCGACCACAATGGGCAGTTGCTTACTCTCAATGACATATGTTTTAGTGTTAAACCTAAACCAGTTTTTAAGTCTTTCAGAAAAATCAATGTGGTCACATTAGAAAATTTCAATCAGCTCTGGCAGCAGACTGACTAGAGCCCAGTATATAAAGAAAGAAATGTTAATTTTAAATTTAATCTATTCACAGATGAATTTTTGTCCCTGTTTGAAGAAGTATTTACAAGAAAACTGTAAAAAATTAATCCCCACGTTGAGGGATAAAAATTACATCTAAGACAAAAATGATTTATATATATCACAAAGAATGTCTGATGAGCCTGCAATAAAATAACACTGTAGATTATATTGCAAA
Organism: Schistocerca americana; assembly: GCF_021461395.2. Taxonomy (NCBI): domain Eukaryota; kingdom Metazoa; phylum Arthropoda; class Insecta; order Orthoptera; family Acrididae; genus Schistocerca; species Schistocerca americana. The sequence goes on along the minus strand of NC_060130.1, from coordinate 174,465,366 downwards.
ATCCTAAGAAGAATTATAAAGTGCTCCAAAACCTAACGTATTAAATCTGAAATATAAACTCAAAGAACAAAATAAAAAGCATCTGGAGTGTTATCAAAAAGAAGTTCAGAAGAAAGGTGATAGTGTATCCAGCACAAAAATAAGAATTGTGGTAATTTGATTAAAGAAATGGATTCAGTTCCAAGTGTCCTTAATGAGCACTTTCTTACAACTTTTGAGAAAACCAGCTGTAGGTGTTCGGCTATGGACCCTCTGAAAGGGCGTGGATTGTGCAAAATAAATCAAATGCACATAACCGCTGTCATTGCTAGTTAGATGAAAAGGTTCATCATTAAAACGCCAAACAAAAATTCATCAGGCTTTGATAATATTTCCACTAAGGTACTTAAAAATCATCCTAATGCTATTTGTGTAATACTTTAACATATATTTATGAAATCCATTCGACAAGGTACCGTTCCAGGCAGAATGAAGTGTACTGATGTGAAACTACTATTCAAGAAAGAGAATATAACTTCAGTCTAACGCCTGATTTCCCTTTTAACATACTTCTCCCAAGTTCTCGAGAACCTTATGCATAAGAGAATTATGGAACACCTGAACATCCACAAGACCCTTAGCCATTGACCGATCGGCTTCCAAACAGGTCATCAACTGATGACTCTATATCTTCCTTTACCAGTGATGCTTTAGAAGCACTGAACAGTAGACTGGCTTCAGTTGGTATATTTTGGATATAATCAAAGCGCTCGACTATGTCAACCATGAAATCATCCTTTCGAAAGCAATCTATTACGGTTTTAGTGACACAGAGTGGATGTGGCGTAAGTGGTACCTGACTGATAGAAAGAAGAGGGTATCCCTGAATCATGGAGATGGCGCAATACCTTCATCTAATTGGGGAACAGTAGGCATAGGAGTGCCGCAAGGTTCTGTGCTAGGTTCCTTGCTCTTCCGTATTTTTATTAATAACTTTCCATTTTGTCCAATTCTAGTCGTAAATTTACTCTCTTTGCAGATGATACATTTCTTATACTTGAAAAAACACTTGGTTATGACATTGCAACATCTCCCAATTTCGTGTTGCATGATTTCCATAAGGTTAAGCTGCAGTGGCATGGCTTTAAATAAAAAAATTAAAAAAAACAGTTCATTCATTTCCACGGGTCTCAGAAAGTTCAGGGGGACGTGAGTCTAAGCTGTAATGATCAAGATATACACCAAGTTTATTCCTCAAAATTTTCAGGCCTCCACATCGACAATAAAAATAAATTGGTCTCATCATATTCTCGACTTGAGAAATAGAATTGCTTCAGCAACTTATGCTTTACGTATTATGGTATCAGTTTCTAAAACTGAATCTGTTATGGCTGCTTGTTTTGTCTATTTTCATTCATTGCTGTCCTATGGTAAAATATTTTGGGGTAACCAACCAATGGTAAATAATGTATTTGTCACTAAGAAAAGAAAAATTTGAATTCTAATTGTAGTTAACAGAAATCATTCATGCAGAAATCCTTCTAAAATACGTAAAATATTAACTGTGACCTCACAATGTATCCTATCCCTATGTGTTTTTTAATTAAGTACCTCCACATGCACAAAACCAATAGTAAATTTCATGACTACAACACAAGGTCAAAACACGACTTGCATGTCTAGTACAGAAGGGGGTACACTACATAAGCATAAAGGTGTATAATGCACTCCCATCGGACATAAAAAATTATCAGCGTAATGCCACAATTTAAGAGTAGCTTACAGGATTATCTTCTGGAAAACTATTTTTGCTCTTTTAATCAATTCTTTAATTTAAACATTTCTTTGTTGTAACTTGGATATGACACATTGTACATGTAATGTTTGCTATTACTACTTTGTAATGGAACGCGATAACCTATGCTAGCATGGAAATCTTCGCTCAAAGTAATGACGTACTACAGTTCTATTGTTTTATAACTTGTAATGTGGAATAATTTCAATTTATTATTTGAATGTTTTATACTCTGTTCACTGTAGGAAACGCCTAAGCTTATAACAGTTAGCATACTTCGTTCCTACACATATTATAATTTGTATCTATTAGCATCTGTATAATTATGACTCGTTCCACATCCAAGCAGTTCGCTAGTAAACTGGATCAACGGAACGCAAATGAATAAATAAATAAATGATGTTAGGAGCAGGGGCGGCCAGATGGATGAGCGTTTTGATAGCCAGAATGGCGAGTCGGCCGAGCCAGACAGAGGCCAGTAGCCACACGAGCTTTGCGGTGTCTTCAGTAGATGGCAACAGCCTTTGAACCTCCGTGATTGGTGGACACTCTGAGTGTGAGAATTACTAAGTAGATGGGAAAGTCCTGCCACTGGCGTGAAACGTGGAGGACTAACCGCCATATCTGAATTGAGTGTACAGAACAAATATCAAAACGACTAAATACAATATAGCCTGAACACAAACGCGGTTAGGCAAAGACTAAATTAAGATGAGTGTATGGCTGAAAACGTGCCCTCGATAGGAAGTATAATTTTCTAAGTTATTTAAAGTGAAATGTTTTATGTATAAAATGAATTTTAAAAGGTAATATCTCGACTATCACTGAGACGATTTTCATATACAAACTGTCTACAGATAGGTCTCATTGAGCACCATCGGACAATCATAGTAGGTTTTTCATAAATGTAACCTACTTTAAATTGCGGGCCAGAATGTGCATTTTACATAAATAATGAATGAACATTGAAAGCAGCGGCAGTATTATGAAGTAGACTTAGCTAGGCATGTATGAATGTACTTAATTTCAGTTGTTTGTGTTTATAAGTAACAGAAAACAAAGTAGTGTTTACCTGGATAAGATTATTATTTGTGAATAAACTATTTAAGTTAGATAAAAATTAAGAACATCAATACAAAACTGAGGAAATTTACATGCAAATTTGTTGTGTACATAGTTCCGTGTAGTCAGCGCGTACACTACTTTCTCACTAGAGCGCGCCCCGCTAAGCACAACAGCGCAGGCGCAGCGCTCGTCCGTCTCCGCACTACGAGATGGCGCTGTCTTAGAGACGGACCAAATTGTGCTTCCGCCGATTCGCGTATTAATATGTAACGCAACCAATTGGATTGCTGCTAACGTAGAACCTTTTCTCCTCGCGGATCACACTCGCGCAGCGATACCTGAACGCGCGACGTATTATAACGAGTGTACAGACCTCCGATTAGTCAGTCTGCATCCGTCTGCATTAGTCTGTACCAGTCTGCATTTGTCTTTACCTGTACCTACACACAGGAAAGCTGCACAGGTCCACCAGTACTCAACAAAGGGGGCAGGAGCATCGGCTGAATTACAGACCCATACAACACACTGTGGGGTGGTGGGTAAAAAATTATGGAGATGGTTGTTTATTGTCGTTCGCCATCTTCCTCACGCGAGCCTGGCAACTATTTTTGTCGTCAACCAGAAAGTGATGGAGAACATACTGACCTTAGTCTGCAAGGCCACATTTTGGTCCAGCACATTGAAAGAAATGTTTCTATTCTCTTTCTACTTAGCTGGATCAGGACTATGATTATAAATGAAGGTATAAAGTTCTAGTTCAAACTTATATTGAGTAAAGTATCTCTGGCACAACACTTTGAAAGTTACTATGTTCAATTGACAGTAGCCGGCCGGTGTGGCCGAGCGGTTCTAGGCGCTTCAGTCCGGAACCGCGATGCTGCTACGGTCGCAGGTTCGAATCCCGTCTGGGGCATGGATGTGTGTAATGTCCTTAAGTTAGTTAGGTTTAAGTAGTTCTAAGTCTACTTGACTGATGACCTCAGACGTTAAGTCCCAAAGTGCTTAGAGCCAATTGACAGTAAATCTCTCTATTCTAAATAGCACAGCTATCAGTTCAGAGGCGACTTCTACGGAACATTTCTACCAAATTCTCTTTTCCCTCTGACTACTAATACTCAAATAAATGTTTGAAGTAAAGGCTCGCCTCAAAAATGGAAATAATGGTTACCACTTGCCACGCGGATCTGTAATTATCACGGACAGTTCACTAAACGTTACTTTAGCAAAATCTAAGCGATCCAGGACGGTGTAGTCCTCCCGAGCTCACTAGGAATTATCACAGAAAATACGCCTTTTGTCACAGTACGCCTCTGACGTCATCCACGGCAGAGCGCAATCCGACGTTTAACAGATGCGTATCTCACAGTGCCTGAGTGCGAAGTGAACCTTTCTCCTGCCTCTCGGGCAGCGGACGGCCGAGGGAATATCTGTTGTCATCTGCCTGATGGACACGCAGCAGCCTCTAAACGACCGCTTTCTCGGACACATAATCTTTCATAACAAAGTTATGAATTAATTTAGAAGCTTCTTAATTCTTACATGTATTCTGGTAAGTTATTTGAAATCAGCTCGCTTGAATAAAAACTTTGGCTTCTAGAATTTTTATAGTGGAAATAACGGTAGATCATTACCTCTGAACTACAACTTTAATAGAAGTTGTATTGGCTGTTATTAATATTACAGTTCTAAAATTTGTTATACCTCTATTATTTAGTAGGTTTTATCATCTGCTGTAACCAAAATTTTCTATCATAAAAATTACAGGTACTTAATCTACTACAAATGGGTATATTGTAGTTACAAATTTGATTTTCCTTAAATTACTCAAAAACTATAAGAGGTAGCTTAACGTGGTCTCTTTGTTATTATTTTTAAATTAACCTGAAGCATCTTAGAAATTTTTACGTTTCTAAGCCTAGTATTTAGCGCCTTCAATTTTTCTTAAAAACGTGGATTCTGGGTGTAATTTTTATTCTTTTGCTTTGAAACTTGCACCACTTATTTATGACCTCCATAGGCACATTCTGATCAAATTCTGGCTTTCTAGCTTTATTATTTAGCGCCACTTTTTTAAAGTGTATTTTTGCGAAAACTATTGATTTAATTACCTTAAGACTTGATATTTAAAATGTCAGTACAATAAAATATATGTTGACAAATTTTGAAATGGAAATTTTGACTTTTAATTTTATACTTAATTATGGTGCAATACTTGTGCGCTAGGCGCAGCGCGTCAAATTGACGTGGCGCTGCTAGCAGCGAACTGGGGTAAGTCCAGGTCCACTCGCTCGCCTCTGTATCTCACACACGATACAGCGCTTGTTTCGCTTCAACACAGTCGATTTGCTGTAGGTTCAAATGGCTCTAAGAACTATGAGACTTAACATCTGAGGTCATCAGTTCCCTTGACTTCGAACTACTTAAACCTAACTAACGTAAGGGTATCACACACATCCATGCCCGAGGCAGGATTCGAACCAGCGACCGTAGCAGCAGCGCGGTTCCGGACTGAAGCGCCTAGAACCGCTCGGCACAACGGCCGGCTCACTAGGCAGCCGTCAAGGATAGTAAACAGGGGATATGTCGATACCAGGGTACAAAGTCTTTGCGAATTTCATTCCGTGTACTCAGATGGACAGTAACTATGCCTCGCAGGCAGACGCGTGAACAATATACGCACATGTCATCATTTGAGAGACGACTTTCAGTTCGGTTCAGAGAAGCCAGCTGGAGCAATCGGCGAATCACTCGACATTTGAATAGGAACTATGTCACTATTTGACGACGTTTTGGCTGGAATGGGTGAAGCATGGCTGAATACAGCAACAAGAAGGAAGCAGTTGGCCGAGAGAGAGTACAGAACTTGAGGACCGAGCAGTCCTCGGAATAACATGGTCAGTCGTCAGAGAGGAGCTCAGAGCCCCGTAGTCGTCATTATCTTCGATCCGAGGTGCAACTGGTGCTTCAGTGAGCACAAGTATCATTAATAGGCGTCCCACAGAAAAGGGCCTGAGCTCACGATGTCCCTTGCATCGACTTCCATTGACCTCTACACACCAACAAGCCCGTTGGCAGCGGTGTCGGGAAAATTCAGCTTGGAACCTCACTCACTGGAATAGAATTGTCTCTGATGAACAGCGAAGCCTTGTCTAGAGACTCCCCATTCAGCGGTGGGATACGAATCTGACTGTCGCCAGCCATACAACCATGATTTATGGTCTGCAGTAGCTTTTCATTTCATAGCATGACTCCTTTGGTTGTCATCCACAGCTCCCATACAGCACAGTGGTAGGCCCACGATATTATACGCCTCGTTTTGTTGTCCTTCATGACAAGCCATCCTGGACTTGCATTTCAGCATCATAATGCCAGCCCGCAAGCGGCGAGGGTTTCTACTGCTTGTCTCCATGCTTCCCGGACCTCTCCCCAGTTAAGAACGTTTGGAGAATCATGGACAGGGCCCTCCAACCAGCTCAGAATTTTGGAGATCTAACGCACCAGTTGGACATCCCTTAGGAGGACATCCAACTACTCTGTTTAATCAATGCCTGGAGAAAAAGCTGCTTGCATAAGGGACAGAGGAGGACCAACAGGTTATTCACTTCCTTAATTTCTGAAGCTCTTCCTCTTGAATAAATCATTCAATTTTTTCTTAATTGTAATCATTTGTTTGTATGTACTTCATGCGGCGTCGTTTTATTTTATCTTAAGCCGGCCGGTGTGGCCGAGCGGTTCTTGGCGCTTCAGTCTGGAACCGCGCGACCGCTACGGTCGCAGGTTCGAATCATGCCTCGGGCATGGATGTGTGTGATGTCCTTAGGTTAGTTAGGTTTAAGTAGCTCTAAATTCTAGGGGACTCATGACCTCAGATGTTAAGCCCCATAGTGCTCAGAGCCATTTGAACCATTTTATCTTAGTGTGTAATTAAAATACCCAACTGCCCTCCTGCATATACCCACCATATGTTACCAGTGGGCCGGCCGAAGTGACCGTGCGGTTAAAGGCGCTGCAGACTGGAACCGCAAGACCGCTACGGTCGCAGGTTCGAATACTGCCTCGGGCGTGGATGTTTGTGATGTCCTTAGGTTAGTTAGGTTTAACTAGTTCTAAGTTCTAGGGGACTAATGACCTCAGCAGTTGAGTCCCATAGTGCTCAGAGCCATTTGAACCATTTGATATCCGCAAGCAAGAGTCCTTTGGAATCGAAAAACTCCGTAGCCATAACTTTTCCAGCACAAGGTGTGGTTTTGAATTTTTTTTTTCTTGTGTGAATTGTATGATGCCACTCCATTGATTGCCTCTTCGTCTCTGGTGAAAAATGATGGAGCCATGTTTCATCACCCGTAACAATTCTTCCAAGAAATTCATCTCCACCATTCTCGTAGTGTTCCAAAAGTTCGCTACATACCGTTTTTCTTGTTTCTTTGTTAGCCACTGTCAACATCCTGGGAGCCCACCTGGCACAAACCTTTTTTAACGCCAACACTTTCAGTATTCTACAAACACTTTCTTCCCCCTATCCCAACTTAGCGTGACAATTCGTTCACTGTGGTGCGTCTGTCAGCAGTCACCAATTCGTTAACTCTCTGCACATTGTCTGGAGTGTGTGCAGTACGAGGCCTGCCGCTGCGAGGACAATCCTCAATACTGCCGCGCCCGCTTTCATTACGTAACCTGCTTGCCCACCGGCTAACTGTACTGCGATCGACAGCAGCATCTCCATACACCTTTTTCAACCTCTTGTGGATGTTTCCCACAGTCTCGTTTTCACAGCACAGGAATTCTACGACAGCACGTTGATTCTGACGAACGTCAAGTGTAGCAGCCATCTTGAAGACATGCTGTGACGGCGCCATTCACGGAAACAGGTTGAAATAAGTTTGAAAACAAGCGGGAAGGATGTATCTACACACTGTAAAACTTTCACACATGCCGAATGAAAACTGTATTTTTACAAAAATAGTGTGCATTCCTTTTGCAGTGACCATCGTACATTAGCGCTCTTGCTATACCTCACTTAGTTGCTGGTTATATGATGCAGTACACGTATTCATGTGTGATGTAACACACGTAAGTTTTTGAGGTGAAATACTAGTATAATATGATGTGCAAGGGGACTCCCTTGATACTAAACAGTGATCTTGCCAAAAGCCGAGAAGCATATGCATATGAGTAGGTATACCTTTGCTGTATATTATCTTTGGATGTACAGAGTGGTAATCATTAAACTTCAGCTACTTGAGCCAGTGCAGACAGAAAACTACCGTATGGGCACCCAACTTCATAGGAATGATGCCCGTCCGGCTAGCCGTGCCTTCTAACGCACTGCTTCCCGAGCGGGAAGGCGTGCCGGTCCCCGGCACGAATCCTCCCGGCGAATTAGTGTCGAGGTTTGGTGTGCCGGCCAGCCTGTGGATGGTTTTTAAGGCAATTTTCCATCTGCCTCGGCGAATACGGGCTGGTTCCCCTTATTCCGCCTCAGTTAAACTATGTCGACCATTGCTGCACAAACACTGTCTCCACGTACGCGTACACCATAATTACTCTACCGCGCAAACAATAGGTGTTACACTGGTCAGGTGTGAGACGTTCCCGGGGGTCCACTGGGGGCCGAACCGCACAGTAACCCTGGGTTCAGGGTGGGGCGGCGGTGGGGCGAGTAGACTGCTGTAGACTGTTAGCGACATAGGCCGACTGCCAATTGCGCCACAAACTGAAGAAGTTACTGTTGCCATGGCTGAGAGTTCTGGAAACAGTGTGTGATCTTCAAGCAGTGCACGAGAGGTGTTACAACAGCTGAACATTCTATAGTCGACCTTTCGAAAAGTGCTGCGAACAATTGTGAAATGGTATCTCTAGTGCGTTTCCAGGCTGCTTTGGTTACAGATGGGCGTCACACACAACTTCTGTAACGTGAAATGTAAACATGGTGTGCATTTGACAAACGTTAGACTCTCATGTGGAAATTAAAATGTGTTTCTTTCAATGGTTTATTCGTTATTTCTCTTCCGCATGTCCTTAAAAACATTTCCACAAAGTTTCGTTGTCCTACGATCACACGCTTTTCATGGAGGCTCTCTGAAGTACCGAAAGTTTAATTATAACCACCGTGTATGTGACCTTGCTGTAATCTTTACTTAACATCCCGCCCCCTCGCCTCTATCACCACTTATTACATATGGTGCGTGTGTGGTGGGGGCGGGGGTAGGTATTTTAAAATATTTGTGGTACATACAGAATGTAACCACGTCTGGGAGGAAGAAAGCCAAGCCTAGATAAAGTGGGAGGATTAATCGTTGGACTAACCATTCAACATTGTAAAATACTGGAGGGTTCCTATACACTCACACCCAATCTCGGACTGGAACGGATGTTACGGAAAACGGCCCAAGCTTACGAATAAAGGACTACGAATAGGAACATGGAATGTAAGAAGATTATACGATTAAAGACAGACGAAGATACTTGATGAAGAACTGGTGGTGTACAAGACGGATATTACAGGCCTGCGGGAGGTAAGATGGCTCGGGCAAAGCACGCACAGAGAGAAAAACTATAGAATCATATACAGAGGAAACAAACATGGTCACCATATATTTGGGACAGAATCTGCGATACATAATAAAATAATGGTCAATGTGATGAAACATGTCAATGAAAGAATATGCTACATCAGAATCAAAGGTAAATACAGAAACCTCTCATTAGTAAGTTTCCATGTCCCACCTGAGGACATGGAAAATGACAATAAAAGACGAATTCTATGTCACCTTAGACCAGATGTGCTCCATGTTACCACATTATGATATCAAAATTGTGCTGGGAGGCTTAAATGTCAAAATGGGACAAGAACACCAATGGCAACCATGTATAGGCATGTTGAGCTTGAACACCGAATCAAATGATAATGGTATAAGGCTCATCAACTTCGCCACAGCTAGAAACATGAAAATACTCAGTACATCATTTCGCCATAGAGACGTAAATAAAGCAACAGGGACCTCACTGGATGGGCTGACTAGGAACCAGATACACTATGTGTTGATAGACAAAAAACATAGAAAGGCAATAACACATGTTAGGACAATGAGAGGGGTTGAAATAGGGTCAGATCATTCTCTTGAGCTAATAAAGATAGAAACAATTATTACCAAAACAACTCCAGTATGTAAGAGCAACAGTGGCAAAAGAACCGAAAGAGTGAATGTGAGTAAACTAAAAGAAGAGGAGGTGAATAAACAGTTTAAGATCAAGTTTAGAAATAGATTCACAGAATTAGAGTACGAAACCTATAGGAAAGAAGATGAAGATATCAATACAAACTGGAACAAGATAACAATAGTTATAAAGGAGGGAGCACAGGAACAATTAGGAGGTAACAATATTAACAATATCAAGCGCAAACCATGGTTCAGTGAAACATGTAATAAAGCATTTCTGGCCAGGAAGACAGTCAGACAGGCAATGATGAGCAATAATAAATATGAAAACGAAATGAAATACAGGACAGCCACGAGAGAAATGAAGAGAACAATCAGGTGAGAGGAAAGATCATTCATAAATAAACAGATAGAGAAGACAGAGGAGGACTATAGCCAGAACAATAGTAAACAGTTTTAGAGGACAATGAGAAACTAAAGAGAGGAGAACAAAGCTAGGCCTGTTGTAATGAAGGATGAGAATACGAAAGTTATTACTACAAATGAAGGGAATCTAGGTACTGGCAGAAATAATCAAAGAACTGCTTAACATCCCGGTAGACACCTACGACAGTGAAAACAGAGCAGAAAACAACCAGAACGTAAAACTATTAGTCGAAGAACTAACTCTGAGAGAGGTGCAGGAGGCATAAAAAGATTGAAAAATAGGAAGGCCCCAGGCATGGACATGATATCTATCGGGAAAGCTCATCAAGGACGGGGTAGGCAAGACATATAAGTGGTTAGCCGATTTGATAAAAGAGGTGTGGAGGAAAGAAGTACTGCCGGAAGAATGGAAAACTATACAAGAACGGAGACAAAATGTTGACACAGAACTATAGAGGGATATCTCTACCATCCACGTGCTATAAAATAATATCAAGAATTATACTGAACAGACTCAACCCACACAATGAAGAAATATTAGACACAACACAAGCAGGGTTAAGAAATGGTAAGGCAACAACCGACCAAATATTCACAGTAAAACAAATACTATATAAGAACTGGGGTCACAATCAGGATATTTTCTGTATGTTTATTGACTTGAACAAAGCATATGACAGCACAGTGAGAGAGAAAATGTGAAGGATAATGGCAGAGTGTGAGATAACGGACAAGTTTATAAAGCTAACTAAAATGTGTATGATGGAATCAAAGTATAGAGTGAAAGTACAGGGGTCTCAGAAACATTTGAAGTAAAAGCAGGGGTGAGACAGGGACATACACTCCTGGAAATGGAAAAAAGAACACATTGACACCGGTGTGTCAGACCCACCATACTTGCTCCGGACACTGCGAGAGGGCTGTACAAGCAATGATCACACGCACGGCACAGCGGACACACCAGGAACCGCGGTGTTGGCCGTCGAATGGCGCTAGCTGGGCAGCATTTGTGCACCGCCGCCGTCAGTGTCACCCAGTTTGCCGTGGCATACGGAGCTCCATCGCAGTCTTTAACACTGGTAGCATGCCGCGACAGCGTGGACGTGAACCGTATGTGCAGTTGACGGACTTTGAGCGAGGGTGTATAGTGGGCATGCGGGAGGCCGGGTGGACGTACCGCCGAATTGCTCAACACGTGGGGCGTGAGGTCTCCACAGTACATCGATGTTGTCGCCAGTGGTCGGCGGAAGGTGCACGTGCCCGTCGACCTGGGACCGGACCGCAGCGACGCACGGATGCACGCCAAGACCGTAGGATCCTACGCAGTGCCGTAGGGGACCGCACCGCCACTTCCCAGCAAATTAGGGACACTGTTGCTCCTGGGGTATCGGCGAGGACCATTCGCAACCGTCTCCATGAAGCTGGGCTACGGTCCCGCACACCGTTAGGCCGTCTTCCGCTCACGCCCCAACATCGTGCAGCCCGCCTCCAGTGGTGTCGCGACAGGCGTCAATGGAGGGACGAATGGAGACGTGTCGTCTTCAGCGATGAGAGTCGCTTCTGCCTTGGTGCCAATGATGGTCGTATGCGTGTTTGGCGCCGTGCAGGTGAGTGCCACAATCAGGACTGCATACGACCGAGGCACACAGGGCCAACAGCCGGCATCATGGTGTGGGGAGCGATCTCCTACACTGGCCGTACACCACTGGTGATCGTCGAGGGGACACTGAATAGTGCACGGTACATCCAAATCGTCATCGAACCCGTCGTTCTACCATTCCTAGACCGGCAAGGGAACTTGCTGTTCCAACAGGACAATGCACGTCCGCATGTATCCCGTGCCACCCAACGTGCTCTAGAAGGTGTAAGTCAACTACCCTGGCCAGCAAGATCTCCGGATCTGTCCCCCATTGAGCATGTTTGGGACTGGATGAAGCGTCGTCTCACGCGGTCTGCACGTCCAGCACGAACGCTGGTCCAACTGAGGCGCCAGGTGGAAATGGCATGGCAAGCCGTTCCACAGGACTACATCCAGCATCTCTACGATCGTCTCCATGGGAGAATAGCAGCCTGCATTGCTGCGAAAGGTGGATATACACTGTACTAGTGCCGACATTGTGCATGCTCTGTTGCCTGTGTCTATGTGCCTGTGGTTCTGTCAGTGTGATCATGTGATGTATCTGACCCCAGGAATGTGTCAATAAAGTTTCCCCTTCCTGGGACAATGAATTCACGGTGTTTTTATTTCAGTTTCCAGGAGTGTATTATATCACCAATACTGTTCAGTTTGGCACTCAACAACAACCTGAGGAGAGTAACATAAGAATCTGCAAGAGTCACCATAAGGAAAACGATAAATGTCTGGCTTTTGCGGATGATGATAGGAAAGAGCGTGGAAGACCTGGAGAAAATGGGAAGTTTACTCATGAGAGAAGCTAAGAAAGTAGGTCTAAGTATAAATGAAAATAAAACAAAGTTTATGGTAATAGGAAAAAGAGCTCAGTTAGCACCAAATCATCTAACAATCAGGAACCTAACATTCACTTACCTCGCTGTCAACATCAATCAACAAAATCTTGCAGAACAAGAGATCGTAAAGAGGAGATGGGGAAGATGTCTATGAGCTATAAATAACATCATAAGATCTAAGTTACTATCCACGATGGCAAAAATAAGAATATATCAGACCATCATCAAACCAATAAAAAAAACTTGTCAATCACTTACTTTTTAAAATAAAGAACTGAGAAAAATATAAGGACAAATATATGGACCAGTGAAAGAAAATGAAGAGTGGAGAATAAGGAAAAACGGAGAATTCTGACAGCTATACGCACACTACGGACACGTTAGGAGGAGAAGGGACAACACGGTAATAAAGGCAGTGATGGATGGAGACGCCAAACGAACGAGAACACTAGAACAGGTGAGAACGAGATGGGCGGATAATACCATCGGAGACATGCAGATACTGGGTCTGGGAAATGAAGATGCAGCTGACAGGAAGGTAGGCAAGGCTGGAATGAGTGAGGCCTATAAGTAAGTAAGTATATACAGGGTGGTCCATTGATCGTGACCGGGCCAAATATCTCACGAAATAAGCGTCAAACGAAAAAACTGCAAAGAACGAAACTCGTCTACCTTGAAGGGGGAAACCAGATGGCGCTATGGTTGGCCCGTTAGATGGCGCTGCCATAGGTCAAACGGATATCAACTGCGTTTCTTTTAAAATAGGAACCCACATTTTTATTACATATTCGTGTAGTACGTAAAGAAATATGAATGTTTTAGTTGGACCACTTTTTCGCTTTGTGATAGGTGGCGCTGTAATAGTCACAAACGTATAAGTACGTGGTATCACGTAGCATTACGCCAGTGCGGACGGTATTTGCTTTGTGATACATTGCGCGTGTTAAAATGGACCGTTTACCAATTGCGAAAAAGGTCGATATCGTGTTGATGTATGGCTTTTGTGATCACAATTCACAACGGACGTGTGCTATGTATGCTGCTCGGTATACTGGACGACATCATCCAAGTGTCCGGACCGTTCGCCGGATAGTTACGTTATTTAAGGAAACAGGAAGTGTTCAGCCACATGTGAAACGTCAACCACGACCTACAACAAATGATGATGCCGAAGTAGGTGTTTAGCTGCTGTCGCGGCTAATCCGCGCATCAGTAGCAGACAAATTGCGCGAGAATCGGGAATCTCAAAAACGTCGGTGTTGAGAATGCTACATCAGCATCGATTGCACCCGTATCATATTTCTATGCACCAGGAATTGCATGGTGACGACTTAGAACATGGTGCACAGTTCTGCCACTGGGCACAAGAGAAATTGCGGGACTGTGACACATTTTATCACGCGTTCTATTTAGCGACGAAGCGCCATTCACCAACAGCGGTAACGTAAACCGGCATAATATGCACTATTGGGCAACGGAAAATCCACGATAGCTGCGACAAGTGGAACATCAGCGACCTTGGTGGGTTAATGTAGGGTGCTATAATTGTTGAAGGAAGGATAATTGGCCCCCATTTTATCGATGGCAATCTAAATGGTGCAATGTATGCTGATTTCCTACGTAATGTTCTACCGATGTTACTACTAGATGTTTCGCTGCATGACAGAATGGCGATGTACTTCCAACATGATGGATGTCCGGCACATAGCTCGCGTGCGTTTGAAGCGGTATTGAATAGCATATTTCATGACAGGTAGATTGGTCGTCGAAGCACCATACTATGGCCCGCACGTTCACCGGATCTGACGTCCCCGGATTTCTTTCTGTGGGAAAAGTTGAAGGATATTTGCTATCGTGATCCACCGACAGCGCCTGACAATATGCGTCAGCGCATTGTCAATGCATGTGCGAACATTACGGAAGGCGAACTACTCGCTGTTGAGAGGAATGTCGTTACACGTATTGCCAACTGCTTTGAGGTTGACGGACATCATTTTGAGCATTTATTGCATTAATGTGGTATTTGCAGGTAATCACGCTGTAACAGCATGCGTTCTCAGAAATGATGAGTTCACAAAGGTACATGTGTCATATTGGAACAACCGAAATAAAATATTCAAACGTACCTAAGTTCTGTATTTTTATTTAAAAAACCCACCTGTTACTAACTATTCATCTAAAATTGTGAGCCCTATGTTTGTGACTGTTAGAGCGCCATCTATCATTTCTTTACGTACTACAGGAATATGTAATAAGAAATGGGGGTTCCTATTTAAAAAAGCGCAGTTGATATCCGTTTGACCTATGGCAGCGCCATCTAGCGGGCCAACCATAGCGCCATCTGGTTTCCCCCTTCAAGCTAGACAAGTTTCGGTCTTTGTGGTTTTTTCGTTTGACGCTTATTTCGTGAGATATTTGGCCCGGTCACGATCAAAGGACCACCCTGTAGAATGTAGATTTTACTTCTGCTCAAGCTTGGCTTGCTATTGCTAGGTACGGCATACCTGGAGAAACTCCCTACCTGAAGAACCTATCTACTAATAGACTGCCGGCTGTTGTGGCCGAGCGCTTCTAGGCGCTTCTGTCTGGAACTGCGCGACCGCTACGGTCGCAGGTTCGAATCCTGCCTCGGGCATGAATGTGTGTGATGTCCTTAAGTTAGTTAGGTTTAAGTAGTTCTAAGTTCCAGTGGACTGATGACCTCAGAAGTTAAGTCCCATAGTGCTCAGAGCCATTTGAACCATTTTACTAATAGACTAAAGACGGTGTTGCATGGTCATAGCGTTACACAAGCAAAACGAGAATAATGGAATGTAGTCGAATTAAATCGGGCGATGCTGCGGGAATTAGATTAGGAAATGAGACGCTTAAAGTAGTAAAGGAGTTTTGCTATTTGGGGAGCAAAATAACTGATGACGGTCGAAGTAGACAGGATATAAAATGTAGACTGGCAATGGCAAGGAAAGCGTTTCTGAAGAAGAGAAATTTGTTAACATCGAGTATAGATTTAAGTATCGACAAGTCGTTTCTGAAAGTATTTGTATGGAGTGTAGCCATGTATGGAAGTGAAACGTGGACGATAAATAGTTTGGACAATAAGAGAATAGAAGCTTTCGAAATGTGGTGCTACAGAAGAATGCTGAAGATTAGACGGGTAGATCACGTAACTAATGAGGAGGTATCGAATAGAATTGGAGAGAAGAGAAATTTGTGGCACAACTTGTCCAGAAGAAGGGATCGGTTGGTAGGGCAAATTCTGAGGCATCAAGGGATCACCAATTTAGTATTGGAGGGCAGAGTGGAGGGTAAAAATCGTAGAGGGAGACCAAGAGATGAATACAGTTAACAGATTCAGAAGGATGTAGGCTGCAGTAGGTACTGGGAGATGAAGAAGCTTGCACAGGATAGAGTAGCATGGAGAGCTGCATCAAACCAGCCTCTGGACTGAAGACCATAAAAACAACAGCGTTATGTCCCCTGGGGATGACCAAGTTTTTGTCTGATATGTTTAGAATCGTTTTATTGCCCGACACGAAGACTGCGTGGCGTTTTAGTGGGGTGAATTGGTCAGGGCTCGTGTACGAAGTCCGGTGCGAAAAATAAAGAAAAAAAACAGCGTCACCTCAGTGCAGGTAAATATTGCACGGCGCGCCGCAGCGTGTTTGGAATGTCGCCTTTGTTAGGAAGCTGTGGCCGTGGGCGCGTATTTGCGGTGAGTAAGGCGGCCCGGGGCTCGGAACTGGCAATATTATGCGCGCTCCTGCCGGTGGGCGGGCCGAGCGCCGAGCGGCCGTGAGGCAGCGCCCAGGAATCTCACCAGCGCCGAGGCTGCAGCTTTGTTTCCGCTTTAATTTATGCTTCCATTATCCGCCATTACGCGCTCGCAGGGCTGCTCGGTGAATCTACAGGCATCTGAGAGAACTACAACCGCGATACACAAGGGACGGTCAAAAAGTTTCCGTTCAAAGTCCGTACAGTCCAGAATCTATATGACAATCGGGTAAAATCCCTGTGAGAATTGAGGAATTTATCCCGCCGACGCACCAGGTCGAAGCTACATCTACATCTAAAACTACATACATACTCAGCAATCCATCATATGGTGCGTGGCGGAGAGTACCTCGTACCACAACTAGCATCTTCTCTCCCTGTTCGACACAAAAACAGAATGAAGGAAAAATGACCGCCTATATGCCTCTGTGCGAGCCCTAATCTCTCTTATCTTATCTTTGTGGTCTATCCGCGAAATGTAAGTTGGCGGCAGTAAAATTGTGCTGCAGTCAGCCTCAAATGCTGGTTCTCTAAATTTCCTCGGTAGCGATTTACGAAAAGAACGCCTTCTTTCCTCTAGAGACTCCCACCCGAGTTCCTGAAGCATTTCCGTAACACTCGCGTGAGGACCAAACCTACCGTTAGCAAATCTAGCAGCCCGCCTCTGAATTGCTTCTATGTCCTCCTTCAATCCGACCTGATAGGGATCCCAAGCGCTCGAGCAGTACTCAAGAATAGGTCGTATTAGTGTTTTATAAGCGGTCTCCTTTACAGATGAACCACATCTTCCTAAAATTCTATCTATGAACCGACGACGACTATCCGCCTTCCTCACAACTGCCATTACATGCTTGTCCCACTTCATATCGCTGTGCAGTGTTACGCCCAAATATTTAATCGACGTGACTGTGTCAAGCGCTACACTACTAATAGAGTATTCAGACATTACAGGATTCTTTTTCCTATTCATCTGCATTAATTTAAATTTGTCTATATTTAGAGTTATCTGCCATTCTTTACACCAATCACAAATCCTGTCCAAGTCATCTTGTATCCTCCTACAGTCACTCAACTACGACACCTTCCCGTACACCACAGCATCATCAGCAAACAGCCGCACATTGCTATCCACCCTATCCAGAAGATCATTTATGTAGATAGAAAACAACAGCGGACCTACCATACTTCCCTGGGGCACTCCAG
Source organism: Schistocerca americana (assembly GCF_021461395.2). Classification (NCBI taxonomy): domain Eukaryota; kingdom Metazoa; phylum Arthropoda; class Insecta; order Orthoptera; family Acrididae; genus Schistocerca; species Schistocerca americana. Next base: position 174,447,498 of record NC_060130.1, on the reverse strand, counting down.
ATGATACTCTCACCTCCGATGAACGCTCACCATCCAGGACAACGTACTGGGTTCTATTACTTAAGAAGTCTTCGAGCCACTCATATACTTGGGAACCAATCCCATATGCTCGTATCTTAGTTAGGAGTCTGCAGTGGGGCACCGAGTCAAACGCTTTCCGGAAGTCAAGGAATATGGCATCCGTCTGATACCCTTCATCCATGGTTCGCAAGACATCATGTGAGAAAAGGGCGAGTTGCGTTTCGCAGGAGCGATGCTTTCTAGAGCCGTGCTGATGCATGGACAGCAACTTCTCTGTCTCAAGGAAATTCATTATATTCCAACTAAGAATATGTTCGAGAATTCTGCAACAAACCGATGTTAAGGATATTGGTCTGTAATTTTGAGGATACGTTCTTCTACCCTTCTTATATACAGGTGTCACCTGCGCTTTTTTCCAGTCGCTCGGGACTTTACGTTGGGCAAGAGATTCGCGATAAATGCAAGCTAAGTAAGTAGCCAATGCAGAAGAGTACTCTCTGTAAAACCGAATTGGAATCCCATCAGGACCTGGCTATTTATTTATTTTCAACCCATTCAGCTGCTTCACAACCCCAGGCATGTCTATCAGTATGTCCTCCATACGGGAATCTGTACGAGACTCAAACGGCGGTATGTTTGTACGATCCTCCTGCGATGCTTTCTAAAGCCGTGCTTATGTATGGACAGCAACTTCTCTGTCTCAAGGAAATTCATATTATTTATCCGTTTGGTAAGACACCGTGCTTAACTGCCTGCTGTACGTCCTCGTCCTACAGCAATCGTCGACTGTTCAAGGCCTTTTATAAGGGTCCGAAGGCGTGATAGTAGCGCGGAGAGAAACCAGGACTATAGGGCAGGTGCACGAGTGTCACCCACTTTAGTTGGCGTTACGATATTTGTCGTATTGGGATGAATTGCGACCAGCGCGAAACTTGGCGCACCATTCCACAACGGTGGACATGCTGCCCCATACACATTCTTCATTCTCCGATGGATGTATTTCGGCAGCCAAGAAAATAACAGCATGTTGGTCCTATTTGGGGGCATTTGATAATAATGTCACCATAGTTCGTGTTTCCCCATTCACTACACGTGCTTCGGAAAGACAGGAATATCGCACTAATCCCCTGCCTACATGTTAGTGCTTATATACCCGCGTCAGGGTCGTGATACATTGCATATATGCTGCCGCTCCGCCCTCAAACGGAAACTTTTCCATCATCCCTTATATGAATTCACTCCTCCAAACTATTACCCTCTCCGAATCAAATGTGCTTTTATAGTTTTCTTTCATATCTACAGGGTGCCTCCCCGATGAGGTTACAAACTTTCAGGGACAGTGGACAAAGATAAGTGGTTTAATTTGAGGTATGGGACCCTTGTCGGGAAACTAATGATTCGAAAGTTATAAACGAAAGTCTTTTTGATATCTTTGTCAGTGGAATACATGTATCGGTACTGTTTTTGTTAAACTAATAGGGTAGCAAAATTTCAGAGGTGGTATTATCCGTATCTGTCCTCTGCTCTTGGTCTCGCGGTAGCGTTCTAGCTTTCCGAGCACGGGGCCCCGGTTCGATTCCCGGCGGGGTCAGGAATTTTTCCTGCCTCGAGATGACTGGGTGTTGTGTCGTCTTCATCATCATCATTCATCCCTATCACGGTCGGAGGAAGGCAATGGCAAACCACCTCCCCCTGCCCGCATCTCGTGGTCGTGCGGTAGCGTTCTCGCTTCCCACGCCCGGGTTCCCGGGTTCGATTCCCGGCGGGGTCAGGGATTCTCTCTGCCTCGTGATGGCTGGGTGTTGTGTGCTGTCCTTAGGTTAGTTATGTTTAAGTAGTTCTAAGTTCTAGGGGACTGATGACCATAGCTGTTAAGTCCCATAGTGCTCAGAGCCATTTGAACCATTTTTTGAAACCACCTCCCCCAGGACCTTGCCTAGTAAAGCGGTGCGGGTCCCCCGCATCGTTCCCCTACGCTCTGTAAAGAAGCATGGGACTTCATTTCCATTATCTACATCTACACCTACAGCTATACTCCGCAAGCCACCTGACGGTGTGTGGCGGAGGGTACCTTGAGTACCTCTATCGGCTCTCCCTTCTATTCTAGTCTCGTATCGTTCGTGGAAAGAAGGATTGTCGGTGTGCCTCTGTGTGGGCTCTAATCTCTCTGATTTTATCCTCATGGTCTCTTCGTGAGATATACTTAGGAGGGAGCAATATACTGCTTGACTCCTCGGTGAGGGTATGTTCTCGAAACTTCAACAAAAGCCCGTACCGAGCTACTGAGCGTCTCTCTTGCAGAGTCTTCCACTGGAGTCTTTCCATCATCTCCGTAACGCTTTCGCGATTACTAAACGATCCTGTAACGAAGCGCGTTGCTCTCTGTTGGATCTTCTCTATCTCTTCTATCAACCCTATCTGGCACAGATCCCACACCGGTGGGCAGTACTCAAGCAGTGGGCGAACAAGTGTACTGTAACCTACTTCCTTTGTTTTCGGATTGCATTTCCTTAGGATTCTTCCAATGAATCTCAGTCTGGCATCTGCTTTACGGAAGATTAATTTTATATGGTCATTCCATTTTAGATCACTCAAAATGCGTACTCCCAGATAATTTATGGAATTAACTGCTTCCAGTTGCTGACCTGCTATTTTGTAGCTAAATGATAAGGGATCTTTCTTTCTATGTATTCGCAGCACATTACACTTGTCTACATTGAGATTCAATTGCCATTCCCTGCACCACGCGTCAACTCGTTGCAGATCCTCCTGCATTTCAGTACAATTTTCCATTGTTACAACCTCTTGATATACTACAGCATCATCCGCAAAAAGCCTCAGCGAACTTCTGATGTTATCACAAGGTCATTTACGTATATTGCGAATAGCAACGGTCCTACGATACTCCCCTTCGTCACACCTGAAATCACTCTTACTTCGGAAGACTTCTCTCCATTGAGAATGACATGCTGCGTTCTGTTATCTAGGAACTCTTCAACCCAATCACACAATTGGTCTGATAGTCCATATGCTCTTACTTTGTTCATTAAACGACTGTGGGGAACTGTATCAAACGCCTTGCGGAAGGCAAGAAACACTGCACCTACCTGGGAACCCGTGGCTATGGCCCTCTGACTCTCGTGGACGAATAGCGCGAGCTGGTTTTCACACGATCTTCTTTTTCGGAACCCATGCTGATTCCTACAGAGTAGATTTCTAGTCTCCAGAAATGTCATTATACTCGAACATAATACGTGTTCCTAAATTCTACAACTGCTCGACGTTAGATATATATGTCCATAGTTCTGCACATCTGTTCGACGTCCCTTCTTGAAAACGGGGATGACCTGTGCCCTTTTCCAATCCTTTGCAACGCTACGTTCTTCTAGAGACCTACGGCACAACGCTGCAAGAAGGGGGGCAAGTTCCTTCGCGTACTCTGTGTAAAATTGAACTGGTATCCCATCACGTCCAGCGGGATTTTCCTCTTTTGAGCTATTTTAATTGTTTTTCTATCCCTCTGTCATCTATTTCGATATCTACCATTTTGTCATCTGTGCGACAATCTAGAAAGGAACTACAGTGCAGTCTTCCTCTGTGAAACAGCTTTGGAAAAAGACATTTAGTATTTTGACCTTTAGTCTGTCATCCTCTGTTTCAGTACCATTTTGGTCACAGAGTGTCTGGACATTTTGTTTTGATCAAAAAAAAAAAATGGTTCAAATGGCTCTGAGCACTATGGGGCTTAACATCTAGGGTCATCAGTCCCCTAGAACTTAGAACTACTTAAACCTAACTAGCCTAAGGACATCACACAACACCCAGGCATCACGAGGCAGAGAAAACCCCTGACCCCCCCGGGAATCGAACCCGGGAACCCGGGCATGGGAAGCGAGAACGCTACCGCACGACCACGAGCTGCGGACTGTTTTGATCCACCTACCGCTTTGACATAAGACCAAAATTTCTTATGGACTGAAACAAGAAAAAAAGGTCTAGTACTCAAGGGTAGTAAAACGCATACCATAAGACGTACAAGCACTTGTTCATCTTCGGTGTTGTGATACACCTACGGAATCGATGCGTACGGATCCGAAGAGTATGTCTAGTTTAAAGTTTTTACATAATACTGGTTCTTGAAACCCCGTTGCTCCGCTTTTTCGCGAGGTAACTGGCTTACATGAGGGGCGTCCAATAAGTAACGCAACACGTTGTTTCCTGAAAGCAAGTTGGTTTCATTCAGGATTCCAACATACCATACTATTCCCCGCACCGTTGGCTACACCGAGCGGGGTGGCACCGTGGTTAGACACTGGAATCGCATTCGGGAGGACGACGGTTCAATCCCGCGTCCGGCCATCCTGATTTAGGTTTTCCGTGATTTCCCTAAATCACTCCAGGCCGATGCCGGGATGGTTCCTCTGAAAGGGCACGGCCGACTTCCTTCCCCATCCTTCCCTAATCCGATGAGACCGATGACCACGCTGTCTGGTCTCCTTCCCCAACCAACGGTGGACGGTGGACCGTTGGCTACAAAATCCTGTTTTTAAACATATTCTCCGTTCAATGCGACGGCCTTACACCATCTTACTCAGAGAACCTATATGCCCGCATGGGCATTTATTTAATTTTTCTGCTTACTTTGCTGAGTGAAACTGAATGCAAGTGAACCTGCTTAAACTGCTGAGCGAAACTAAACGTGCTGTCTCTTTGCGTGGCTTTATCATTTCAACACTGACCTACAGAGCTTGCCCTGACAAACAGAACTCAAACTTTACCTATTCATTAATTACTCACAAGATTCATGGATAACGCCATCTGACTGTTTTAAAATTAACTCAAAAGCATGGTCCTGAACTAATGGAAATACATTTCATAAGTCACTTACCTCACAAAAATCTTCATTACACGAACTATTGCAATATAACAAGCGCCAATGCATCCAGCTAAATAAAAGATTCTCACTACTGAAAGCTCTAACTACTAATAGGCATGTGGTTAGCAAAGGAAAGATTTTGTTGCAGAGCAAACAGTGTACACTACTGGCAATTAAAACTGCTAACCACGAAGATGACGCGCTACAGACGCGAAATTTAACCGACAGGAAGAAGATGCTGTGATATGCAAATGATTAGCTTTTCAGAGCATTCACACAAGGTTGGCGCCGGTGCCGACACCTACAACGTGCTGACATGAGGAAAGTTTCCAACCGATTTATCATACACAAACAGCAGTTGACGGCCTTGCCTGGTGAAAAGTTGTTGTGATGCCTCGTGTAAGGAGGTGAAATGCGTACCATCACGTTTCCGACTTTGATAAAGGTCGGATTGTAGCCTATCGCGATTTCGGTTTATCGTATCGCGACATTGCTGCTCGCATTGGTCGAGATACAATGAGTGTTAGCAGAATATGGAATCGGTGGGTTCAGGAGGGTAATACGGAACACCGTGCTCAATCCCAACGGCCTCGTATTACTGGCAGTCGAGATGACAGGCATCTTATCCGCATGGCTGTAACGGATCGTGCAGGCACGTCTCGATCCCTGAGTCAACAAATGGGGACGTTTGCCAGACAACAACCATCTGCACGAACAGCTCGACGACGTTTGCAGCAGCATGGACTATCAGCTCGGAGACCATGGCTGCGGTTACCCTTGACGCTGCATGCGACAGGAGCGCTTACGATGGTGTACTCAACGACGAACCTGGGTGCACGAATGGCAAAACGTCATTTTTTGGGATGAATTCAGGTTCTGTTTACAGCATCATGATGGTCGCATCCGTGTTTGGCGATATCGCGGTGAACGCACATTGGAAGCGTGTATTCGTCATCGCCATACTGGCGTATCACCCGGCGTGATGGTATAGGGTGCCATCGGTTACACGTCTCGGTCACCTCTTGTTCGCATTGACGGCACTTTGAACAGTGGACGTTACATTTCAGATGTGTTACGACACGTGGTTCTACCCTTCATTCGATCCCTGCGAAAACCTACATTTCAGCAGTATAATGCACGACCGCATGTTGCAGGTCCTGTACGGGCCTTTCTGGATACAGAAAATGTTCGACTGCTGCCCTGGCTAGCACATTCTCCAGATCTCTCACCCACTGAAAACGTCTGATCAATGGTGACCGAGCAACTGACTCGTCACAATGTGCCAGTCACTACTCTTGATGAACTGTGGTATTGTGTTGAAGCTGCATGGGCAGCTGTACCTGTACACGCCATCCAAGCTCTGTTTGACCCAATGTCCAGGCGTATCAAGGCCGTTATTACGGCCAGAGGTTATTGTTCTGGGTACTGATTTCTCAGGATCTATGCACCCTAATTGAGTGAAAATGTAATCACATGTCAGTTCTAGTATAATATATTTGTTCAATGAATACCCGTTTATCATTTATATTTCTTCTCGGTGTAGCAATTTTAATGGCCAGTAGTGTATTTACCTTAAGAATGTGACAACCAGTTCAAAAATTATATTATCATCAATAAGAAATCTCAATGACGGATATACATTCAGACCGTCCGCTCGTGCTAATACCGCAAATCTCCAACACTGCTAAGTATTAACCTCTAACCCCCACCACTGCTGACTACTCACTCCCAACTTCCATCATTGCTGGCCGCTCACCTCCAACTGTCATACACGCTGACTGTTAAGCCCAGTTTACACGACGACATTGGGTTGCGCCACTCGTTCCGTGGTATGAGTTGCATGCAAGTGGTTTCATATATGACTGTAGACACGGCGACACCAGTATACATTTCAGTTTCGTCGTTTTGTGGGTCTCTGAGTCGTGTCTGAAATGAAAGTTTTGGCAGCTGCACGTCGCACGAGTTGTGATGGAGTTAAAACTTGTTGCGTGTAATCACTGCATAAGAAAAAAATAAGAAACGTATTTCGATTCGTGACTGGATGAAGAAAAGACGTCAGCTCGGTTGTTCAGCATCCTTGCTGAAATAATTTATAACCGTAGATCCAAGAAGTTTTTTTAATTACCTTAGAATGTCACCAGAACTGTTCACGTTTCTTCTAAATGTAGATAATTATGCGATGAGGAATAAAGGTACTGTACTGCATGAAGCACTGTCGCCAGAGCTGAAGTTACATATCATATTGCGTGCATTACAATCGAAAACAATCAGCGTGCTATAAGATGCGGTTTAAGTTGGTGGTGACGCTTTTTCATTAACACCCACAATTATTAACATTAACAGTAATAATTATTAACATTATCAGCAATGATTATTTGAAGCAGGCCACATTAAGAAGAGAATGATTTGCAAACTACTCTCTTAAAAATAGATCTGAAAAGTGGCAATATTTCAGAATTCAAACATATGTGAATGGGGAGCACTGCAGTGACGTTTTAAACAGATGAATATTGAATAAAGAATGTAGCTTCTTGAATTTGTATAGCCTTCCCTCCTGTCAACAATATTGCTTAAGAAAGAGTTGGGCAAGTCGAACGATGGAATTTCAGTCTTGTAGACGAGAGTATTGCCACCGCTAGAAATACACTTGCTTGTATTTTTCTTGATACAGTTGTATATGTGCTCCAAACTCAATAAATTTTGCGCTGCAGCTCACATATTGTCAAACCATCCATGTTATGATCGCACATGACGGTCTCAGCGGCAGCAATATGTCGCTTATTCTGGTAATCAGCATAACTGAAATCCCACAAACGGCTATCAAAGCATAGATATCCAAAAAGCGAACATTATTCTCCGTTCCCCACTTCATATTTCAGTTTGTCTACACTCTACGAAAACACAGAACCTCAAAAACTCGTGCAACTACGAGGTGCATTCAAGTTCTAAGGCCTCCGATTTTTTTTCTCCGGACTGGAAAGAGATAGAAACATGCGCATTGTTTTAAAATGAGGCCGCGTTCATTGTCTATATGTCCCAGAGATGGCAGCACCGTATGGCAGATGGAATTTTACTGCCTGCGGCGAGAATGAGAACTGTTTTAAATACTTAAAATGGCGACGTTTTCCTTACTTGAACAGCGTGCAATCATTCGTTTTCTGAATTTGCGTGCTGTGAAACCAATTGAAATTCATCAACAGTTGAAGGAGACATGTGGTGATGGAGTTATGGATGTGTCGAAAGTGCGTTCATGGGTGCGACAGTTTAATGTGTGATAACAAACCAAAACAACCTCGGGCTCGCACAAGCCGGTCTGACGACATGATCGAGAAAGTGGAGAGAATTGTTTTGGGGGATCACCGAATGACTGTTGAACAGATCGCCTCCAGAGTTGGCATTTCTGTGGGTTCTGTGCACACAATCCTGCATGACGACCTGAAAATGCGAAAAGTGTCATCCAGGTGGGTGCCACGAATGCTGACGGACAACCACACGGCTGCCCACGTGGCAAGTTGCCAAGCAACGTTGACGCGCAACGACAGCACGAATAGGACTTTCTTTTCGTCGGTTGTGACAATGGATGAGACGTGGATGCCATTTTTCAATCCAGAAACAAAGCGCCAGTCAGCTCAATGGAAGCACACAGATTCACCGCCACCAAAAAAATTTCGGGTAACCGCCAGTGCTGAAAAAATGATGGTGTCCATGTTCTGGGACAGCGAGGGCGTAGTCCTTACCCATTGCGTTCCAAAGGGCACTACGGTAACAGGTGCATCCCACGAAAATTTTTTGAAGAACAAATTCCTTCCTGCACTCCAACAAAAACGTCCGGGAAGGGCTGCGCGTGTGCTGTTTCACCAAGACAACGCACCCGCACATCGAGCTAACGTTACGCAACAGTTTCTTCGTGATAACAACTTTGAAGTGATTCCTCATGCTCCCTACTCACCTGACCTGGCTCCTAGTGACTTTTGACTTTTTCCAACAATGAAAGACACTCTCCGTGGCCGCACATTCACCAGCCGTGCTGCTAGTGCCTCAGCGATTTTCCAGTGGTCAAAACAGACTCCTAAAAAAGCCTTCGCCGCTGCCATGGAATCATGGCGTCAGCGTTGTGAAAAATGTGTACGTCTGCAGGGCGATTACGTCGAGAAGTAACGCCAGTTTCATCGATTTCGGGTGAGTAGTTAATTAGAAAAAAAATCGGAGGCCTTAGAACTTGAATGCACCTCGTAGTGTCGCCAAAGTTGTAACACGCCGAAAGTGTTTAGTTTCACCAACAAGTTGCCCAAACACGCGGCGCGCATGCGCAGTGGCCGGTAGCACAGTTGCCTGCAACTAGTGTCGTCGTGTAAACTAGGCTTTAACTTCCAACTCCTAGTCCGACCAGCCACAGAGTCCCTTACAAAGTGCGCACAGTGCTGCCCGAGTTATTAATGCAGAGCGCTACATAGCGCTGCCAACATACAAACACATAAACAGCCTACTTACAACAGGTCAACGTCGGGGCCAACGTTGTGCCGCATCATTAACGACTCCATTATCTATGCACTGCTTCCCACGGGGTGCATCCTTCTTTAGGCCAAACAGATGGAAGGTGCGGCATCCGGACTGTAGGGTGCCTGGAGAAGAGCAGTCCAATGAAGTCGTGTGAGCTCCTCTCGGACAGACTTGTGTAATGCCTTGCCTTGTTATGGAGAAGGAGTTCATTTGCATTTTTGTCGCTACAAACACGCTGAAGTCGTTTCTTCAATTTCCTGAGGATAGTACAATACACTTCATAGTTCACCGCTGTACCTTGAGGGAGGAAATCAAACAGAATAACCCCTTCAGAGTCCCAGAAGACCGTCACTATGTCTTAACCGACTAAGGGTACAGCTTTGAATTCTTTCTTTGGAGGAGAAGTGGTGTGGCACCACTACATCTACATCTACATGGATACTCTGCAAATCACATTTAAGTGCTTGGCAGAGGATTCATCGAACCACCTTCACAATTCTCTATTATTCCAATCTCGTATAAAGCGCGGAAAGAACGAACACCTATATCTTTCCGTACGAGCTCTGATTTCCCTTATTTTATCGTGGTGATCGTTCCTCCCTACGTAGGTCGGTGTCAACAAAATATTTTCGCGTTCGGAGGAGAAAGTTGGTGATTGGAATTTCGTGGAGAGATTCCGTCGCAACTAAAAACGCCTTTCTTTTAATGATTTCCAGCCTAAATCCTGCATCATTTCTGTGACACTCTCTCCCATATTTCGTGATAATACAAAACGTGCTGCCTTTCTTTGAACTTTTTCGATGTACTCCGTCAGTCCTATCTGGTAAGGATCCCACACCGCGCAGCAGTATTCTAAAAGAGGACGGACAAGCGGAGTGCAGGCAGTCTCCTTAGAAGGTCTGTTACATTTTCTAAGTGTCCTGCCAATAAAACGCAGTCTTCGGTTAGCCTTCCCCACAACATTTTCTATGTGTTCCTTCCAATTTAAGTTATTCGTAATTGTAATACCTAGGTATTTAATTGAATTTACGGCTTTTAGATTAGACTGATTTATCGCGTAACCGAAGTTTAACGCGTTCCTTTTAGCACTCATGTGGATGACCTCACACTTTTCGTTATTTTGGGTCAACTGCCACTTTTCGCACCATTCAGATATTTTTTCTAAATCGTTTTGCAGTTTGTTTTGATCTTCTGATGACCTTATTAGTCGATAAACGACAGCGTCATCTGCAAACAACCGAAGACGGCAGCTCAGACTGTCTCCCATATCGTTTATATAGATAAGGAACAGCAAAGGGCCTCTAACACTACCTTGGGGACCGCCAGAATTCACTTCTCTTTTACTCGATGACTTTCCGTCAATTACTACGAACTGTGACCTCTCTGGCAGGAAATCTCAGATCCAGTCACATAACTGAGACGATATCCCATAAGCATGCAATTTCACTACGAGCCGCTTGTGTGGTACAGTGTCAAACGCCTTCCGGAAATCCAGGAATATGGAATCGATCTGAAACCCCTTGCCGCGCGGGATTAGCCGAGCCGGTCTACGGCGCTGCAGTCACGGACTGTGCGGCTGGTCCCGGCGGAGGTTCGAGTCCTCCCTCGGGCATGGGTGTGTGTGTTTGTCCTTAGGATAATTTAGGTTAAGTAGTGCGTAAGCTTAGGGACTGATGACCTTAGCAGTTAAGTCCCATAAGAGTTCACACACATTTGAACATTTTTTGAAATCCCTTGTCAATAGCACTCAGCACTTCAAGTAAATAAAGAACTAGTTGTGTTTCACAGGAACGATGTTTTCTAAACCCATGTTGACTGTGTGTCAATAGACCGTTTCCTTCGAGATAATTCATAATGTTCGAACACAATATATGTTCTAAAATCCTCTGCATATCAACGTTAACGATATAGGCCTGTAATTTTGTGGATTACTCCTACTACCCTTCTTGAATATTGGTGTGACCTGTGCAGCTTTCCAGTCTTTGGGTACGGATCTTTCGTCGAGTTTACGGTTGTACCGGGTGATCAAAAAGTCAGTATAAATTTGAAAACTGAATAAATCACGGAATAACGTAGATAGAGAGGTACAAATTGACACACGTGCTTGGAATGACATGGGGTTTTATTAGAACCAAAAAAATACAAAATCTCAAAAAATGTCCGACAGATGGCGCTTCATCTGATCAGAATAGCAATAATTAGCATAACAAAGTAAGACAAAGCAAAGATGATGTTCTTTACAGGAAATGCTCAATATGTCCACCATCATTCCTCAACAATAGCTGTAGTCGAGGAATAATGTTGTGAACAGCATGTAAAGCATGTCCGGAGTTATGGTGAGGCATTGGCGTCGGATGTTGTCTTCCAGCATCCCTAGAGAAGACGGACGATCACGATACACTTGCGACTTCAGGTAACCCCAAAGCCAATAATCGCACGGACTGAGGTCGGGGGACCTGGGAGGCTAAGCATGACGAAAGTGGCGGCTGAGCACACGATCACCACCAAACGACACGCGCAAGAGATCTTTCACGCGTCTAGCAATACTTTGTTGTTTTTGTTTTGGTTCTAATAAAACCCCATGTCATTCCAAGCATGTGTGTCAATTTTTACCTCTCTATCTACATTATTCCGTGGTTCATTAAGTTTTCAAATTTATACTGACTTTTTGATCACCCGGTATATGATTGTTAAGTATGGATCTAATGCATCAGCATACTCGGCATATCGGATACATGGATTGTCGTTTTGTTTCCGGTTCGAAGTGACGAATCCATGTGTCATCGCTTGCGACAGACAAAAAAATTGTCACGCTCTACCTTGTAACAAGTAACCAATTCCTCGCAGATGGTCCTTCTTTGCTTTTTTTGGTCTTCTGTTAGGCGCTGAGGAACCCAGTGGGCTCACTCATTTGAGTACCCAAACTGTGGATGAGTATGTCAGCATTACCGACAGAGACGTCCAGTTAAGCAACAGGTGTTTGATTGTGATCAGACGATCACCTCGAATGAGAGTGTCCGCACGTTCCAACACTGCAGGAGTCTTAGCTGTGTGTGGCCGGCCAGCACGCGGTAGATCGGACAGGATTGCGCCCCCTTGTTGCTATGACGTTAGAAGCCTCGCCCAAAGACTCACCGTACTTTTATCCTCTACCAGGTGTCCGTACACATTCTGCAAGCGCTTCTAAGTATCTGTGACGCTCTGGTTTTCCGCCAAAAGGAACTCGACGGCAGCTCTCTGCTTGGAAAGCACCTCAGTTACAAACGGCAGTTTGAAGGGCACGTATAGCGCGCCACTTATCGGAACTTCCTGAAACTTTAGTGGGAATATTCCACTACACCCAGCAACAAATTCCGCATTTTTAAACCGAAATCTGCCGAGAAAAAAGGGTTGCATTACTTACTGAAAGCCTCTCGTATCTTCAGGCGTCTGTCAATTCTGATTTCCGTGAGGCTCTCGTCGGAGTCAAACAAACCTGTGACTTTATATACATTACATTCCTTATGCGCTTAATAGATGCCCTTCTCCTTCACCTCACTCATCTCCTCTCCGAACAGCTCAACTCCCGTCACTCAGCCATCTTCCTCTCCCTCGACCTTGAACGCGCCTACGACCGTGTGTAGCATTTCGGTCTCCTCTTCAAGCTCCAAACCTTCGCCCTTCCTATCAACTATGTCCGTCTGCTCCAAGGTTATGTCCTCTCCCCGCTTCTCTACCTTCTGTATACGGCGGACATGCCGCCGCCTTCACACCCCATCCACCTTCTCCAGTACGCCGATGACTCCGCCTTCCTTGCCCTCGCCCCCACCCTCCAACGTTCCCAACACCTTCTCCAATCCCATCTTGACCGGTTCACTACTTGGTGCAACCAGTGGTTACTCAAGCTCAATCCTTCTAAGACCCAGGCGATCATTGTAGGCAAAACCACCCCTTCCTTCCGTCTCCTCGATTTCTATATCACCATTTATGGCGATCCTATCGCCCTCACCCCCACCCTCAAGTACCTTGGCGTCACCCTTGACCTTCGCCTCTCCTGGACCCCCCATCTCTGGACAATCCAAGCCAAGGCACACTCCCGACTCCGTCTCCTCAAGCTCCTTTCTGGCCGCACATGCGGTCTGGACCCCTCCACCATTCTCCATACCTATAAATCCCTCATCTGCCCTATCCTATACTATGCCCACCCTGCCTGGATCTCTGCCCCTCCTACCTTTTACAAATCCCATCAAATCCTAGAACGCCATGCTCTCCGCCTTGCCTATCCCATCCGTCTCCCCTCCCCCACGCAGACCCTTTATGACCTTATTCCATTCCCACACCTCCTACTTTTCCTCGAACAGATGCAGACCCTCTACACCTCCTGTAAACTTGATCCCCCTCACCCGCTTGTCTCTCCCATGCTCTCCCACCCCCAACCACTGCCGCACCTGTATTCCCACGTCCCACCTGCCCTCCATCTCTCCACTCTACATACCCTCGCCCAAGGTGGCATCCACCAACTCCCCCTCCCTGATGACGCCCTCATCCCCTCCATCTACCCCTCCTGCCAACTTTGATCCTCCCCTTCCACACTGTGTTTTTTTCCTTAGGGCACCCTCTCTCCCTTCTCCCTTCCTCCCCCCTCCTCCCCCCTGGCTTCCACTACCCCCCATACCTTCTTTCCTCCCCCTCCCATCACCTCTGCCACTGGCATCTACACTCTCCCCTCTCCCTCCTCTCCCACCTTTTCCTCTTTTGGCAGGTCCCCGGACTCGCACACATCAAGTGAACATTCGCACGCGAGATCCTCGCCATCGGTTCTGCGTGCGTGCCGTCGTGTTAGTGCTTCAGTGTTTTCACCGCCCACGCTCCATCGTTCACATGTGTCATCTCAGTCATCAGTGTTCGTGTACAGTGCTGACCGTTTTTTATTTTTCTCCACCTGTGAACGGCTCCGTGTTTTTTACTCCTGTGTCTACTGTTTTTTGTCCACCATTATGTTTTGTTTTTCTGTTTCTTCCTTGATTCTATTTGTACTGTCTGTGGTCGCAGAGCGACGTAATATTGCCGCTGCCGGCCCACCTTTTGTGTAAGGTGTTAAAATAACAATAAAGAAAAAAATATGCGCTTAGTCTTGTTTGGTACAGATTTTTTCCCCAGCATCCTTCCAATGAACTAACATCTGCCACCTGCCTTTCTGAATGCTGATCGTATGTGACTGTTCCGTTCATATCGATACAAACTGTTATACCCACGTGTATGAGCTGACTGATTCTAATAGTGACTCACACTGGATTTTACTTTCCAGAGTTCCGCGAAGTATACAGTTTTATATTTACCTATATTTGAATCAAGATTCCAATCTTTGCACCACTTTGAAATATAATCAAGATCTGACTGGATATTTGTGCAGCGGTTTTCATATGGTGCTACATTTCAGACAACTGTATCAATTACAAAAAATCGTTGTTAACATTGTCTGCCGTGCCATTACTACACAACATGAGCAACAACGTCCCAACACACTTCCCTGCGGTACGTCTTAGTTATTTCTACTTCTACCGATGTTCTCCCATCCCAGACAACTAACTGCATCCTTCCGAGCCCGTAATCCTCAATCAAGTCACAAATTTGGCTAGATACCCCATAATTATCGTACTTTTGTTCGTACATGGGTGTGGTACCGACTCATATGTTTTGTTATTGTATTAGACAACAGAATGGGCAAACATCGGAAAAGTTCAGTTACATTTTAACAGCTATGCCGTACCACTGAAATTTAGTGAACAAACCTTACACATTTCAGCTTAAAAGCTGGAAAATCTCTTTCACGACAGCAAAACAAGTTGCGCAGAGATTTAAAACACTTATTGACGATAGACTGTCTGCAGTTCGTGTCCCCAAACGCATCCACGTAAGTAAAGTCGTACTGACGTGATCCTGCGACCCTGGCAAGACTGCCAAAGTTGTTCTGCTGCCTGCAGTGGCGCAGTGAGGGAGGGGGACGGGGGAGGGGGGTAGGCGCAAAGATATCTGTCATGCTCCGAGCACAGAATAGAAAGTGTAGAGAGCAGAGAAAGGAAAGCGGAGGGTGACTCCTGTGATTTATATGAAGTCAAGCATTGCACTCGACGCCATATTGAAACCGAGTGCCCGCATCTCGTGGTCGTGCGGTAGCGTTCTCGCTTCCCACGCCCGGGTTCCCGGGTTCGATTCCCGGCGGGGTCAGGGATGTTCTCTGCCTCGTGATGGCTGGGTGTTGTGTGTTGTCGTTAGGTTTAAGAAGTTCTTAGTTCTAGGGGACTGATGACCATAGATGTTAGGTCCCATAGTGCTCAGAGCCATTTGAACCATTTTTTGAAACCGAGTAAACTCGAAACGCTAGCTGCTTACTACTACGGTTAGAAATGGAGGTTCTTACGAAACAGAACTAGTCTAACTGAATAACAAAAACCTTTACGAAAGGAAACGCTAATGAAACAAGGCGTGATACACGTTTAGTTAAAAACTTACAACATGAACTTTTCAATTAACTGCTGTTCGCATGTGGAAGCTGTGAACTGCTACTGCTTTTAGTCCCAGATGAAAACGAAGCTTCTTTGTTTTTCCCTTGCAGTAATTTTAATTTACTCCAACATTTTATTTTTCTGGGACTGTGAGCTGATAAATCAACTTCGCTTCCAACAAAAACAGCGGTGATTGTACACTCTGGAGAAGTTTAATTGTTTGTATCAGCGCTGGAATTTTCATTCGTATTTTCAACCTGAAAGTAACGCATAAATATTACTTCAAATAAAGTCAATAGGCTGATTAAAATTTAATTTACACAAATGTGTTTGATTAGGCTCAGACCTCAGTGTTCACTGTAGCATATTACTTGAAATGAAGCATATTCATTTTTTAAATGGCAATTGGTAAGTGTCGTAAGGAAACTTTTGCCAGAATTTGTCTTAAATACACGCATCAAAAAAAGTTTTGCATAACCTCGATTTCGAGAGTTCCGGAACCTGTACAGAAAACTGGAATAGAGATCAACATAAACATCATTCCCGCCCTTTTTAATTGCTCAAGAAAACCACACATTACATTTTGTACCACCATACAGCGAGACCTTCACAGGTGTTGGTCCAGATTGCTGTACATATTGGTACCTCTAAATACCCAGTAGCACGTCCTCTTGCATTGATGCATGCCTGTATTCGTCGTAGCATACTATCCACAAGTTCATCAGGGCACTGTTGGTACAGATTGTCCCACTCCTCAACGGCGATCCGGCATAGATCCCTCAGAGTGGTTGGTGGGTCACGTCGTCCATAAACAGGCCTTTTCAATCCAGAATGAGATTTTCACTCTGCTAGGAAGTTTCATATCCCAGGCATGTTCGATAGGGTTCATGTCTGGAGAACATGCTGGCCACTCTAGTCGAGCGATGTCGTTATCCTGAAGGAAGTCATTCACATGATGTGCACGATGGGTGAGCGAATTGTCGTCCATGAAGACGAATGCCTCGCCAATATGCTGCCGATATGGTTGCACTATCGGTCCGAGGATGACATTCACGTATCGTACAGCCGTTATGGCACTTTCCATGACCACCAGCGGCGTACGTCGGCCCCACATAATGCCACCGAAAACAGCAGGGAACGTCCACCACGCTGCATTCGCTGGGCAGTGTGTCTAAGGCGTTCAGCCTGACCGGGTTGCCTCCAAACACGTCTTAGACGATTGTCTGGTTGAAGGCATATGTGACACTCATCGGTGAAGAGAACGTGATGCCAATCCCGAGCGGTCCATGCGGCATGTCGTTGGGCCCATCTGTTCCGCGCTGCATGGGGTCGTGTTAGAAAAGACGGAACTCGCCATGGACGTCGGGAGTGAAGTTGGACATCATGCAGCCTATTGCGCACAGTTTGAGTCGTAACACGACGTCCTGTGGCTGCACGAAAAGCATCAGTCAACATGGTGGCGTAGCTGTCAGGGTTCCTCCGAACCATAATCCGTAGCTGGCGGTCATCCACTGCAGTAGTAGCCCTTGGGCGACCTGAGCGAGGCATATCATCGGCAGTTCCTGTCTCTCGGTATCTCCTCCATGTCCGAACAACATCGCTTTGGTTCACTCCGAGACGCCTGGACACTTTCCTTGTTGAGAGCCCTTCCTGACACAAAGTAACAATGCGGACGCCATCGAACCGCGGTATTATCCGCCTAGGCATGGTTGAACTGCAGACAACCGAGCCGTGTAGTTCCCTCCTGGTGGAATGACTGGAACTTATCGGCTGTCGGACCCCCTCCGTCTAATAGGCGCTGGTCATGCATGGTTGTTTACATCTTTGGGCAGGTTTAGTGACATCTCTGAAGAGTCAAAGTCTGTGATACAATATCCACAGTCATTTATTTTTATTATTTATTTATTTATTTATTTATTTATTTATTTATCTCTTGTTCTGGTGATCCATATTGTGACACTATCACAGGATATGGAACGTGTCACTTTTACACGCGTTTGGTCAGAATTTATGGCAATACATAAAACAAAACAAAAACAGTAAACAGTAACTTAGGTCCCACTACAAAAAAATACATTTTAGAGATAGATAGAGATTACAAAACAAAAAACAGTAAACAGTAACTTAGGTCTCCCTACAAAAATACATTTTAGAGATAGATAAAGATTACAAAATAATAAGTGTTACAGAGAAATAAATATTGCAAAATATATGTTTACAATAAAAATATTCGGTATTACAAATACAAATTTGGGCATACATTTGCAATTTACAATACAAGAGATGTTAAACACTGTAGTTCAGGAACTCTTCTAATGTATAAAATGATCCTTGCTATAGGAACTGCCTTAAAGTTTTTTTAAACAAGAGATCATCATCTACCAAACACTTAGTTCTTGAAGGGAGGGCATTAAAAATCTTACAGCCACTGAAATGGACTCCTTTCTGCACCATACTTAGATTTGGCTGTTCATAGTGGATATCATGTTTCCTTCTAGTATTGTGACTGTGATATGCACTATTCAGCTTAAAGATGGATTTTTCTTTCCTTATGAAGCACATCAACGAGAATATATATTGCGCAGTGGATGTAAGTATTTCAAGCTTCTTAAAAAGATTCCTGCATGTGGCTCTAGGATGGACTCCACACATAATCCTTATGGCTCTTTTTTGTACACACAGTACTTTTTTAGCCAGTGGCTGATTTCCCCAAAATATAATTCCAAATGCCATAATTGCATGAAAGTAACCATAATACGCTGACTTCATGGTTTCCATATTTCTATAAGAAGAAACAATGCGCAATGCGTGTTGCTGAACTTAGTCTTTTGCACAGATCCACGATGTGGTTTGACCAATTCAGTTTGCTATCAATATGTAAGCCTACGTATTTTGAGGAATCTACCCTGGTTATTGTCTGCTCACCTATCTTTACAAATATTTCCTCATCTTTGGATGTTTTGTGGAACTGAATGTAGTTTGTTTTACAGTAATTTAAAATAAGACCATTAATGTTGAACCAGTTCACCGTTTCATTTAAAACCTTATTTGCCGTTACCTCAAGTTTATCTACTGAATTATCAATAAGTAGTGTAGTGTCATAAGCGAAAATGGTGAATCTGCAATATTCTGTAGAGAGAGGAAGATCATTTATAAATACACTCCTGGAAACTGAAATATGAACACCGTGAATTCATTGTCCCAGGAAGGGGAAACTTTATTGACACATTCCTGGGGTCAGATACATCACATGATCACACTGGCAGAACCACAGGCACATAGACACAGGCAACAGAGCATGCACAATGTCGGCACTAGTACAGTGTATATCCACCTTTCGCAGCAATGCAGGCTGCTATTCTCCCATGGAGACGATCGTAGAGATGCTGGATGTAGTCCTGTGGAACGGCTTGCCATGCCATTTCCACCTGGCGCCTCAGTTGGACCAGCGTTCGTGCTGGACGTGCAGACCGCGTGAGACGACGCTTCATCCAGTCCCAAACATGCTCAATGGGGGACAGATCCGGAGATCTTACTGGCCAGGGTAGTTGACTTACACCTTCTAGAGCACGTTGGGTGGCACGGGATACATGCGGACGTGCATTGTCCTGTTGGAACAGCAAGTTCCCTTGCCGGTTTAGGAATGGTAGAACGATGGGTTCGATGACAGTTTGGATGTACCGTGCACTATTCAGTGTCCCCTCGACGATCACCAGTGGTGTACGGCCAGTGTAGGAGATCGCTCCCCACACCATGATGCCGGGTGTTGGCCCTGTGTGCCTCGGTCGTATGCAGTCCTGATTGTGGCGCTCACCTGCACGGCGCCAAACACGCATACGACCATCATTGGCACCAAGGCAGAAGCGACTCTCATCGCTGAAGACGACACGTCTCCATTCGTCCCTCCATTCACGCCTGTCGCGACACCACTGGAGGCGGGCTGCACGATGTTGGGGCGTGAGCGGAAGACGGCCTAACGGTGTGCGGGACCGTAGCCCAGCTTCATGGAGACGGTTGCGAATGGTCCTCGCCGATACCCCAGGAGCAACCGTGTCCCTAATTTGCTGGGAAGTGGCGGTGCGGTCCCCTACGGCACTGCGTAGGATCCTACGGTCTTGGCGTGCATCCGTGCGTCGCTGCGGTCCGGTCCCAGGTCGACGGGCACGTGCACCTTCCGCCGACCACTGGCGACAACATCGATGTACTGTGGAGACCTCACGCCCCACGTGTTGAGCAATTCGGCGGTACGTCCACCCGGCCTCCCGCATGCCCACTATACGCCCTCGCCCAAAGTCCGTCAACTGCACATACGGTTCACGTCCACGCTGTCGCGGCATGCTACCAGTGTTAAAGACTGCGATGGAGCTCCGTATGCCACGGCAAACTGGCTGACACTGACGGCGGCGGTGCACAAATGCTGCGCAGCTAGCGCCATTCGACGGCCAACACCGCGGTTCCTGGTGTGTCCGCTGTGCCGTGCGTGTGATCATTGCTTGTACAGCCCTCTCGCAGTGTCCGGAGCAAGTATGGTGGGTCTGGCACACCGGTGTCAATGTGTTCTTTTTTCCATTTCCAGGAGTGTATAATAAAAAGTAGGGGGCCCAGAACTGAGCCCTGCGGCACGCCACATGTGATGGTACCCCATTCTGAAGATAATGGGACACCATCTTGACTATCTACTACAACTTTTTGTTTCGTGTTTGACAGATATGAGTCGAGCCATTTCCCTGCTGCACAACTTATGCCGAGATGTGCAGCTTTTTGTAAAAGAATTTGGTGATTTACACAGTCAAATGCTTTTGTTAGGTCACAAAATATGCCAATCACTTTCAGTTTTTTGTTGATAGGTTCCAAGAGTTTGCCAGTAAATGCAAATATTGCATCTTCTGTTGACAAACCTTTCTGAAATCCAAACTGACTTTTGCTGAAGCTGTTGTGTTCGCTGAGATGCTTAACTATCCTGGCATGCATTAGTTTCTCTAAAACCTTTGAAAAGCTTGTCAGTAGTGATATTGGCCTATAGTTAGCAGTATCCGTCTTATCTCCCTTCTTATACAGCGATTTACAACTGCATACTTAAGCCTCTCAGGAGCTATTCCTTGCTTAAGTGACGCATCAAAAATGTGGCAAAGGACTTTACTTACATGGCTGGAGCAGTATTTTAATAATTTGTTAAAAATGTTGTCAATTCCAGCAGAGTTTTTACTTTTCAGGTATTTAATAACTCTTTCAATTTCTTGAACAGTGACTGTTTTTACCTTCATGTGTTGTACTGAACCAGGTACTCTAGTTTTCAAAAGATTGATGGCTGGCTTCATGGACCCTTGTAAACCTATTTATTCTGTTACTGTTAAAAAATTGTTGTTGAATGTGTCTGCAACTGTTTTTGGATCGCTAACAAGATTACCCTCACTTTTGATTTGGATATTTTCACTACAAACTGCATTTTTCCCCGTTTCCTTCTTTACAAATTTCCAGATAGTTTTTACTTTATTGCTCGAGTTGTCAATTTCTGCCTTCAAGCACATGTTCTTTGCTGCCTGAATGGTCTTATTCAGAACTTTATTGTAGATTTTATAGTGTGTAATCCTACTGTTATCATTTGAACTCCTGGCTGCAGCATATAGTTCTCTTCTTATTTTACAAGAGATTTTGATGCCTTTAGTAATCCAAGGCTTGTTTCCAGATTTGAACAGGTTTTCTCCCACTGATTTTTTAGGAAATGCTTCTTCAAAAAGGCTTGTAACTTCATTGATAAATATATTAAATTTTGAATTAACATCAACGTCTACCTTCAGGAGTTCTGAGAACTGAGTTGATGCAAAAAATTTTTGATGTGTATATGAGCTGTGTTGTCCGCAGCTCGTGGTGTAGTCGTCAATCTGCCTTCGGCAGTGGTGAAGCGCGACACCTTGTTAGCGTCTCGGCTATTGTGCTGCTAGCGAGCGAGCGCACGCTTGTTTACTCCCACGTAGCGGCTTGTCTCCGAGTCGGACTTCATCGACCATCATGGCGTATTCTTACCCCGAAGCCACAAGAAAGTTAACTTTTCCTTTGGGTCACGAAAGGTCCGAGGCGTATGAAGTAGAACGTTTTATACGGGATGAAATGCGTCTCCCGCCGCAAGATGTTCTTCGAACTCATATTTCGATCCTCAGTACTACTGTGCACATAAAGCTGGCGAATGACGAGCTGTGCGCCGACATTGTGCGATGCCACGCTAACGTTCTCCAGTTCCGATATTCTGACAACATATACGAGGAGGGTTTTTTAAGTAAGTACCGTTTTGAAATTAAAAAAAAAGACGTGCTAAGATATCTCAATAATTTTACATTTACATGAAAGCCTGTACCTTAATCTACTTCTCTACATAATTTCCCTCAATATTGAGGCACTTGTCATAACGTTGTACCAGTTTTTGAATACCCCCCCCCCCCCCTAATAGAAGTCTGCCACATGACTTGTTAACCACTGCGTCACCACTGTTTTGACTTCGTCATCGTCTTGAAGACGCTGACCGCCCAGGTCTTTCTTCAAGTGCAGGAACAGATGGTAGTTACTGGACGCAAGATCGGGGCTGTACGGAGGATGAACTAGAGTTTCCCATCGAAAAGATGTGATGAGATCTTTGGTCTGATTCGCCACATGCGGACGGGCATTGTCTTGCTGCAAAACGATGCCCTTGCTCAAATTTCATGGACCGTTCTTTTGATCTGGTGTGACGTAGGCCACCCATGTTTCATCGTCCGTAACAATTTGGCTTAAGAAATCATCAACGTCGTTGTGGTACCGCTCAAGGAAGGTCAATGCACTGTCTAAACGTTTGGTTTTGTGCACATTCGTCAACATTTAAAGTACCCAACGTGCGCACAATTGTCGGTAATTCAAGTGCTCGGTTACAATGCCATACAAAACACTTCGAGAAACATTAGGAAAGTCATCCCGCAAGGAGGAAATCGAAAAGCTTCTGTTTTCTCCCACCTTATTGTCCACTTCCTGCACCAAACTTTCATTAACGAACGAAGGACGCCCACTCCGTTGTTCATCATGCACTTTTGTGTGGCCATCTTTAAATGCTCTCACCCACTTTCTCACCATTCCATCACTCATAATGTTTTCTCCGTAAACTGCACAGATCTCACGATGAATATCGATCGCTTTTAGGCCTTTAGCACTAAGAAATCTTATAACAGCCCGTACTTCACAGCCGGCGGGAATCACGATTATCGGAGGCATCCTAAACACTCAGTACACAACGTAAATAAGGAAGAATCAGACTGTAATGGGGCCAGTGCGTAGGTTACGGTACAGGCGTTAATATAAAAATAAAATTATTGAGATATCTTTGCACGTCTTTTTTTAAATTCCAAAATGGTACTTACTTAAAAAAAACACGCCTCGTAGGACTGTCGTGGTTGATCACACTGGTTTTGGTCTCCGAACTTTCCGGGTTTTCGAACTCTCGTTTGAGATATTGTCGAACGCTGTGGTGGCTGCCTTTAAACCTTACGGCAACGTCGACAGTCACGTTGTTGAAATGTGAAAGACGTTCGAAACATACCGTGTCCTCATTGGTGTCCGTCAGATAAAAATTGAACTACGAAAACATGTGCCTTCCTACTTGGTTATTGCCAACTGCATGGCTGTCATGCACGATGGCCAGCGGCGCACCTGTTCAGGTTGTGGCCGAAAAGGCCATGTCCGTGCTGAATGTCTCGGACGAAGACCGGTTCAGACACCGATAGGAGACTTTGCTCTTCCTGCGGCGCCCGCTATGTGTAAGAAGGCTGTTTATGTTTTTATGTTGGTAACGCCACGTAGCACACTGCATGAAAATCACTGACTGTGCTGTGTGAAGTCTGTGGCTGGTTTGCATTGTTGGAATATTTGCTATTGTAGTGTTGGGCAGTTGGATGTGAACAGCGCGTAGCGTTGCGCAGTTGGAGGTGAGTCGCCAGCAGTGGTGGATGTGGGGAGAGAGATGGCAGAATTTTGAGAGCGGACGATCTGGACGTGTGTCCATCAGAAGGAGAAAATTTGTAATATTGGATATCATGAACTGATATATATATATGATGACTTTTGAACATTATTAAGGTAAATACATTGTTTGTTTATGTGATTGTAGGCTTTCCCGGCGTAAACTATTGATGAAGGTTTCTCGGGTCTCCAGCCGGGTGGTAGCGTTGATATCTCGCGACGTTTCGGGAAGTGTCCTACTGCCCATCTTCTGGCGAATATGGGTAGAATGACACTTCCCGAAACGTCGCGAGATATCAACGCTACCACCCGGCTGGAGACCCGAGAAACCTTCGTCCACATTGTTTGTTCTCTATCAAAATCTTTCATTTGCTAACTATGTCTATCAGTAGTTAGCGCCTTCAGTGGTTAGAATCATTTATTTAGCTGGCAGTATTGGCGCTCGCTGTATTGCAGTAGTTCGAGTAACGAAGATTTTTGTGAGGTAAGTGATTCATGAAAGGCATAGGTTATTGTTAGCCAGGGCCCTTCTTTTGTAGGGATTATTGAAAGTCAGATTGCGTTGCGCTAAAAATATTTTGCGTCAG
This sequence comes from Schistocerca americana, assembly GCF_021461395.2. Lineage (NCBI taxonomy): Eukaryota > Metazoa > Arthropoda > Insecta > Orthoptera > Acrididae > Schistocerca > Schistocerca americana. The sequence continues at coordinate 174,423,049 of NC_060130.1, read as the reverse complement.
TTTAGTGTTGAAATAAATGGTTCAAATGGCTCTGAGCACTATGGGACTTAACTGCTGTGGTCACCAGTGCCCTAGAACTTAGAACTACTTAAACCTAACTAACCTAAGGACATCACACACAGGATTCGAACCTGCGACCGTAGGGGTCGCGCGGTCCCAGACTGACGCGCCTAGAAACGCTCGGCCACTCAGGCCGGCTTCAGTTTAGTGTTGATCAGAATAAGTAAAGAGAGAGATGTCTGTGTATGTTCAGTTCTGCTCAGCTGTTTGAAAATCAAATGACTTAAGAGGTTTATCAGCACTGTAATTCAATAATTTTTCTAAGGGGACGTTACATATGTCACCTCTATCTTACGCGTTTGCGGCGGTGCTGCCACGTCTCAACGACGCGATGGACGTTCTGCCTGTCTCTCCTGCACTCCTGCCGGAGGCAATACAAATGAATGACGACCGTCAGTGGGCACAGGCTATCTGCCCCGATCCCATGGTTGTTTATCACAGAGCTGTACCGATCTCCGCTTTTCTGCCATCACGCCACTTCTCGGATGACAGCCGCCCTCCATCCGACACGGAAGAGCATGTTAGGAAGCAACGGTCGCCGAGAAACAGCGGAGAGAACGCCGTACCGCTTCTGATGATTGCCTCCATCGGATGTGTGCTCGAGACGACGACCGTGCTATTGATGGTGCGCTGTCCTCGGACGCCCTAACACCTAACGACGCGACGTTGTCCTCGATGGTGAGTGTTCATCGGAGGTGAGAGTATCATCTGGAGTGCCACAGGGAAGTGTGGTAGGTCCGCTGTTGTTTTCTATCTACATAAATGATCTTTTGGATAGGGTGGATAGCAATGTGCGGCTGTTTGCTGATGATGCTGTGGTGTACGGGAAGGTGTCGTCGTTGAGTGACTGTGGGAGGATACAAGATGACTTGGACAGGATTTGTGATTGGTGTAAAGAATGGAAGCTAACTCTAAATATAGATAAATGTAAATTATTGCAGCTGAATAGGAAAAAGAATCCCGTAATGTTTGAATACTCCGTTAGTAGTGTAGCGCTTGACACAGTCACGTCGATTAAATATTTGGGCGTAACATTGCAGAGCGGTATGAAGTGGGACAAGCATGTAATGGCAGTTGTGGGGAAGGCGGATAGTCGTCTTCGGTTCATTGGTGGAATTTTGGGAAGATGTGGTTCATCTGTAACGGAGACCGCTTATAAAACACTAATACGACCTATTCTCGAGTACTGCTCGAGCGTTTGGGATCCCTATCAGGTCGGGTTGAAGGAGGACATAGAAGCAATTCAGAGGCGGGCTGCTAGATTTGTTACTGGTAGGTTTGATCATCACGCGAGTGTTACGGAACTGCTTCAGGAACTCGGGTGGGAGTCTCTGGAGGAAAGGAGGCGTTCTTTTCGTGAGTCGCTACTGAGGAAATTTAGAGAACCAGCATTTGAGGCTGACTGCAGTACAGTTTTGCTGCCACCAACTTATATTTCGCGGAAAGACCACAAAGATAAGATAAGAGAGATCAGGGCTCGTACAGAGGCATATAGGCAGTCACTTTTCCCTCCTTCTGCTTGGGAGTGGAACAGGGATAGAAGATGCTAGTTGTGGTACAAGGTACCCTCCGCCACGCACCGTATGGTGGACTGCGGAGTATGTATGTAGATGTAGATGTAGACGTCCTTCCCGGCCTCCGTCGCCAGTCAGCGCCCACCTCCGGACACAGACCTTCCCACGCCTGCGTCTGATGCTGTTGCCTCCCTTTCTGTGTCTGACGCTACCTGCGGGAGAACACCAGCTCTGTGAGGCGTCTGTCTCCTGAGCGGACGACGTCGATGCTGAGGATGGACATTCTGGAGGTGCACAGAGCTATGGACGCCCCTAGGTGGGGTCGGCTCCCTCCCCATCACAGCGATGTGCCCTTCTACTCGTGCCTAACAGGGAGTTCCCTGTGCTTTCCCCGTGTTTGAATCCCCTATCCCCTTGGCGATGGCAGCTTTCCAGACATACCGCATAGCCACAGTCAATGTCAACACCACTCGCGTACGCCTCAAACTGGCTTTAGTCCAGAACATGGTGTATGCTGCGGGCGTTGACGTTGCTCTCCTTCAGGGGGTGGACATTGCAACTTCCTGTGCTCCCCGAGGTTTTACAGCATATGTCTCCCATGCTCACACTACTGGTAGTGGGGTGGCGATCCTCTTACGTGACGGTAATCCGCGCTGATCTACATCTACATCTACGTGATTACTCTGCTATTCACAATAAAGTGCCTGGCAGAGGGTTCAATGAACCACCTTCAAGCTGTCTCTCTACCGTTCCACTTTCGAACCGGTTCAATCCCGCGTCCGGCCATCCAGATTTAGGTTTTCCGTGATTTCCCTAAATCGCTCCAGGCGAATGCCGGGATGGTTCCTTTGAAAGGGCACGGCCGGCTTCCTTCCCCGTCCCTCCCTAGTCTGATGAGACCGATGACCTCGCTGTTTGGTCTCTTCCCCGACACAATCCAATCCACTCTCGAACGGCGCTCGGGAGAAAGGAGCACTTAAATTTTTCTGTGCGAAACCTGATTTGTCTCATTTTTTCGTGATGATCATTTCTTCCTATGTAGGTGGGTGCCAACAGAATATTTTCGCAATCGGAGGAAAACACTGGTGATTGAAATTTCACGAGAAGATCCCATCGCAACGAAAAACGCCTTTGTTTTAATGACTGCCACTCCAATTCACGCATCATATATGTGGCAATGTCTCCCCTATTTCGCGATAATACAAAACGAGCTGCCCTTCTTTGAACTTTTTCAATGTCATCCGTCAGTCCCACCTGATGCGGAACCCACACCGCTCAGCAATACTCCAGAATGGGACGGACAACCTTGGTGTAAGCAGTCTCTCTAGTTGAAGACCTGTTGTACCTTCTAAGTGTTCTCCCAATGAATCGCAGTCTTTGGATTCCTCTATTCACAACATTATCTATGTGATCGTTCCAATTTACTTTATTTGTAATTGTGATCCCTAAGTATTTAGTTGACTTTACAGCTTTCAGATTTATGTGACTTATCGCGTAATCGAAATTTATCGGATTTCTTTTAGTAATCATGTGAATAACTTCACACTTTTATTTATTTAGGATCAATTGCCACTTTTCGCAGCATGCAGATATCTTCACTAAATTATTTTGCAGTGCGTTTTGGTCGTCTGATGACTTTACAAGACGGTAAATGACAGCATCATCTGCAAACAATCTAAAAGGGCTCTCAGACTGTCTCCTATGTCGTTAATATAGATCAGGAACAATACAGGGCCTATAACACTTCCTTGGGGAACACCGGATATTACTTCTGTGTTACTCGATGATTTTCCATCTATCACTATGAACTGTGACCTTTCTGAGAGGAAATCACGAATCCAGTCGCACAACTGAGGCGATATTCCATAGTCACCCAGTTTGGTTAGAAGACGCTTGTGAGGAACGGTGTCGAAAGCCTTCTGGAAATCTAAAAATATGAATCAATTTGACATCCCCTGTCGACAGCACTCATTACTTCGCGAGTATAAAGGGCCAGTTGTGTTTCGCAAGAACAATATTTTTGAATCTGTGTTGGCTTTTCTTCGGGGTAATTCATAACGTTCGAACACAGTACAAGTCCCAAAACCCTACTGCAAATCGACGTTGTGATATGGGCCTGTAATTCAGCGGATTACTCCAGTTTCCCTTTTTGGATATTGGTGTGACTTGAGCGATTTTCCAATCTTTAGGTACGGATCTTTCTGTGGGGGTTTGGTTGTACATGATTGCTAAATATGGAGCTATTGTATCAGCATACTCTGAAAGGAACCTGACTGGTATAGAATCTGGACCGGAGACCTTGCCTTTATTAAGTTATTTAAGCTGCTTTGCTACACCGAGGATATCTACTTCTATGTTTCTCATCTTGGCAGTTGCCCTTGATTGGAATTCAGGAATATTTACTTCGTCTACTTTGGTGAAGGAGTTTCGGAAAACTGTGTTTAATAACTCTGCTTTAGTGGCACTGTCAACAGTGACTTCACCGTTGTTATCGAGCAGTGAAGGTATTCCTTGCGTCTCGCCACTTTTGTGCTTGGACTGTGCGGCTGGTACCGGCGGAGGTTCGAGTCCTCCCTTGGGCATGGGTGTGTGTGTTTGTCCTTGGGATAATTTAGGTTAAGTAGTGTGTAAGCTTTGGGAATGATGACCTTAGCAGTTAAGTCCCATAAGATTTCACACACATTTGCATTTTTTTTTACTGTTGTGCTTTATGTATGGCCGCCAGAATCTCTTTGGGTTTTCTGCCAAATTCCGAGACATAGTTTCGTTGTGGAAATTATTAGAAGCATCTCGCAATGAAACAACGCTGCTCCTTTGCGTGTAGCTGCTACTATCCGATGCTTAGGACTCGATTTCGCAAGTGATCTGCGGCACACGATTGCCCTCAAATGCCGGCGCCTACTTTCCTAACTACGAGCTGGGTTCTTAGATCACCGTATACGAGCACTCGATCTTCTACACTGGACACAATATATAAATGTATATTTGGTGTCACGTATGCGGGGGCGCTTGGCACAGACGTTTCCTATTCCGCTATATATGGCCCGCCGCATGCTAGCGGCATTGGGTTCATTTGTTTGCCACGGCTTGCTGTTCAAGATAAAGTAGGAGAACCTCACCCTTCCGCGGTGCAGGGGCGGTTTAAATCTGTATCTGGTGCCTGACGAAGTGATAGCCCTTTTCATTAGCTCTCACATGGCGTTGTGGCTCCATAGTCCTATGTGCCTTAGCAGGCTATTGCTGGAGGCCCTTGCAGCAGTGAGTACTACAATAAATCGTGATCATTAGTTTGAAAAACGTGCATTTACTTCCACGAACTGTTCACGAATGACAAGGGGACCGCGCCTACGTGTCCTCACCGATTTCCTCCACACTTAACGGTAAACGCAGAGCTTGGGCAGAAATGAAAGTGAGAGAAGGGGGAGCTGCAGACAGCCAAGTGTTTAGAAAAAGTTGCATTTTTGGCGCGAGTTGGGAGTGGCATGAGCCATTGTTGTTAGCGTAGGTTCTAGGCAGCGGCTGGCGCAGTGGAAAGAATACGGAAAGGTAACTTGAGGGTCACGGGCTCAATTTTTACGTTACTTACATTGAAAATAAACCGAACTAATGCTCAGTATATTGCAATCATCAATATTTTCATGCAAGGCGTGGAAAAGAAAGACGAAGGCAAAATACACTGAAGCGCCAAAGAAACTGGTATAGGCATGCGTATTTAAATACAGAGATGTATAAACGGGCAGAATAAGGGCCGGCCGTGGTGGTCTCGCGGTTCTAGGCGCGCAGTCCGGAACCGCGCGACTGCTACGGTCGCAGGTTCGAATCCTGCCTCGGGCATGGATGTGTGTGATGTCCGTAGGTTAGTTAGGTTTAAGTAGTTCTAAGTTCTAGGAGACTGATGACCGCAGCTGTTAAGTCCCAGCCGGCCGAAGTGGCCGTGCGGTTAAAGGCGCTGCAGTCTGGAACCGCAAGACCGCTACGGTCGCAGGTTCGAATCCTGTCTCGGGCATGGATGTTTGTGATGTCCTTAGGTTAGTTAGGTTTAACTAGTTCTAAGTTCTAGGGGACTAATGACCTCAGCAGTTGAGTCCCATAGTGCTCAGAGCCATTTGAACCATTTTTTGAAGAATAAGGCGCTGTAGTCGGCAACGCCTGTATAAAACAACATCAGATCGGTTACTGGTGCTACAATTGCAGCTTATCAAGATTTAAGTGAGTCTGAACATGGTGTTATAACGGCGCACGAGCGATGAGATACAGCACCTCCGAGGTAGTGATGAAGCGGGGATTTTCCCGTACGACCACTTCGCGAGTGTACCGCGCATATCAGGAATCCGGTAAACCATGCAGCCTCCGACATCGCTGCGGCCGGAAAAGATCCTGCAAGAACGGGACCAACGACGACTGAAGATAATCGTTCAACGTCACAGAAGCGCAACCCTCCGCAAATTGCTGCAGATATCAATGCTGCGCCATCAGCAAGTGTCAGCGGGCGAACCATTCAACGAAACATAGTCGATATGGGCTTTCGGAGCCGAAGGCGCTCTCGTGCACCCTAGATGACTCCACGATACAAAGTTTTACGCCCTATCTGGGCCAGTCAACACCGGCATTGGGCTGTTGATGACTGGAAACATGAAGCCTGATCGGACGAGTCTCGTTACCAATTGTATCGAGCGGATGGGCGTGCACGCGCATGGAGAGAACCTCATGAATCCACGGACCCTGCATATTAGCAGGGGACTGTTCAAGCTGGTGGAGGCTGTGTAATGGTGTGGGGCATGTGAATTTGAAGTGATATGGAACCCCTGACACGTCTAAGTACGACTGTGACAGGTGACACGAACATAAGTATCCTGTCTAATCACCTGCATCCATTCATGCCCATTGTGCATTCCAACGGACAAGGGCAATTCCAGCAGGACAATGCGGCACCTCCCACACGTCCAGAATTGCTACAAAGTGGCTCCAGGAACACTTTTCTGAGTTTAAAGACTTCCGCTGGCCGCCACACTCCCCAGACACGAACATTATTTAGCATATCAGGGATGCCTTGCAACGTGCTGTTCAGAAGAGATCTCCCACCTCTCGTACTTTTACAGATTTATGGACAGCCCTGCAGGATTCATGGTGTCAATCCCCCCCCGCACTACTTCAGACTCTAATCGAGTCCATACCACGTCGTATTGCGGCACTTCTGTGTGCCCGTGGGGGCTCTACAAGATATTAGGCAGATGTACCAGTTTCTTTTGCTCTTCAGTGTATAAGAATGTCGTCATTACCATTCAAAGTCTTGGAAACTTATAACAGTTTTATACAAAAGCTTTTTATTCTTGTGTTGAAGCCCTACGTACAGGAGAACAAAGTTCGTCTGTTGAAAAGTGGAGAGGACAAACATATCCATAATTATACGACGAGATTTTTCAAGATGAAGAAGTATTGTCATCGTGCAGAGTTAAAGTGATTCCCCCAGATGCACTATGCTAGTGCAAACCTGCCATGTCTGTTTCTATCACCAGGCAAAGAATTTGATCAGGAAACTTCAAAACTCTTTTCTCACCGAGAGAAAAAAAAGAAATCACATCCCGAGAAGACTGCATCAAAATATATTCTCTTGTACACCACCGGCTATCTTCGCCAATTTTTGGCGACATGATGCGTTACGTGTAATTTTCTGCCACAGTGTACGATGAGAGGGAACTTTTTATGAACATAAGCCAAGCTTGCTTTTCCATTGAAACTTTCAAACAACTAAGTAACTGTAAAGATGCGACGTTTATGACGTACGAATCAAGCCGAGAGAATTACTGCATTCCCTGTTTTTACGATTAATATCACCCCAGCAAGTGTAAATCATAAACTGTAACATAAAGAAATCATTTAATTTTACAAATGTAGTTCCCGTGTACAATCGCTTCTTGGAAAATTATATGTAATACCAGATTTTTCTTTGTCTTTTCTTTTCATTCCTTTTATGAACGTATTAATAAATACATTATATTAGACATCATTTCCCTTTTATTTTGCAGTGTAAGTAACGTAAAAACTTAAAATACAAAAGATTAAAAAGCTTCTGCAGGTGGAATCGAACCCCCAACCAAAGGCTTATCATTCCACACTCCTTCGACTATGCCACGCCTTTGATGGGAACTGTGCTACCTTATTGCTTATGCCTCACCCGAGTCGCGCTAAAAATGCTATTTTTTAAACGCCTGATCACCTGTAGCACCCACTTGTGTCCCTCGCATTTCTGGCCAAGCCCTACTCGTACCAAAATTTCGAAGAAATCGGTGATAATTAATAGGCGCGGTTCCCGTGTGGGCTGCAGGTTTCTTGTGCGTGGCGCGCTCAAATAAAGTACTTTAACTTTCATTTTGTCCGCCCCTGGTAGCTGAGTGGTCAGCTCGACAGAATGTCAATCCTAAGGGCCCAGGTTCGATTCCCGGCTGGGTCGGAGATTCTCTCCGCTCAGGGACTGGGTGTTGTGTTGTCCTAATCATCATCATTTCATCCCGATCGACGTACAAGTCGCCGAAGTGGCGTCAAATCGAAAGACTTGCACCCGGCGAACGGTCTACCCGACGGGAGGCCCAGGCCGTATTTTCCCCATACTGTGGTGCTATAGGGCTTTCCGTCCAACTTTGCCGGCCGCGGTGGCCGTGCGGTTCTGGCGCTGCAGTCCGGAGCCGCAAGGCTGCTACGGTCGCAGGTTCGAATCCTGCCTCGGGCATGGGTGTGTGTGATGTCCTTAGGTTAGTTAGGTTTAAGTAGTTCTAAGCTCTAGGGGACTTATGACCTAAGATGTTGAGTCCCATACTGCTCAGGGCCATTTGAACCATTTGAACCAACTTTAAAAACAATTACGATATGTTAGCTACATTTAATGCACAGAAACGTATCATCTAAAATGAACCAAACGTAAAGTATTCAGCGACCACATTTTTCGCTGCAAATCCTTCAGATTTTATGCTACAGAGTACTTGGAAATTAAGTAGTTATCACAGTAACTATGACCCATATCGAAAAATAGACGTTTCATCATTAAGCTGTGATATGAAACTGTAAGATACGAAAGAAATAAATTTTATATGCCAATTATTTTCCACAGGATCGAATGAGGCACATTAGACACGCCAGTGAAGAACATGTGTGAAACAAGTCGTCTTTAATTTTTTAAAGGGAAAGGAGAGCCTCTACCGAAAATCTAACTGCAGGAGTTCATGAGCTTTGCTCCATTTACATACAATATACCTTACAGTTTAATGAGCTTTTATTGTTTGCAGCAAGAAAATCGGAAAACCCACTTTTCTCATTTACTGCTATCCGCCGCTTCTTGGGAATCACTCGTTACTTTCCCGTGTGGTCCTTTCTCTTTACTGCTCATAATATGTTTCTAACTTTTACTGTACACCAAACAACTACTTTCTTGTAGCGCGGATTTCACCTGAGTTTCTACACAGTGTACTTTCTATTCAGCCCGCATCTCGTGGTCGTGCGGTAGCGTTCTCGCTTCCCACGCCCGGGTTCCCGGGTTCGATTCCCGGCGGGGTCAGGGATTTTCTCTGCCTCGTGATGGCTGGGTGTTGTGTGATGTCCTTAGGTTAGTTAGGTTTAAGTAGTTCTAAGTTCTAGGGGACTGATGACCATAGATGTTAAGTCCCATAGTGCTCAGAGCCATTTGAACCACTTTCTATTCTGTGCCCCGGGCGCCACTTGCAGAGGGGCACCAAAGGTCTCCGGAATGGGCATATCAGAGTAAATTCTGCATATTATATTACTGTACGTGTTTCTGGAGAGGGGGGGGGGGGGGGAGACAGTAAAATGTGTCGTATCCCGGGCGCCCAGGAGGTTATTGGGAGGGGGGAGAGGGACATTAAGTGTCGTGCCCCGAGCGTCAGTTATGATGTTCACTGCGTCACTGGCCACCCCTCTCCCCTCACCCCCCCCCCCCTCCCAAACAAACTCGTAGACTACTTATTTATGCTTCGGTTAAGTAGAATATTTGCCGTTTTTTTTTATTTTATCCTCTAGGTTACATTTGAGGCCCTAAATACTGCAGCAGCAAAAAATTCACTGTTGAACATGAATGAGCTGTGCAGCCTGTGGCTGTATAAACAAGTACACTGTTGACACATAAAATATGTTATCTAAGTACATCAGTTCCGTAATAGTCTTCTTTTATGACACTGCCTGCATGAAACGACACTGTACAAATGACTGCGACACTAACGTCCGTTTTTAGTCACGAGCCGAGGAAAAGGCTTCTTCTCGTAGACAGAAGATGGGAACATGGGGTTGTGGGAAATCTCACATACATTCCCCAATTAATTCTTATACCACCTTTCTTTCACCTTCTTTTTTTCCAGTTTCTGTGTCCCTTTTGTCACTGTGCCCTTGGTGGAGGCCTACTCATATTACGGCACATCTAAGTAGTAGGGCAAACTTCGTTTTGGTGCATTTTGTTAGTACAGGTTGCCTACATTAGGGACAGGTAGGGACTAAGGGGAAAACCTATTGTTCTCCTCTGACTGACAGGTCATTAACCTATTGTTCTTCTTTCAATGTTCTGCTAAAAGGATCCTTCTTTTGGTTTGACAGGTCCTTAACACATTGTTCCCCACCTCTCCCCAACCCCTCAGGAAACTTCCAGTCCATCCTTTCCTCCTCACTGATACAAGTACACTTTCAGGTCTGCATTATTCGAATACCCCCTCTCACTCTTATCAATTTGATTGATTGCTTAATTAAATCGATCAGTTAACTAACCCCTCCCCTTCGGCACCCCCTCACCTCCTTCTCACTTCTGCCTCTCCCCTCCTCTACTTGGAAACTGGTGGCTCTGTGGTGCAGAGGAAAGATCTAACGACACGAAAATCAAGGGTATATTGTTTATTTATTAAAAAAATCAGTTTGCAGAGGCTGGATTTCTCCCACTCCCGCTTTTTGGAAAGCCGCAGTTCTTCTAAGAAGTAATTATATCGCTCACCTTTCTTTTTTTTCTGACTGCGCAAGGAATACAGTCATGAAACACACATCACACGTAATTAGACAGTTAAAAATCTTTCGATCACAAAGCACGCGCTGCCCCCTGTCCTCTGTCCACTGAACTCCACAGAATGCCACTGCACATGCCGCCAGAAGTCGGGGTGCACCTGCAGCCCCCCACAAAGCGTTGACGTGGCTGTCAGCTGCCGAGCGACATGCAGGTGTCCATTCAGGTCCCGCAAGCATGAGGCGGCAGAACCCCTTTTATATTTGACACCTCAGAAATTCCTGTTGAAACATGTGTTTACCTAGTCAAAGTGGCTGATACATAGCCTTTGTACCTGCATCCAGCAAGATGTCTGCCTAGCGGCTCACCCTCACAGGCGCAGATAAAAGGTGGCCAGTGTTATACTGTTGTCGCATTTCTATGTAAATAACAGTCAAGTCTCTGGATGTGCTATAGAAATCCTAGAATAACACAGGATGCATTCTCCCTAGTGAACCTAATGGGACAGCCTGCCCCTGCTTTCAACCTACATCTCAGAAATGGTAATTGATTGCACTTGTTCTCACCGCTGAAAGCCTTCATCATGCCTGTGCATGCTTGCAAAAACACCGTTAATCATAAAACCAATCTTGTTGTTTGGAAAGAGAGCACTGTCTGAGCACAGATGGGAAAGTCAGAAGAATTAAGCAAACAGAATTCACAAGTTACTCCCAGCACTTTCCATGGATACCTTGCCCCCACCTTGTTCAAAACGGTCTGTAGAGGCTCCTATTTCCTAGCACCAAAGATGTCTTGTGAATGAATGGAGCATTCTGATTGGCTTTTACTGAATTTATCTTCCAAACTGCTGCTGCTGCTGCCTGTGTGTCCTATCATGAGGAGGTATGGATTTGATGTGGAAAACTGCGATAGATGTAAGGGGAATGAGAGATTTTTTTATTTGGAAAATTATGGACATTGACATTCGTTTTAGAGCCACAGCCGTCAAGCGGAGACATTTCCAGTATATTGCTCAGTGTCAGACTGCAGCAGCAATCCTAATATTTAATTGTTTTTACACTGATAAATATATGCCTGGTTCCCAATACTTTTGTGAGTCGGGAGATGGCTGTAGAAAGTGTAGCGGCAACCAAATAGGTTGGGGCTGTAAACAGCATCTCAGCAGACGTCTTTGTTCCATACTGGGGCTTGCCCATCCTTTGTACACCAGTTCAGAGAGTCCAAGAAAGCTTCTGGCTTATGACAATTTGGCTTGTGACTTCCCCTGGATGGGTGAATAGTGAACTAATACACAGTTTCCATTGAGTTGCCTTCGAGACCATATGTGTTGCATGTATACTCTGTAGAAATTTGAGAAGATTCAGCACAATGAGTGTTTGCACTGGCGGTATTGATAGCATTCGAACTCCTACCACTCAGTTCCTCTTCGGGTGAGAGGTCATCCTTGGTTAGCTGGCTTCTCTCTGGCAGACAAGCACTTCCGCAGCTGCTGTCATGGGCCACGTTTATTGTGGCAGCTTCCTCCATCGGCGCTGCACTGCAGCACAGTAACTACATAGTATGTGCTTGACAGTCTATAGACCACTTTTGCAGGCTTTAAATGCCAGTGCAATACGACGATCTGTACAACATATTTTTGCAGCTGAAAGTCTCATCTGCAGAAAAAAATGGCAGACAGTGCTCCCACGCAGGCAGCAGCAGCAGTTTGGCAGGTAAATTCAGTAAGAGCCAATCAGAATACTCCATTCATTAACAAGACATCCTTGGCGCTGAGCAATACGAGCTTCTACAGACCGTTTGGAACAAGATGGGGCAAGGTATCTACGAAAAGTTCTGAGAGTAACTTGCGAATTCTGTTTGCATAATTGTTCTGATTCTCCCATCTGTGCTCAGACAGTACTCTCTTTCCAAATAACAAGAATGCTTTCATGTTTAATAGTGTTTTCGCAAGCAGGCATTGGCATGATGAAGGCTTTTATTAGTGAGAATAAGGGTGAACGATTACCATTTCTGAGAGCAGGACAGCATAACACATAATAGACGACAGACTGTCCCATTAGCATTGCTAGGAAGAGTGCATCCTGTGTTATTCAGGGAAGCATTGCAACAGATTTCTACAACACGTCCAGAGGGAGACTTAACTGTTATTTACATAGACATGTGACATTGGTATAACACTGACAACCTTTTAGCTGCACCTGCGATGGTGGGCTGCCATGCAGGCATCTTGCTGGACTGCATGTACAAAGGCTATGCGTCAGCCACTTTGACTAGGTAAACACATGTTTTGATGGGAATTCTCAGGTGTCAAACAGGAGAGGGATGCCATCACCTCATGCTTGTGGGACCCGAACCGACACCTGGGCGTGGCTCGCCAGTGACGGCCACTCGGCGCTTTACAGGGGGCCGCCGGTGCACCCCGACTTCTATCAGCGTATGTGGTGGCGTTCTGTGCACTCCAGTGGACAGGGGACAGCTGGCAGTGCGTGCTTCACGATCGAAAGATTTTTAACTGTGTAATTGCATGTGATGTATGTTTAATGACGATATTCCTTGTGTAATCAGAATAAAAAAAGAAAGGTGATCGATTTAATTACTTTTTACAAGAACTGCAGCTTCCAAAAAAGCAGAGAATGACGAGCAAAAGAAATCCAACCTCTGAAAACTGATTATTTTTACATAAATGAACAATATACCCTTCATTTTTGTGTCATGAGATGCAGCCTCTCTACAACATAGCCATCAATTTCCAGGTAGAGGAAGGGAGGGGCTGAGGAGAGGAGGAGGTGAGGGGGTTACCAGAGGGGAGGAGTGAATTAATTGATCAATTTAATTAAGTAATCAATCAAACTGATAAGTGTGGGGTATTCGAATAACTCAGACCTGAAAGTGTACCTGTATCAGCGAGGGGGAGAAGATGGGAAGAAAGTTTCCTGAAGGATGGGGGGGGGGGGTTGGGGGAGGGGTGGGGGAACAATAGGTTAAGGACCTTTCAGTCAAAAGGAAGGATCCTTTTAGCAGAACAATAGGTCAAAGACCTGTCAATCAAAGGACCACTATAGTAGGTAAATGATCTGTCAATCAAAGGAGAACAATAGGTTCGCCCCCGAGTGCATACCTGCCCCTGATGTAGGCAACCGGCACTAACAAAATTCATCATAACCAAGTTTGCCCTTATGGTGCTGCCCTGCACGCAAGTTCGATAGCATTTAGACGCGGAGACCTCGCTGGAAATTCGATACAGTAAATGTCATCACTTAAATTGAGTGGGCTAATGCCACTGGATATTTATCCGTTTTGAAGATGTGCCGCTATAACGTCAGAATTTCTCAGCTTGACACAGAGTATTAAGCTAGCGTAGACGCAATATCTGGGCAGCCTGCTACGTACAGGCGTGTAGTGAACACAGCAATACGTTGCGAGTTAATCGCCACAGAACGTGGGATGATAATCGATGCAAGACTCATGGATAACAGCATATCGAAGTTTACTCAAGAATTCGGTTTCCGAAGTCAACAATGTCTAGGGTGGATCTTTAGTATCACAGAGATACTGTTACCACGCGCGTAAACCGTCGCGAAGGGCGACCACAAGCGTTTGGCGAACAGACGCCTGCGCCTCCACAAAGCCATATGGGCCCATCGTCGGTCTACTGTTAATTGCATTGCCTCCAATTCTCATATGGGATGCCCATTTCTACCATGTCATTACGGAGGCTAATCCACCCCATAAGTTTCGGCAGTCGACGATCGTCTCGTGTGCCTTTGCCTTCCTATCGCTATTGGCCACTCAATACATGAAATGGTCTTGCGTTGCTGATGACGGCCATTTGCATTATTATCTATCGCCACCTACATAGTGAGTCATAAAATACGATTGTACTTGGCTGTTAACTTGCTTGAGAGGCTGAGAGTGTAGTCGCCTGCCCACCTACACTGTGCAACACAATTCAAGGGTCATTTCTTTGAAACCCCCCCCCCCTCCCATTTTCTCCCACTGCGACGCAGACGTCTGTATCGGTGCACCATTCCCCCTTTCAATTAGCGAACAAACGAAAGGATGGCTGACATACTGTTTAGTGTATCTGGGATTGTAAAACAGTTAAGATCCTTAGACGCCAGAAAGGCATCTGGCTCAGACGCTATCCCCGTAAAATTTTATGTTGACCACACCATTCTTATCCGTCATCTATCACAGATCATTAGAAGAGCGGAAAGTTCCACGGGACTGGAAGAAGGGTTGGGGTTGGGTTGTTTGGGGGAGGAGACCAGACAGTGAGGTCATCGGTCTCATTGGTTTAGGGAAGGACGGGGAAGGAAGTCGGCCGTGCCCTTTCAAAGGAACCATCCCGGCATTTGCCTGGAGCTATTTAGGGAAATCACGGAAAACCTAAATCAGGATGGCCGGACGCGGGATTGAACCGTCGTCCTCCCGAATGCGAGTCCAGTGTCTAACCACTGCGCCACCTCGCTCGGTCTGGAAGAAGGCCCAGGTCATAGCAATCTATAAAAAGGGTAGAAAATCGTATGCACATAACTACCGGCCAATTTCACTGACATCGATTTGTTGTAGAATCATGGGACATATTTTGTGTTCAGACATAATGACATTTCTAGACTCTGAGAAGCTCATCCGCAGAAACCAGCACGGTTTTAGGAAACAGTGGTCATGCGAGACACAGCTGGCCCTTTTTGTGCATGATATACAACAGGCTGTAGATACCGGCTCCCAGGTTGATGCCATATTTCTCGACTTTCAAAAGGTGTTCGACTCAGTTCCACACTGTCGCTTGCTACAAAAAGTGCACGTTTACGGTCTATCCAATGACATATGCGGTTGGATAGAAAGTTTTCTAACAGACAGGGAGCAGTATGTCGTCCTGAACGGGGTAACTTCAACAGAAAAAAGAGTAACTTCAGGTGTGCCCCACGGCAGCGTAATAGGTCCTCTGCTTTTTACGATTTACATAAACGATCTGGTTGATGGTATTGACAGCGGCCTTAGACTGTTTACCGGTGATGCTGTAGTCTACAGGAAAGTAGTATCACACGAAAGTTGTGAACAAATCAATGAGGATTTGCAGAAAATAAATGCGTGGTGTAATGACTGGCAGTTATCTCTCAATATTAGTAAGTGTAACCTACTGCGTATAACAAGGCAAAAATCCCCATTAATGTACGAGTACAAAATAAATGATAAGTCTTTGGAAGCGGTAACATCAGTCAGCCGGCCGCAGTGGCCGAGCGGTTCTAGGCGCTTCAGTCTGGAACCGCGCGACCGCTACGGTCACAGGTTCGAATCCTGACTCGGGCATGGATGTGTGTGATGTCCTTAGGTTAGTTCGGTTTAAGTAGTGCTAAGTTCTAGGGGACTGATGACCTCAGATGTTAAGTCCTATAGTGCTCAGAGCCATTTGAACCATTTTGAACGTCAGTCAAGTATCTGGGAGTGACTATGCGAAATGATCTCAAATGGAATGATCAGATAACACAAGTAACGGTTAAGGCGAACTCTAGATTGCGGTTTATTGGTAGAGGCTCAAAATGGTTCAAATGGCTCTGAGCACTATGGGACTTAACATCTATGGTCATCAGTCCCCTAGAACTTAGAACTACTTAAACCTAACTAACCTAAGGACATCACACAACACCCAGCCATCACGAGACAGAGAAAATCCCTGACCCCGCCGGGAATCGAACCCGGGAACCCGGGCGTGGGAAGCGAGAACGCTACCGCACGACCACGAGATGCGGGCTTATTGGTAGAGTCCTGAAGTGATGCAGTCCTTCAACAAAGGAGATGGCTTACAATACGTTAGTTCGTCTAGTCTTAGAGTATTGTTCGTCTGTATGGGACTCTTACCAGTCGGGGTCTGATTCAAGAGATTGAGAAGGTCCAAAGAAGAGTGGCAAGATTCGTGACTGGTACATTTAGCCATCGCGAGAGCGTTACAAATCTCGTAGAAAGTTTGAAGTGGGACACACTTGCAGATAGACGACACGCTAAACAGAAGGGGCTGCTCACTAAATTCCGAAATCCAGTCTTCACCGAGAATGTAGAGCATAATTATTACCACCAAATTTCAAATCGCGTAATGATCATCATTCAAAGCTAATGGAAATAAGAGCTCGTACTGAGGCGTTCAGACAGTCGTTTTTCCCTAGCGGGATCCGCGAGTGGAACAGAGGGAGGGGGGGGGGATATGACTTTGGCGCGTATTGTGCCCTCCGCCACACACCGCTTGGTGGTTAGCGGAGTATCTTTGTAGATGTAGATGAAAAGCGAGGCGCTCTGCAACATCATCCTTGCGCTCGGAGACGCTTCAGACAGCATGGTGTCGACACATGCCGAAAAAGGCCAGAGCTCAGGTGTTCTTGTTCGGTGTAAGATGGGTTAATGATGTCACATTGACATCAAATTTCACCACAGTTCTTCTCAACATCACCGTAGACATGTCACACGATACGAAGGTCATCACACATCGCTTACTCACATCACACACCTTCTCTTGTAGTCTCTGCAATGGAAGTCAGAAGCGCGGCGTCCAGCGATGAAATTACATGGTTTCCTTATGAGAGGCCGCAGAAAACATAACAGACACACCGCAGTTCAGAGACGACACGAAAAGGCCCCGGGAGTTGGTATAAAGGGACGTCGAAGAAACCACGCCTTGCCTTGGGACGTTCATTTACAAGCATTTCGCGGTCGAAAACGACAGTTTGCAATGCGATGTGCAGCAGAATGATGTTCTTGACAACCTTAGAGATTGCTGACATCCCCAGGACGATTCAGAACCATTCTATAACGACACCATGATGTTACAACCCCACTGAACGTGATCTAACCTCTAGTGTGGAGCGCGATCGCAATTTTTGTTCTGGTGTACAGATGGAACCACTATGAACTTTTCAAAATTATTCGAAGAAATTTGAACGTGGTCCGAAGCATCAAAGGGAGTTTATGCTCTTTCAGCTCTCCTCTTTCGCGCCCTATGGTGGCATGATCACGGTGGAGTGTGACATTGACAAGCACTTGAACAAAAGGGGAAAAGTTCCGTTTAAGATCCCCCCCCCCCCCCCACACACACACACCGCACAGTTCGGCAAGACCCTACGTGCCTCCCACGATGGGCGTTTGAAAAATGTCTCTGTACTGAGACATGCATTCACCTGTGGCTACATGTTGGTGGTATAGGCAACCCTACTGCGACAACCTCAGTTGAGTGTCGCTATATCGTTGCATTAACGCCTGTTGGTTGCATGTGAAATATGAGGGCAGTCAAAAGTGTTACGAGGCGTGTTTTTTAAATGAGTGCTGCTTTGAAATTAAAGAAATACGTGCTAAGATGTCTCAATAATTTTATTTTTCCATGAAAGCCTGTACCTTAATCTACTTCTCTACATAATTTCCCTCAATATTGAGGCACTTGTCATAACGTTGTACCAGTTTTTGAATACCCCCCCTAATAGAAGTCTGTCACATGACTTGTTAACCACTGCGTCACCACTGTTTTGACTTCGTCATCGTCTTGAAGACGCTGACCGCCCAGGTGTTTCTTCAAGTGCAGGAACAGATGGTAGTCACTGGGCGCAAGATCGGGGCTGTACGGAGGATGATCTAGAGTTTCCCATCGAAAAGATGTGATGAGATCTTTGGTCTGATTCGCCACATGCGGACGGGCATTGTCTTACTGCAAAACGATGCCCTTGCTCAACTTTCATGGACTGTTGCTTTGATTCTGGTGTGACGTAGGCCACCCATGTTTCATCGTCCGTAACAATTTGGCTTAAGAAATCATCAACGTCGTTGTGGTACCGCTCAAGGAAGGTCAATGCGCTGTCTAAACGTTTGGTTTTGTGCACATTCGTCAACATTTAAAGTACCCAACGTGCGCACAATTGTCGGTAATTCAAGTGCTCGATTACAATGCCTTACAAGACACTTCGAGAAACATTAGGAAAGTCATCCCGCAAGGAGGAAATCGTAAAGCTTCTGTTTTCTCCCACCTTATTGTCCACTTCCTGCACCAAACTTTCATTAACGAACGAAGGACGCCCACTCCGTTGTTCATCATGCACTTTTGTGTGGCCATCTTTAAATGCTCTCACCCACTTTCTCACCATTCCATCACTCATAATGTTTTCTCCGTAAACTGCACAGATCTCACGATGAATATCGATCGCTTTTAGGCCTTTAGCACTAAGAAATCTTATAACAGCCCGTACTTCACAGCCGGCGGGAATCACGATTATCGGAGGCATCTTAAACACTCAGTAAACAAGGAAGAATCAGACTGTAATGGGGCCAGTGCGTAGGTTACGGTACAGGCGTTAACATAAAAATAAAATTATTGAGATATCTTTGCACGTCTTTTTTAATTTCAAAACGGTACTTACTTAAAAAAACACGACTCGTACATGTTCCGCTGGTGGGTAGTTGTCCGTGTATGCATTTCTCTGTACAGGGACATTTTTCAAGTGCTCAAAAAACGTGTGCAGATGGCACCGAGGGTGTCGTCGATCTGGGAGTTCGTAGAAGGACCCTTTCTCACTTCATAAACGCACATTTCACTGTTGCACACCCCCATGACCATTCCACGGGAGGGCGCGAAGCAGGAGGGCTGGAAAAGCATAAACACACTTTGTTGCTTCAGGCCATATTCAAATTACATTGAGTGGTTTTGCACAGTCCCTAGTGAATCCACAATTTATACCAGAAGAAAAATTCCGGTCGCACTACAATCCAAAGGGGTCAGATCACGTTCAATGAGGCTGCAGCACCGCGATGTCCAAAGAGTAGAGTGGACTCGTCCGGGAGGAGTCAGTAGTGTTGAGCGTTGTGAAGAAAGTTGTCCTGTTGCTCATCCAATTGCAAATTGTCGTTTTCGGCCGAGAAACTTGTGTAAATAAACGCCTGAAGCGAAGGGGTGGTTTCATTATCGACATCTACTCTGCGGGGTCTGAGGCGCCTTGTCACAGTCCGTGCGATCCCCCCCCCCCCCTTCACCGCCCCCCCCCCCCCCCCCCCCCCGCGTCCGTCGGAGTTTCGAGTCCCCCTCGGGCACGGGACGGGTGTGTGTGTTGTCCATAGCGTAAGTTAGTTTAAGTAGTGTGTAGGCTTAGGGACCGATGATTTAAGTTCACTGGTGCTCATAAATTAAGGATAATTGCAGAATGTGGTGCCATACAACGTGGCACTACACAAAACTGGCGCTAATGGCATAGGCACATAAGGAACGCACACGACACAGATCTGTAAGTCCACGGTATTGGTGATAAGTTGAGAAAACCGTCCCGAAACACATGTGCTACAAAACGCCACTGTTTCCTGCGCATATACCCCGACATCAGTATGGGATATGATCACCATGCACACGTACGCAGGCAGCACAACGGGTTGGTATACTCTGGATCAGGTAGTCGAGTAGCTGCTGGGGTATAGCCTCCAATTCTTGCACCAGTACATGTCGGAGCTCCTGAAGTGTCCTATGGGTTTGAAGACGTGCAGCAATACGTCGACCGAGAGCATTCCAGACGTGCTCGATGGGGTTTACGTCTGGAGAACAGGCAGGCCACTCCATTCGCCTGATATATTCTGTTTCAAGGTACTCCTCCACGATGGCAGCTCGGTGGGGCCGTGCGTTATCATCCATCAGGAGGATGGTAGGACCCACTGCACCCCTGAAAAGGCGGACATACTGGTGCAAAATGACGTCCCGATACACCTCACCTGTTACTGTTCTTCTGTAAAAGACATGCAAGGGTGCACGTGCGCCAATCATAATCCCACCCCACACCATCAAACCACGACCTCCATACAGGTCCCTTTAAAGGAAATTAAGGGGTTGGTATCTGGTTCCTGGTTCACGCCAGATGAAAACCCGGCGAGAATCACTCCTCCATGAACATACACTCCTGGAAATGGAAAAAAGAACACATTGACACCGGTGTGTCAGACCCACCATACTTGCTCCGGACACTGCGAGAGGGCTGTACAAGCAATGATCACACGCACGGCACAGCGGACACACCAGGAACCGCGGTGTTGGCCGTCGAATGGCGCTAGCTGCGCAGCATTTGTGCACCGCCGCCGTCAGTGTCAGCCAGTTTGCCGTGGCATACGGAGCTCCATCGCAGTCTTTAACACTGGTAGCATGCCGCGACAGCGTGGACGTGAACCGTATGTGCAGTTGACGGACTTTGAGCGAGGGCGTATAGTGGGCATGCGGGAGGCCGGGTGGACGTACCGCCGAATTGCTCAACACGTGGGGCGTGAGGTCTCCACAGTACATCGATGTTGTCGCCAGTGGTCGGCGGAAGGTGCACGTGCCCGTCGACCTGGGACCGGACCGCAGCGACGCACGGATGCACGCCAAGACCGTAGGATCCTACGCAGTGCTGTAGGGGACCGCACCGCCACTTCCCAGCAAATTAGGGACACGGTTGCTCCTGGGGTATCGGCGAGGACCATTCGCAACCGTCTCCATGAAGCTGGGCTACGGTCCCGCACACCGTTAGGCCGTCTTCCGCTCACGCCCCAACATCGTGCAGCCCGCCTCCAGTGGTGTCGCGACAGGCGTGAATGGAGGGACGAATGGAGACGTGTCGTCTTCAGCGATGAGAGTCGCTTCTGCCTTGGTGCCAATGATGGTCGTATGCGTGTTTGGCGCCGTGCAGGTGAGCGCCACAATCAGGACTGCATACGACCGAGGCACACAGGGCCAACACCCGGCATCATGGTGTGGGGAGCGATCTCCTACACTGGCCGTACACCACTGGTGATCGTCGAGGGGACACTGAATAGTGCACGGTACATCCAAACCGTCATCGAACCCATCGTTCTACCATTCCTAGACCGGCAAGGGAACTTGCTGTTCCAACAGGACAATGCACGTCCGCATGTATCCCGTGCCACCCAACGTGCTCTAGAAGGTGTAAGTCAACTACCCTGGCCTGCAAGATCTCCGGATCTGTCCCCTATTGAGCATGTTTGGAACTGGATGAAGCGTCGTCTCACGCGGTCTGCACGTCCAGCACGAACGCTGGTCCAGCTGAGGCGCCAGGTGGAAATGGCACGGCAAGCCGTTCCACAGGACTACATCCAGCATCTCTACGATCGTCTCCATGGGAGAATAGCAGCCTGCATTGCTGCGAAAGGTGGATATACACTGTACTAGTGCCGACATTGTGCATGCTCTGTTGCCTGTGTCTATGTGCCTGTGGTTCTGTCAGTGTGATCATGTGATGTATCTGACCCCAGGAATGTGTCAATAAAGTTTCCCCTTCCTGGGACAATGAATTCACGGTGTTCTTATTTCAATTTCCAGGAGTGTATCTTGGGACCTCTGTTCCAATGACCATATACTGTGTTCCTGACATCAGGCTTTACGGGCTCTCCTGTGAACAGGGGTCAGTGGAATGCACCTTGCAGGTCTCTGGGCGAATAAACCATGTCTGTTCAGTCGTCTATAGACTGTGTGTCTGGAGACAACTGTTCCAGTGGCTGCGGTAAGGTCCCGAGCAACGCTACCTGCAGTACTCCGTTGCCGTCTGCGGGCACTGATGGTGAGATATCGGTCTTCTTGTGGTGTTGTTCACTGTGGACGTCCCGTACTGTAGCGCCTAGACACGTTTCCTGTCTGCTGGAATCGTTGCCATAATCTTGAAATCACACTTTGTGGAACACAGAGGGCCCGTGCTACGACCTCCTGTATTTGACCAGCCTCCTAGTATTCTGCCCCTCATAGCATCATCAATATGTGTTCTTTGAGCCATTTTCAACACACAGTCACCATTAGCACGTCTGAAAACGTCTGCATACTTACTC
Source organism: Schistocerca americana (assembly GCF_021461395.2). NCBI lineage: Eukaryota > Metazoa > Arthropoda > Insecta > Orthoptera > Acrididae > Schistocerca > Schistocerca americana. The sequence goes on along the minus strand of NC_060130.1, from coordinate 174,400,660 downwards.
GATGCACCGTACTCTGACATGAACCAACACACCTCTGCGTATGTGGACTGCTGCCAGCGCCACCGTGCGACGACCGCAGGTCAAATGAACTGCATGGTCATACCCCGAGGTGATTTAAACCCACTAACCGCCCACCAGAGCGTTGTTTCACCATTAATCAGCATTAGCCATAATTTATTAGCATGAGTGTAGTTTGGTCCCATAATTGCAAACCCAGAGGCCTTTCCACGTCAGGTCTGAGTTGCGGCTTGTTTAAAAAGTGGCTCTGAGCTGAATTTCGAACTCGAGAATCACAATGGGAGAAAATAAATGGATTTCATAAAAGTGACGGAGCCTTCTACGCACAATACTCAATTACGACCCACATCAGCCTGCTGTAGCGAAGGCAAGTCATGCTTGGGTTGTGAATTTTAAAAATTCCCTGCGCGAACTGAATACTCAAAGAAATTTTGGGCTTGCAGCCTCTAGTCGTTAACTACACGCCACGATATTTCTACAGGGCACCTGCCAGTCAATCCTAGATGATCCATCGAAGACGGACGATGAGTTTTAAGTTCTCCACGAAAAAGTGGGTTGGCAGCGAATAAAAATGTTCTTTAGCCGCCGGCCGCAGTGGCCGAGCGTTTCTAGGCGCTACAGTCTAAAACGGAGCGACCGCTACGGTCGCAGGTTCGAATCCTGCCTCGGGCATGAATGTGTGTGATGTCCTTAGGTTAGTTAGGTTTAAGTAGTTCTAAGTTCTAGGGTACTGATGACCTCAGAAGTTAAGTCCCATAGTGCTCAGAGCCATTTGAACCATTTTGTTCCTTAGCCAGTGGTTACACAACTTGGAAAGATGTTTTAAAATACATAAAAACGTATGAGAAAATGACGATTTTGGGAAACACGCGTTGGTGGACAATATTTGCGATTTCTACATGAAAACAGATGGGAATAAATGAAGTTTTTTTTAAACACATTGATAGACAATATACAGGGTGGTGCACTGATCGATACCGGGCCAAATATCTCACGAAATAAGCGTCAAACGAAAAAACTACAAAGAACTTGAACGGGGAAACAAGATGGCGCCATGGTTGGCCCGCTAGATGGCAATGCCATAGGTCAAACGAATACCAACTGCGTTTCTTTAAATAGGAACCCCCATTTTTTATTACATATTCGTGTAGTACGTAAAGAAAAATGAATGTTTTAGTTGGACCACTTTTTTTGCTTTGTGATAGATGGCGCTGTAATAGTCACAAACATATGGCACACAATTTTAGACGATCAGTTGGTAACAGGTAGGATTTTTAAATTAAAATACAGATCGTACGTACGTTTGAACATTTTATTTCGGTTGTTCCAATGTGATACATGTACGTTTGTGAACTTATCAGTTCTGAGAACGCATGCTGTTACAGCGTGATTACCTGTAAATACCACATTAATGCAATAAATGCTCAAAATGATGTCCGTCAACCTCAGTGCATTTGGCAATACGTGTAACGACATTCCTCTCAACAGCGAGTAGTTCGCCTGCCGTAATGTTCGCACATGCATTGACAATGCGCCGACGCATGTTGTCAGGCGTTGTCGGTGGATCACGATAGCAAATATCCTCCCACTCTCCCCACAGAAAGAAATCCGGGGACGTCAGATCCGGTGAACGTGCGGGCCATGGTATAGTACTTCGACGACCAATCCACCTGTCATGAAATATGCTATTCATTACCGCTTCAACCGCACGCGAGCTATGTACCGGACATCCATCATGTTGGAAGTACATCGCCATTCTGTCATGCAGTGAAACATCTTGTAGTAACATCGGTAGAGCATTACGTAGGAAATCAGCATACATTGCACCATTTAGATTGCCATAGATAAAATGGGGGCCAATTATCCTTCCTCCCATAATGCCGAACCATACATTAACCCGCCAAGGTCGCTGATGTTCCACTTGTCGCAGCCATCGTGGATTTTCCGTTGCCCAATAGTGCATATTATGCCGGTTTACGTTACCGCTGTTGGTGAATGACGCATCGTCGCTAAATAGAACGCGTGCAAAAGATCTGTCATTCCCTAGTGCCCAGTGGCAGAAGTGTACACGACGTTCAATGTACGGGTGCAATCGATGTTGATGTAGCATTCTCGACACCGACGTTTTTGAGATTCCCGATTCGCACGCAATTTGTCTGCTACTGATGTGCGGATAAGCCGCGACAGCAGCTAAACACCTACTTGGGCATCTTTTGTTGCAGGTCGTGGCTGACGTTTCATATGTGACTGAACACTTCCTGTTTCCTTAAATAACGCACCTATCCGGCGAAATGTTCCGGACACTTGGATGATGTCGTCCAGGATACCGAGCAGCATACATAGCACACGCCCGTTGGGCATTTTGATTACAATAGCCATACACCAACACGATATCGACCTTTTCCGAAATTGGTAAACGGTCTATTTTAACACTGGTAATGTATCACGAAGCAAATATCGTCCGCACTGGCGGAATGTTACGTGATACCACGTACTTATACGTTTGTGACTATTACAGCGCCATCTATCACAAAGCGAAAAAAGTGTTCCAACTAAAACATTCATATTTCTTTACGTATTACACGAATATGTAATAAAAGATTAGGGTTCCTAATTAATAAAACGCAATTGATATCCGCTTGACCTATGGCAACGACATCTAGCGGGCCAACCATTGCGCCATCTGGTTCCCCCTTCAAGCTAGACGAGTTTCGTTCTTTGTAGTTTTTTCGCTTGATGCTTATTTCGTGAGATATTTGGCCCAGTCACTGTCAATGGACCACCCTGTATTACAGTTAAAATATAATCACTGGCCATAATGTGGATGATACTGTGGTATGATGGTGATGCTCGTGATGCATGGTAATTATCATGTTCATGACGGAGGTGGAATGACGAGTACAGCTATGGGGCCCTGTGGAACCGCACTTAGCGACTAAAAGTCAGTAAGGTGGAGAAAGGGAGAGGGAGGAAAATGGAAGGGTGGTGTGAGGCGGAGTGTTGTGATTGGGATTGCAACGGGAAGTATATCTCGCGATGATTTCATTACTGGGGAGTGCGAACTGGTTAAAATTTCCGGCGATATAGGATGGATAAGGCATGAAAGTGCATAGAAGGTGGAGTATGGATGTACTGGCGAAGCAGGGTACCTGGATTGATGACTAGCGAGTGGGATATTGGGCGCCGGACTGGGCTTCCCTACTAATATATTTTATGTGTTTCGTAGAAAGCCCAGATTTACTTCAGGAGGAGGTTGGATAGTTACTACAACACACATAAAAATTTAGTAACCTGAGTAAGACACTTTAACGTCAATACTTAACGTGCCTACAATCCATGTCCACTTGAATGACGGATAATATATACTTCTATCGCTGATTAGAAGGAGATTGTTTATACTTGACTAGTTCTGAAGGACGATCACATATCAAATTAACTTTAAACTTTGGTACACAGTTCTGACTAATAATATGAGGGGCACTCCAAAAGAAATGCACACAATGTTTTTTTAAATTCCATCTTTTACTCTACATGTTTGAAAGTTTTATAGTGTGTAGATACATCCTTTAGGAACAATATTTCCACTTATACACATAATTTCCATAACTCTCATCTGCCTTACGCCATCTTGGAACCAGCGCCTGTATACCTGCACGGTAAAATTCTGGACCAACCTGTTGGAGCCACTGTTTGGCAGCGTGCACAAGGGAGTCATCATCTTCAAACCTTGTTTCACGAAGAGAGTCTTTCAGTTTCCCAAAGAGATGATAGTCACATGGAGCCAGGTCAGAACTGTAAGGCAGGTGTTTCAGTGTTGTCTATCCAAGTTTTGTTATCGCTTCCATCATGTTTGACTGACATGTGATCGTGTTTGACTGACATGTGGCTGTGCATTGTCGTGCAACGGCAAAACATCCTGCTTTTGCCGATGTTCCCCTATCCCACCGTAGCGTGACAAGTCATTCACTGTGATGCGTCTGTCAGCAGTCACCAATTCCCTAACGCTCTGCACATTGTCTGGAGTGTGTGCAGTACGATGCCTGCCGCTGCGAGGACAGTCCTCAATATTGCCGCGCCGGCGTTCATCACGTAACCTGCTTGCCCACCGACTAATTGTACTGCGAAAGACAGCAGCATCTCCATACACCTTTTTCACCCTCTTGTGGATGTTTCCCACTGTCTCGTTTCCACAGCACGGGAATCTTATGACAGCACGTTGATTCTGACGAACGTCAAGTGTAGCAGCCATCTTGAAGACATGCTGTGACGGCGCCATTCACGGAAGCGGGTTGAACTAAGTTTGAAAACAAGCGGGAAGGATGTATCTACACACTGTAAAACTTTCACATATGCAGAATGAAAACTGTATTATTACAAAAATAGTGTGCATTTCTTTTGGAGTGACCCTCGTACACGTTCTGCCGGCGCTGTGCTAAGTTGACGCTGCCGCTGTGGACTAGCGGTTCTAGGCGCTACAGTCCGGAACCGCGCTGCTGCTACGGTCGCAGATTCGAATCCTGCCTCGGGCATGCATGTGTGTGATGTCCTTAGGTTAGTTAGGTTTATGTAGTTCTAAGTCTAGGGGACTGATGACCTCAGATGTCAAGTCCCATAGTGCCCATTTGAACCATTGTTTTGTTGACGCCGCAGTCTTCATTGGCGATCGCAGAGTGGGCTGAGTGACGCTGCGCTCTGAATAAGTAGTCTTCCGGCAGCGGCTGCGTACGAAGCCTCATCAGGGCGTGTCTTCGCTGACGACTTTCACTCATGGGTGCGCCTTGCAGCGACTGTCTTTCGCTTGTGGTGCCGATCTGAGGTAACAACTGTACCCTGAAACGCCTTCTGCGGACGACATCACAGTACTAGATCAGTAGAATAGAAGGTGAGGGAATTGGATGAGTTGGCACAGCATGCCAGTTAGGCAAGGTAGGCGGAAGCAGAAGGCGATGCGGAGTGTTCGTATTTCCAGGATTTCAAGGGACTTGTAAAGTTTCGGAGGGGTGGAGATCATGCAAATGTACTTGTGGATGGGGCGGATGAGGTATTTATAAGAGAGGATAATGGTAGAAGAACGTAGACCCCCGCGTGCCGCCTGTTGGTAGTTTTAGTTACACTACTGGTCATTAAAATTGCTACACCACGAAGATGACGTGCAACAGACGCGAAATTTAACCGACAGCAAGAAGATGCTGTGATATCCAAATTATTAGCTTTTCAGATCATTCACACAAGGTTGGCGGCGGTGGCGACACCTACAACGTGCTGCCATGAGGAAAGTTTCCAACCGATTACTCATACACGAATAGCAGTTAACCGGCGTTCCCTGGTAAAACGTTGTTGCGATGGCCTCGTGTAAGAAGGAGAAATGCGTACCATCACGTTTCCGACTTTGATAAAGGTCGGATTGTAGCCTATCGCGATTGCGGTTTATCGTATCACGACATTGCTGCGCGCGTTGTTCGAGATCCAATGACTGTTAGCAGAATACGGAATCGGTGGGTTCGGGAGGGCAATACGGAACGCCGTGTTGGATCCCAAAGGCCTCGTATCACTAGCAGTCGAGATGAGAGGTATCTTATCCGCATAGCTGTAATCGAACGTGCAGCCACGTCTCGATCCCTGCGTCAACAGATTGGGACGTTTGCAAGACAACAACCATCTGCACGAACAGTTCGACGACGTTTGCAGCACCATGGCCTATCAGCTCGGAGACCATGGCTGCGGTTACCCTTGACGCTGTATCACAGACAGGAGCGCCTGCGATGGTGTACCCAACAACGAACCAGGGTGCACGAATGGCAAATCGTCATTTTTTCAGATGAATCTAGCTTCTGTTTACAGCATCACGATAGTCGCATCCTTGTTTGGCGACATCGCGGTGAACGCACATTCGAAGCGTGTATTCGTCATCGCCATACTGGCGTATCACCCGGCGTGTCGGTATGGGGTGGCACAGGTTACACGTCTCGGTCACCTCTTGTTCGCACTGACGGCACTTTGAACCGTGGACGTTACATTTCAGATGTGTTACGACCCGTGGTTCTACCCTTCATTCGATCCCTGCGAAATCCTACATTTCAGCAGTATAATGCACAACCGCATGTTGCAGATCCTGTACGGGCCTTTCTGGATACAGAAAATGTTCGACTGCTGGCCTGGCCAGCACATTCTCCAGATCTCTCACCAATTGAAAACGTCTGGTCAATGGTGGCCGAGCAATTGGCTCGTCACAATACGCCAGCCACTACTCTTGATGAACTGTGGTAACGTGTTGAAGCTGCATGGGCAGCTGTACCTGTACACGCCATCCAAGCTCTGTTTGACTCAATGCCCAGGCGTATCAAGGCCTTTATTACGGCCAGAGGTGGTTGTTCTGGGTACTGATTTCTCAGGATCTATGCAGCGAAATTGCGTGAAAATGTAATCACATGTCAGTTCTAGTATAATATATTTGTCCAATGGAAACCCGTTTATCATCTGCATTTCTTCTTGGTGTAGCAATTTTAATGGCCAGTAGTGTAGTTTCGGGCTTTGTGCTGGATGGTAAGAAGGTGTGCATTCCATGTCAGCTTTCTGTCTGTGATTAGTCCTAAATACTTTATTGTGTTAATCATGCGGATGGGTTTGCTGTAGATGGAGAGATGAGAGTCTGGACCACGGAAACACCGAGTGGTGGACCAAAGATGGTGGCTGGTCTGGTCTGTGGATTTGCTTGGAGTTCCCACGTATTAGACTAGACGATAAACATATTGAAATGGCGTCGGAGGGAGGCATGAGAAATTTGAAAGGTTTGGTGACGAAGACGTCTCCCGTTCCGCAGTTCATTAGCATGCAGTGAGTATTCGGCGAATTCGCTTAGATTGTGATGACAGACTGACCACGACAAAAATTGTTCAAATGGCTCTGAGCATTATGGGACTGAACATCTGAGGTCATCAGTCCCCTAGACTTAGAACTACTTAAACCTAACTAACCTAACCACAGCACACACATCCATGCCAGAGACAGGATTCTAACCTGCGACCGTGGCAGCAGCGCGGTTCCGGACTGACGCGCCTAGAACCGCTCCACCACAACGGCCGGCTGACAACACCCGGCGGGCAGGCCACATCACTAGTGGAACTGCAGAACTCGGCTGTCCTCAGGTTTGTCGCTCGCCGCAACCATCGGCGAGCTTTGTCGTCTCCGATTTCCTCTCCACGATTCACACGAAATGGAAAGACAGAGTACGCAGGTGTGCCGTGGCGAACAGCAACCCCGTGGACAGCCGATTTTTGCAGTTCTACCAGAGAGGGAGTTGGCCACCGAATAACGTCAGTCTGGACCACCATCTTGACGCATTCACAGAATACTCACAGCTAGTTAATAAACTGTGGAACGGGATACGTGTTCGCCCGCCTTCTATGGGTCACCTGAGGATCAGTGGCAGGTGCCTAGTCCAAGTTTCATGGAGTACAGCCAACGACTGCCGGCGGCAAGCCCGAATTTCTTTTTACATCCCTTGGAGTGTGACAGCAGACCTATTCCTTGCAGAACACAGCAGCATGCGGTGGAGAACATAGCAGTTCTCTGTTCCTGCTGAAATTGTGATACAGCCTGTTGTTAGTCTATAAGCAACAGGAGGAGAAGGATTATATTTAACGTCCCGTCGACACTAAGGTCATTGGAAATGGATGAGTGAGCAGTAGTAGGGTGAGTGCCCGGAGCACCTCTAATATAGACCTGCCTTCAATCAGTCAACGGTGTCCTATACTACACACATCAAACAAATTTCTATAACATAGACACTGAGAAAGCAATTGTTGTCATTTTTGTCACAGGCCAGTCTTCATCTTATATCACTCACTCCGGCTTCAGGCCACAAGTGGCCCATCGGGACCATCCGACCGCCGTGTCATCCGCGTGTGGTCAGTACACCTCTCTCCCGGTCGTTATGATGCTTCACCTTATATACACACATCAAAAAAATTTTTCATCAGCCCACTTCCCAGACCTCCTGAAGATAGACGATGACTCTGGATATTGTATCACAGACACAGTCCCTTTGACTGTTCAGATACTTCACTAAACCGCCCAAAGATGTAAACAACCATGCATGAGCAGTGCCGATTAGACGGAGGGGGTCCGACAGCCGATAATTTCCAGTCATTCCACCAGGAAAGAGGTACACGGCTCGTGCCGTCTGTAGTTCAACCATGCCTAGACGGTCAATACCGCGGTTCGATCGCGTCCGCATTGTTACTTTGTGCCAGGAAGGACTCTCAACAAGGGAAGTGTCCAGGCGTCTCGGAATGAACCAAAGCGATGTTGTTCGGACATGGAGGCATAGGAACTGTCGATGACATGCCTCGCTCAGGCCTCCCAAGGGCTACTACTGCAGTGGATGACCGCTACCTACGGATTATGGCTCGGAGGAACCCCGACAGTAACGCCACCATGTTGAATAATGATTTTCGTGCTGTCACAGGACGTCGTTTTACGACTCAAACTGGACGCAATACGCTCCATCATGCCCAACTTCACTCCTGACATCCATGGCGAGGTCTATATTTGCAACCACGACACCATGCAGCGCGGTACAGATGTGCCCAAAAACACGCCGCATGAACCGCTCAGAATTGGCATCACGTTCTCTTCACCGATGAGTGTCGCATATGCCTTCAACCAGACAATCGTCAAAGACGTGTTGGGAGGCAACCTGGTCGGGCTGAAAGTCTTAGACACACTGTCCAGCGAGTGCAGCAAGATGGAGGTTCCCTGACGTTTTGGGGTGGCACTCTGTGGGGCCTATGTACGCCGCTGGTGGTCATGGAAAGCGCCGTAATGGCTGTACGATACGTGAATGCCATCCTCCGACCGACGGTGCAACCATATCGGCAGCATATTGGCGAGTCATTCATCTTCATGGACGACAATTCGCACCCCCATCGTGCCCATCTTGTGAATGACTTCCTTCAGGATAACGTCATTTTCGACTAGAGTGGCCAGCATGTTCTCCATACATGAACCCTATCGAACATGTCTGGGATAGATTGAAAAGGCCATTTTATGGACGACGTGACCGACCAACCACTCTGGGGGATCTATGCTGGATCGCCGTTGAGGAGTGGGACAATCTGGACCAACAGTGCCTTGATGAACTTGTGGATAGTATGCCACGACGAATAGAGGCATGCATCAATGCAAGAGGACGTGCTACTGGGTATTAGAGGTACCGATATGTACAGCAATCTGCACCACCACCTCTGAAGGTCTCGCTGTATGGTGGTACAACATACAATGTGTGGTTTTCATGAGCAACAAAAAGGGCGGAAATGATGTTTATGTTGATGTCTACTCCAATTTTCTGTACAGGTTCCGGAACTCTCATAAACCGAGGTGATGTAAAACTTTCTTTTATGTGTATATTTCATACGCTAAATGAGGCATGAACGTCATTTGACCTAGTTATTTATCTCAGTTGTCTCCTTTCGCGGGTGACAGAATGGAATGACACCCCAGGAACCTGTAAATAATGTGGTTTTGCCTCTCTAGGTGTTCTATCACTTTGTAGTTAGTATGTATCCGTTTACCAGAGCTATTGCAGTTTTTGTAATTTTTTTCTAATTTGAGGAAATAAACGTATAATTCATCGCAACTCATATCTGAAGCAACTGAAATAAATGTGAAGTTTAATATAAGTCAATTAACCTAGTATCCGTGAGTCAGACGCTTTGTTGCGTAACAGTCTCGCGCTGTTAGCGTGAAAGAGACCGGAAAGTGAGTCATTGCTGGAATATGAATAAAAGTTTTGCGCTCAAAGAATCTGATATATGTGAGGCCTTCATTTTAGTTCTGCGCAGAAGGACAGATTGGTTAACCTTTCCAATAGTTCATTCTGGTAAATTAGAACGCTGAGAGAGAATGTGGGACAAGACACATTCCTCACAGACGGTTATCATCAAAATCGACACAAGCATTAAATAAGGCGAACAGCTGTCCATCTAAACAAAAGAATGTTTGCTTAATGGTCTCTGCAAATTCTTCAAGGAAGTCAAGAATAAGAAATATTTTATAGAGCGAATTTTTATGAAATGATTTCGTTGGACTATTATTGCACAAGTAAAATACTTGTTGGGCTTCTTACTTTTCGTAATTAATAACTAGCTACTTTAATCCGATGATCATTAGCTCGGCATTGTACTGCCTATAACTTTCGAAATAAGAGTACACTTGTACATGTGGTAAACGAGATGGAGGGATTAACGAGGTAACAGGTAGCATGCATGAAGAATTCTTACAATTAAATGTGGGGTATTCCGGGTGTCCCAGGAGGAATGATCGATATTCTGGGATGTGACAGGAACGACCACTGGAAGACAAAAAAGTCCAGTAAACTTGGTCTCTAAAATGCATATCTTAAAAGCTATGAAAACTTACATACTGTGAAACAAATCTCTTCTACTGTAAGCTCTTTGCTTGTCATATTTTAGGAAGTGGTAGAGTGGACCAAAGCAAGGAAAAAATTTCCAGTAAACATGGGCTGTAAATGCACACCTGTGAGTACTTGTTCATCTTCGCTACTATGAAACACATCTTTTCTACCAAACAAGTGCGCATAGCTCTTAAGGTGGGCACTTTAGAGTCCACCCTTACTAGAAATTTTTTTCCTTGCTTTGGTCCACAGTACCTCATCCAGGCAAATGGAAATCAAAGAGCCTGCAGCAGAAGAGATTTGTTTCGCAGTATTTAAGATAAACAAGTGCTTGTAAGTCTTGAGTTATGCATTTTAAAGCCCATTTTCTATTCGAAACATCGTTCCTTTCATGTACCTGAATATCGACCATTCATGCAGTTTGTTTGGGAAAACTGGATGCCAGGAATTCTTAACGAGGCTTACAGCTATTAAAGCTTTGTACTAGCGGAATTTAGCTTAAACAGAGAGATAAATAAATTTCAGCAGATAGTGCGAGAGAGAAAAAGGAAGAAAACTTTGAGTTTAAATTTTCACCGCTAGCGATACACTGGAGATGGAGTAGCTCACATGGACAGTCATGGGGAAGGGACAATCCGTGGATTTAGTGAAAGAATAGTTCCAGTATTTGCCTAAGCTGACTTGGACATCCCACGGACACCCTAAATCAGGATTACCAGACCAATACGGAAACCCAGTAATAACTGTTCATTGGCTGGACTATTCTGTCAACATCTAGTGTAATTTACGAAAACAACGTCTTAAACAAAACTTTATTGTTTCTGGGTTAAAACTGGTTAGTGATATAAATTAACAACTGGTGTTTTGATTACTCCAATGATATTACACTCGATGTTCTCGGTATTTGCTACGTTAGCTATTCTCTACGTTAAGTACTGCACGGTTTTTTTTATATGCATGCACTGAAATTTTTAAATGGCGATGGTTCTGCTTGTGTATGTAAAGAATAATGAATAAGTCACAACTTTCAGATTATACATAGAGAGCTGATATATTATATGCTTAACTCCAACTATCTTCCATTAAATCTCTTTGCTGTTTGCATCTATTTGTCAGGGTCAATTGTGACCACATTCCATGTTATAACTCAAGAGGTTTTATTGTAAGTTTTTAATTTTTTGCTAAGCATAGTTTTTACTTTTGTGTATGAACCAGAGTAGATATATCGTTCATGAGCATGCACGACTTGCGGTTAAGCTGGTAAATTTGGTGTTCAGTGAGTTTCGCTATGTGTTTCTCAGTTTCGCCAAAAATCTTTCCAGATGTAAATATTTCCCTAGTGACTATATTGCTGTATACTGAGGCAATGCTACATGCCTTGGCTATAAAAGACATTGTATTGAATCATTTTACGTTTTACAGTTAATGGAATCCTTGTCAAGTCTCTATAAAATACGCTTCTATGAACATATTGTTTCTGTAGACAACATTACGAATTACACGAAGTTCAAATTCGTGTTACATTTGCCACAGAAATATAAACAGCGGACTATATTGTACTGGCCTACAGATAGGGAAATTGTGCACATTTTTGGAGCAAGGTCGTGTGCGTGCTGAGGATAAAAAATATAACACCTACATAATAATGAATCACTAATAACTTGATAGCAGAAGTGACATTTCCGTTTCTTATTCAGAATTGGTTGCAGCAGCCGAGAAGACGGCGTCGTGTCCTGAAATATGCAGCCTACAAATTGCGCTGCCTTCACCTGCTGGTCAGGGTTTCTTGTTGGAATGGTGACGGCCTTCGCTCGGACGAACTGCAATCCCTATAAAGCCGGAAACTCGCATTTCACCAGCATCTACTATTTATTCTGTTGCTTTAATTTTAAGACATTTGCGTATTTGGGCCTAAACTTCGATTCGTGTTACAATAATACTGTGACGAAGCATTCGTTTTAGATTATAGGTAGCGGTCTGCGCAGATGCTAATATCTGCAATAATAATTACCTTGTAGTTAAAAATGGTTCAAATGGCTCTGAGCACAATGGGACTTAACTTCTGAGGTCATCAGTCCCCTAGAACTTAGAACTACTTAAACCTAACTATCCTAAGGACATCACACACATCCATGCCCGAGGCAGGATTCGAACCTGCGACCGTAGCGGTCGCGCAGTTCCAAACTGTGGCGCCTAGAACCGCTCGGCCACTCCGGGCCGGCTGTAGTTAAAAATTAAAGGACAGTGTCAGTATTATGATTTTCGTCTCTTTGCATTTGGGGTGGATAATAATTATTGTTATTGATTTAAGTCACGATTAACACTTATTCTGAATGGAGTGCCATTATGTGCTTCATTATGAAGTGCCTTGGAAATGGCAGATGCCTTTTAGATATCTGCATAGAACTTCTTCCTGGTTTTACACACAGTTATCCGTGCACGCTCTTTCCGTCGTATAAGCAGCTGCCTTATATCTCAGTCATTTCCGTTTCGCTTGCAGTAACAGAGGTCACTTAATGCCGTTACCGAATGCTGTCACAAAGCGACATGAAGGCTCTTTTGGATGATTCGTCCACTGTAAGCTTCGATTCACGGTCTGACTCCTTGTTTGTGAATTACACAAGTCACAAATAATGTCTGGCACAAAATCAGTAAATCTATCAATGATCCCCTTACATATATTTACAAGTACACAGTTCAGTGTTTATTACATTGTGACGTACCATCAACAAATAAAGCCTATGTTCGTCTGTGAAAATGGACTCGATAAGCAACTTGAGAATCAGTAATCGGAATCTAACTTGCACAACACTGTGTGCGTGTTGTATGAGCGTCAGTTTCACTGTCATTTACACGAAAAACTTAAAACTAACATTTGGATAAGCTATCTGAATGCGTATTTGAACATGAAATTACAAGTGATACAGAATCTGGCTTGTGCAAAGGAATTTACTGGATTAGAGTACATGACATGCTGTGTCAGTGCCGCTGTTTTGGCCCTAAGTTTTCCACTCACCTCTTTAGATGACTGCCTCTTTTCAAAGTGGTTTGCAGCGAATCGCAGCAGCATGCAGCAACAGCGGCTAAAGCTTAATGTTACTAAGAATGAATTTAATAAAAAGGAGTTTGCTTAGGGCCTGCTAACTACTAAATAACTTGTAAGAAGAGATTTCATAAATTAAGTCTATTTACAATCTTCAGACATCATCATGACCAATAATAGTTTGACAAGTATTAATAATAGCGATATACCTGACAATGACATTATAAGTATTAATAATGACTGAGTGCAAGATTAACAAATTATTTCAATTGCAAAGTTACATTAACATTTAATAGCCACAGCATGTTTATGAATTACACTACTGGCCATTAAAATTGCTACACCACGAAGATGACGTGCTACAGACGCGAAATTTAACCGACAGGAAGAAGATGCTGTCATATGCAAATGATTAGCTTTTCAGAGCATTCACACAAGGTTAGCGCCGGTGGCGCACCTACAACGTGCTGACATGAGGAAAGATTCCAACCGATTTCTCATACACAAACAGCAGTTGACCGGCGTTGCCTGGTGAAACGTTGTTGTGATGCCTCGTGTAAGGAGGAGAAATGTGTACCATCACGTTTCCGACTTTGATAGTCGGATTGTAGCCTATCGCGGTTGTTGTTTACCGTATCGCGACACTGCTGCTCGCGTTGGTCGAGATCCAATGACTGTTAGCAGAATATGGAATCGGTGGGTTCAGGAGGGTAATACGCAACGCCATGCTGGATCCCAACGGCCTCGTATCACTAGCACTCGAGGCGACAGGCATCTTATCCGCATGGCTGTAACGGATCGTGCAGCCACGTCTCGATCCCTGAGTCAACAGATAGAGACGTTTGCAAGACGACAACCATCTGCACGAACAGTTCGACGACGTTTGCAGCAGCATGAGCTATCAGCTCGGAGACCACGGCTGCAGTTACCCTTGACGCTGCATCACAGACAGGAACGCCTGTAATGGTGTGCTCAACGACGAACGTGGGTGCACGAATGGCAAAACGTCATTTTTTCGGATGAAACCAGGTTCTGTTTACAGCATCATGATGGTCACATCCGTGTTTGGCGACATCGCGGTGGACGCACATTGGAAGCGTGTATTCGTCATCGTCATACTGGCGTATCACCCGGCGTGATGGTATGGGGTGGCACAGGTTACACGTCTCGGTCACCTCTTGTTCTCATTGACGGCACTTTGAACAGTAGACGTTACATTTCAGATGTGTTACGACACGTGACTCTGCCCTTCATTCGATCCCTGCGAAACCCTACATTTCAGCAGGATAATGCACGACCGCATGTTGCAGGTCCTGTACGTGCCTTTCTGGATACAGAAAATGTTCTACTGCTGCCCTGGCTAGCACATTCTCCAGATCTCTCACCAATTGAAAACGTCTGGTCAATGGTGGCCGAGCAACCGGCTCGTCACAATACGCCAGTCACTACTCTTGATGAACTGTGGTATCGTGTTGAAGCTGCATGGGCAGCTGTACCTGTACACACCATCCAAGCTCTGTTTGTCTCAATGCCCAGGCGCATCAAGGCCGTTATTAGGGCCAGAGGTGGTTGTTCCGTAGGCCTATACTGATTTCTCAGGATCTATGCACCCAAATTGCGTGAAAATGTAATCACATGTCAGTTCTAGTATAATATATTTGTCCAATGAATACCCGTTTATCATCTGCATTTCTTCTTGGTGTAACAAATTTTGATTGCCAGTAGTGTACATTAACATTTAATAACCACAGCATATTTATGAATTAGATGTGGAGAATAATTATTATTATCTGAAGTATAAGGAGGCTTCTTCAACTGACAAGCAAAACATGGGATTATTGCAAACTAACAATCACGAGCCTAACCCTGCAACTGCGAATTTTACCTTGAATTCCATCCTCAACCGTAGTTAAGCCATCTAAATCTCTCCTGGCCATATAAATGTAATCAGGCCTTGAGTGTAGTAAGATCTGCCATCACCGAAGTGAGGGCAGCACGACACGTCTTCTGTTTCAGAGCCCTCGACCAACATTACGGAACTTTTACTCTCGCAGACGGGCCTCGTCTCATAAAAATGCTTAGAATCGTGCTCCCATGTTTCGACCTCAGATTGTTACTATCGATATCTGAGTGCTTATTTATTTCCATACAGAATTGCAGAATCTTACACAATGCAAAGAATAGCCTTGGCTATAGTGTTTTCGATACTCAATGCAATATTTAATCAGTGTTAGGGTACGTTCTGACACACTTCTTACATAGAGGGACACTGACAAACAACATGTCATGTACTCTAATCCAGTAAACTCCGTTGCCAGATTCCGCATCACTCATAAATTAATATTCAAGTACGCAGTCAGATACCTTATCCAAATGATAGTTTTAAGTTTTTCGTGTAACGATCTGTTGAGTGCTTAAATGACAGTGAAACTGACACACACAACACGCACGTATTGTTATGCAGGACAGATTCCGATTACTGGTAGCTCAGGTTGCTTATCGAGTCCATTTTTACAGACGAAGATAGGCTTTATATGTTGTAGGTACGTTACAACACGGACAAGTGGTGCAAGCTAATATGATTTTACATTATGCTGAATTAACGTATATGTGATAAACGAACTACACGATCCAGTCAAATTAATGTGCGCACCACCTATGTCCGACGTCAACGTGCAGTAACCACTCACAGACAGTATGTGGCAGCACTGGCACTTGAAGGTATATAAAGCGCGTCGGGGGAACACAGGAACATTTAGCTCTCTACGCAGATGATACTGCACTCTTCTCTCGTTGTCGGAGTGTGGCAGGTCTTCAACAGCGGCTCCAAGGGGCTACAGATTCCCTAAACGATTGGACTAGGACCTGGCGTCTGGCATTTAATCCCTCCGAAACCCAAGCCATTATCATCTGCCGACGCCATATTCCCATTCGGCTCCCTCAGGTGATGGTCCTTGGTACCCCAGTCCCCTGGACTCGTACTGCGAAGTACTTGGGTGTTACCCTAGACCAACGCCTCACCTGAGCCCCCACATCGATGACGTTCGTCGTAAGGCAATGGGGCGGCTATGCCTGCTCTACCCTCTCATCAATCCAACCTCTTCACTCCCCACACACCTTGCTGTTAGATTGTACACCTCCCTTGTTCGCCCCATCCTTGAATACGCGGTGGTGGTGTGGGGCAATGCTGCCCCCACCCACCTCCGCCGACTCCAAACCGTCCAGAACCGGGCTCTCCGGCGTGCCCTCCACCTCCCCTTCGACTTCCCAACCCAAGAGCTCCACATCCTGGCCGAGGTGCCGCTCCTTCGTACCCGCATCCTCTCCGCAGCCAATTCCTTTTACCAACAAACCCGTCACTCTCCTAATCTCTTAATCCTTTCCCTGGGTACCCGTGTCCACCGTCTAGCCACCACTCGATGGCCTGACCTTCTATTCCGCCCCCCATGACTTCGCATGTATTAGCCACCTCATCTCATGACAATAACTCTCCCTCACATCATCGATCATCCCCCCAACATGTCATGTCATTCACTCCCCCCAGCACGCCACCCCCCTTCCACCCACACTATCCCCAATGTTGGCCTAATCATGACAGGCCCTTCCTCTTTCCACTTCTTCATCTGTCACCCTCTGACTTCTTTCTCTTCCCGCCCCCCCCCCTCCCCAACCCACCACCACAAGATTGTCTGCCATCACCATCAAGACGCCGCTATGAAGAAGAAGAGGCCAGGATAATGGCCTTTCGCTTTCACTAACTCTTACTATTCCTCCTCCTCTCCTTTATTCTGTAGTTTAACCGTAATTCCCGGCTAGTCAATGGGCCGTTCGTTTTCCCCCACTCTTCTACTGTCCTGCCTTCTTTCAAAAAAAAAAAAAAAAAAACGCTGGCCAGTCAATTGGGCCATTCGTTTTCCCATTTCTTCCACTATCGCTCTGACTATACTTTCAACTCAAAAAAAAATAAAAAATAAAAAAAAACAGCACAAAAGCCAAGAAACGACCACAACCACCATGTCAATCCACTTCCTCAACACACCATATAAGAAGGCGAAGCGCCCTAGTAGCGCTAGAACTTCGTCCCCAGCAGAGGGTTCAGCCGTCAGTCACGTGCGTCTGCGAACGCCCAAACTGTGCAGTCGTTGTCGTAATGTGGGCCTGGAGCGATTTATCTGGCATCCAAAATAGCATTATCATTGGCTTTCCGGTTAAGGGTGGAAGCGTTTTCGAAACGGCTAAGTTTGTGACATATTCGCGTGTCGTCGCGGTTAGAGTACACTGTGCATGCCAAAATTGACGATGCAGTCAATCGTTACCTAATGCTCCCTCTGGAACTCTCACCAACCTCTGGTACTTTCCATTTTTCCAGGTCTCATCTCCTAAATTTCCTACTTTTTTGCAATTTCTTCAGTTTTAATCTACAGTTCATAACCAATAAATTGTTGGCAGAGTCCACATCTAGCCAGGCAACAAAATAAAAGGCAGCCTTTGTTCACAAACGAAAGTGTGTTTTTCACGCTCCAATTTGTATTTCCCTAAAATGGCATCTTTCGTCTTTTGGTTGCCATTTTATAAGATTCGACGCTGTCTAAACAAACAGCTGCTATTACAGGCAAAACTATAGCATAAATAAGAGAAAATTTAAAAATGATATTCACGTATATACTACACGATAGTGTAATGTAATCACACGCTTATGGTAATTGAGCATCTACGTAGCGGTTCCAAAATTTTATGATTAAATATATCTACTGAGGGCAAAGTTAGAAGTATAATCCGATAATGAGATTTGAAAGAGAGCAAAATGAAATAGTTAAAGGGATTAATTTGATATGTGGGAAGTAGACAACGACCTGGATGAATAGTTAAGATTTTCTCTTGAAATTTTGACTGTTGTACATTCCTCGCGGAGTACAATAGTTTCTCACAGTTATATGATGTAGCAGAATGTAAATGTGCTTGATGATCTGCATTTACATTTTTTATGAAAGAAAAAATTAGTACAATCTTTTAGCGGTTTCCAATTCATTCAAGATTTATTGTTAAAACAGTGCATATGGAGTACATGAAATGATTACATTTACAGATCAATAGCACAAGCGGTTATGAGGTACCAGGTATCAACCCATGCTAGAAACTCTCATACACTACTGGCCATTAAAATTGTTACACGACGAAGATGACGTGCTACAGAAGCGAAATTTAACCGACAGGAAGAAGATGCTGTCATATGCAAATGATTTGCTTTTCAGAGCATTCACACAAGGTTGCCGACACCTACAACGTGCTGACACGAGGAAAGTTTCCAACCGATTTCTCATACACAAACAGCAGTTGACCGGCGTTGCCTGGTGAAACGTTGTTGTGATGCCTCGTGTAAGGAGGAGAAATGTGTACCATCACGTTTCCGACTTTGATAAAGGTCGGATTGTAGCCTATCGCGATTGTGGTTTATGGAATCGCGACATTGATGCTCGCGTTGGTCGAGATCCAATTACGGTTAGCAGAATATGGAATCGGTGGGTTCAGGAGGGTAATTAGGAACGCCGTGCTGGATCCCAACGGCCTCGTATCACTAGCAGTCGAGATAACAGGCATCTTATCTGCATGGCTATAACGGATCGTGCAGCCACATCTCGATCCCTGAGTCAACAGATGGGGACGTTTGCCAGACAACAACCATCTGCACGAACAGTTCGACGACGTTTGCAGCAGCATGGACTATCAGCTCGGAGACCATGACTGCGGTTACCCTCGGCGGTGCATCACAGACAGGAGCGCCTGCGATGGTGTACTCAACGACGAACCTGGGTGCACGAATGGCAAAACGTCATTTTTCGGATGAATCCGGGTTCTGTTTACAGCATCATGATGGTCGCATCCGTGTTTGGCGACATCGCGGTGAACGCACACTGGAAGCGTGTATTCGTCATCGTCATACTGGTGTATCATCAGGCGAGATGGTATGGGGTGCCATTGGTTACACGTCTCGGTCACCTCTTGTTCGCATTGACGGCACTTTGAACAATGGACGTTACATTTCAGATGTGTTACGACCCGTGGCTCTACCCTTCATTCGACCTCTGTGAAACCCTACATTTCAGCACGATAATGCACGACCGCATGCTGCAGGTCCTGTACGGGCCTTTCTGGCCAGCACATTCTCCAGATCTCTCACCTATTGAAAACGTCTGGTCAATGGTGGCCGAGCAACTGGCTCGTCACAATACGCCAGTCACTACTCTTGATGAACTGTGGTATCGTGTTGAAGTTGCATGTTCAGCTGTGCCTGTACACGCCATCCAAGCTCTGTTTGACTCAATGGCCAGGCGTATCAAGGCTATTATTACGGCCAGAGGTGGTTGTTCTGGGTACTGATTTCTCAGAATTTATGCACCCGGATTGCGTGAAAATGTAATACATGTCAATTCTAGTATAATATATTTGTCCAATGAATACCGTTTATCATCTGCATTTCTTCTTGGTGTAGCAATTTTAATGGCCAGTAGTGTATGTCACTACTCTGTCTGCTGGCGGAGGACGTTGTAACTACATTGTGAGTCAATATTATGGGAACAATCATAATTTTATTTCGTTTTCTATTCCAGGTTGTTGGTACCCATAGCTGACAGGCTCACACTGAAGAAGAGAAGAGTGGTTTCAAGCTTAATGGGGGATGTGTGGTCGGCGACAGAAATGCATGGAAGGTTTGCAGAACGATTTTGAGATATCGCCAACCAACTCGTTTAACAATTTATTGTATTTACCAGGAGTTTGTAGCAGCTGGATCAGTAGCAGACAATTATCACGGAAATGCGGGGCGACGTAGAACCGGCAGAAGTGAAGTAAGCAGTGATATAGTGCAGGAGGCCATACTATGGAGTTCATCAAAATCTATGAGACACTGCAGTCTGGAAACGGGGATTCCACAAAGGACAGTGAACCGAATTCTATCCAGAGACCTTGACATGCAATTATATCACCTACAAATCGTTCGAGGTTTGATTGTTTAGCAGAAACAGGCACGAGTAGATCACTGTGAGGTTATTGTAGAATGTCACAGACGCGGTCGAGCATTGTTAGGCAAATGATTTTCAGTGACGAAGCTACGTTTCATTCCAGTGGTCATGATAATCGTCATAATACAATTTTCTGGGGTACTTACAATTTACGTATCATTCGTGAGAATGACCGTGCATCCCGAAGGTAAATATGTGGTATGTCGTGACTGCTACTGGTGTACTTGACCCATTTTTCTTTACAACCCCAATGGTGAATGTATGTGACTACTTGCAAACGCTGAAAGACTTTCCCGTTGATAACATTTCCCCACAACTCAGACGAAAAGGGTACTTTCAACATGATGGTGGACTGTCGCATTCATTCGGCTCGTGCCTTATCTTGATCAAACG
This sequence comes from Schistocerca americana, assembly GCF_021461395.2. Classification (NCBI taxonomy): domain Eukaryota; kingdom Metazoa; phylum Arthropoda; class Insecta; order Orthoptera; family Acrididae; genus Schistocerca; species Schistocerca americana. The sequence continues at coordinate 174,379,773 of NC_060130.1, read as the reverse complement.
TTTCCAAACTGTTGAGTTGGTCGCAACGGACCGTTAACATGGCCTCCCCAATCTCCGATTTTCACATCCTGTGACTTTGTGACTTCTGGCTATGGGGTATGATAAAGGAGAGCGTGTATAGTACAAAAGTGAGAGCCTGGAAGAACTCAAGGACAGAATAAAATGTGTGCTATCCAACATTTCCCCACAAATGTGCATTCTGGCCCTACATTGTACTGTTGAACGTTGGTCTGAGTGCATTAATCGTGCTAGTGGTCATGTAGGGACCCTGTATAACGAAAACTCTGAATAAATGCTTTCTCTCAAATAGTATCCACATAATTTTGACTCACCCTGTATTACCAATACCTACCTCCCCTGTTGGCATATGTCGTCATAGGATAAAAATCGACGTCATCTTTCCAGATGTACTATTTTTTTCGAAGTGTAGATAATATTAAACGTGAAGATAATATTTAACGTTTCTATCAAAACTAATAGCAATGAGAAGCAATAAATGTGTCATTGTTTTGTATTACAAACCAACCGCAAGTAAGTAATTGCATGTACAAGTTGAAAAGTTCCTGGTATGTAAGGGAAATATACGATCAAGTATTACTCGTATATGCACAATTATGCCAAAACATGTTTGTGTTTCAGTGAATGTTACATTTGACTAGCTTCTTAATACTAAACTTCTCGGGCATCGGGAGAGTTAACGCAAATAAAAATAAAAATGTATGACGTCACATGCTGCTGAGATTGCCAGAGTGGCTGTGATGTTGAAAATACTGTACATACTGTTACAGGTAGCTGGGACACAGTGCAAAAGGGTGGAGATTGACTGAGTATGGATTACATTTGCATTTTTAAAACATTTATTAAAGAACAAATGTGCATAAAATTTCAAAAATTTCTCTTTAGATTGGTCTAAAATTACTGTAATAGTATTAAACATTAAAACAACAATTACCTTCAGAATCAAATATTTAAAAACAATAGTTTAGTTCTGACAAAAATCTTAGAAAGGAACCAAGGGCCTCTCACTTAAATCAGTAAACTTAGAAATTTAATATAGCAACCAATACTTTATCCTAGAATAAATTTTAAAGATATTTAGGCAAATCGTAAAAAAACTGCCTCTCTCACTCATACAAATACAATTCAGTGACTAATTACCAGTTTCACGCTTTAGAAAAGCGTCTACAGCACTAGCTGCTAATGCTCACTGTGTAGTACATAATCTGGGGTAGAACATTGCTCTCCTTTAGCCGGCCAGTGTGGCCGAGCAGTTCTAGGCGCTTCAGTCTGGAACCGCGCGACCGCTACGGCCGCAGGTTCGAATCCTGCCTCGGGCATGGATGTGTGTGACGTCCTTAGGTTAGTTAGGTTTAAGCAGTTCTAAGTTCTAGGGGGACTGATGGCCTCAGATGTTAAGTCTCATAGTGCTCAGAGCCATTTGAGCTCCCCTTTTTGACAAACGGCTGGTCGTCTCCCGGGCACTGCTTCATCACTATCAGGTCCTCTAGAATCCAGTATTAGTTTGCCAGTCGATAAAAATACAATACAAGATTGGCTTTACAACTGTTCAAATGTGTGTGAAATCTTATGGGACTTAACTGCTAAGGTCATCAGTCCCTAAGCTTACACACTACTTAACCTAAATTACACTGAGGACAAACACACACACCCATGCCCGAGGGAGGACGCGAACCTCCGCCGGGACCAGCCGCACAGTCCATGACTGTAGCGCCTTAGACCGCTCGGCGGCTCTTACAACTGCAACAGCTCAGTATTAGATAATTGCATAAACAATCTCCTTGAACCCACTAGCACAGTTATTCTTTCAACTTTAATCATTCAAGCCATTACCGTGGCCTAACACCAGCGCGTCAATAACTGTTTCAGCAACTGGACCTGAACCAGTCGCTTATATAGTACCATTTTATTTACGCGGTAATATTTAATAAATGCGTTCTGAGCGGCTTTCTAGTCTCTAGAATAAAGCTGCACAGTTATAAAACACCAATTTCAGTCACCAAGATCAGTAGCAAGAAATGGATGCACGATCAAATTCTGTAGCGAAAAAAAGACGACAGTAATACCGGCGAGCGACAGTACCTGTAGTAGATATTCCATTAGCATAACAGCAGCATTTCACTTCACGCATATGTCCTCCAGAGACACGTTATGTACAGGCCGCCTGCTGCAAGCCACTGTCTCTCGCATACAAACGGTGTGAACCACCAACTTCTCCGTCCACCGTAGCCTCCATTAAATAAACAGCGGCGCTCCAAACCCGAGCCCCGCTTATGACAAACAGCGTGCCATTCTCCAGCGTCCGTCGGTAAAACTGTTACACACTCTGCCGCCAACTTCCTTCTCCCCCCTCCCCCCCCCCCCCCCCCCCACACACATAAAGCTCACCCGTTCGCCCAGATAAAACAATTTGAAGCAGAGAGGTTCCGCTACACCGGGACAAGAAAGTCTCGCCAAACTAGTTCGCTTGTTGCCAACCCGGATCAAAATACCGTACACGACACAATACAAAAGAAATTCGGAATACAGATGTGCTTAATGATACGTGGACGTCGTTCATAAGATCACTGCGTTCTTCAGCACGCGTGTCGATAACAACTTCCGCGTATTTTTATGGTTATCTGATTGTTGGTTTATTGTTTTTCAATTTTATATTATCAGCCTGTATAGACAATAATACAGCATAAAAACTTACCTTATGAGTGTTTCCAGTGCTGATAAACGTTTTACCAGAAGCTGTAAAAACAGTAACCCAAAAGTCATTGATGTGGACAACTATGATTTATAAGTAGCAATAAACCTAATTCTGTAGGATATTTGACATAGTAGGCACTGTACAGCGGAAGAAATTATAGAAAAGTGGACTGTGGAACAAGCATTCCTCATGCATGCATACATATCAAGTCAACTTCAGATGAAAACGGTGAAACCAAATAACTGAAAGTTCGGTAGAGATTTACGTACGGTAGTTTGAAAGCGAAAAAATAGCGCAGTGCCTGGCAAACGTCTGTCTGTGTTGCGAAAACAGTTGGCAGGCTCGTAATTTGGCACGAGCTGCATAAGCCATATGTCACACCAGCGAAGCCTCCTGTTGGCGGGGCCTATCCGTATGAGGATTATTTTATTACCCCGAATCTAATTCGGGCAGTAAACTTACTTGTAGCAACCAGTACCAGCATCCGACTTAACTGCGGTGGTTGACCAAACCTTCACGACCACGAATTTAGAGAGGTAAACCTCCTCCCTGGCACAATTGTTAATGTCACTGGCTAACGCCGGGTTAGATTCTCTGTGTTCACTCTAGAATGCAATAGTGTTAAACGAGATTGTCTAATGAAGCTAACTGACCAGGAACTAACACAGAAAACAGCGCAATAGGCACGAATGTCATCAGACTAAAGTGAGATCGAAGCACGTGGTAGTAGCTTATCAGCAAGATGAGGTAAACATGTACTTACACTGCAGCCAGTTACCTTTTCTGAAAAAGGGAAAGCTTAGCTTATACATATACCAACGCTGAAATTATGCACAAAATCAAAGAGAAATTAACGTCATTTTCATTGTGTACGTGGAACACTATCCGGAGATCTGTTGTAACAATTCCTCATATTCCTTGAGATGACATGAGAATAATCAGAATCACCAATAAAAAGCACCTTCTGACCATGCAAGAAAATTACCACATACATAAAACCAAAGCAGAGGGGAAAATCCTGTTGAATGACCAAGTACACATGCCAAGCAATTCATTATTTACACTAATAGATAAAATAATAGAATAATGTTCGCTAAAAGGATAAATATAATAATATTGTCCAATGTAATAAGAATAGAACCCAACTTCTTTACACTCACTCATCCATGACCCCTCTCCTGAATATTGAAACAAAAAGTCTAACCAGCTGTCACCAAAGTTTTCAGCCACTCGCTAACAGCTAGTACAACCGCCCCCTCCCCCCCCCCCCCCCACACACACAAAAAACGACTCTATCCCCCCCTCTCTCTCACTCATACACACATACACACACACACACACACACACACACACACACACACACACACAGTATAAACATAATAAACAGAAGTTAGTAACGAACATATACTTCGTAAGGTTGGCAACAAATAGGTAAACATACCAAAGACGATGAAACACGTCATGGAGTCGCAATATTTACGCTGTGAAAAGAAGTGTACGACGAAATAGTTGTATCTAGTGACAAAAGAACGATAGTCGACCACAAAAAAGAGTGAGAAACATGGCGAACAGTGTGTGGATGGTGAAAACACAAAGGTGTGAATATAGAACAGTGATAAAAGTGGTAGTGCGACCTCCAGACCAGATGTGAGGAAACGCAGATCAGCAAGCCGTAAGTAATTACATTTTTACAAAAAATCGCGAAGTGAACTGTTTGACATCTATAACTAACAAAACTGTATCGTTATAGATCCCACTGATGATGCTTTAGAACAGGAGAAGGCGAAACGCGTATGGGATAAATAAAGGCAGTTTGATTTGCAAAACAAGTATTCCTTGAGATCTGTCGGTTTCTATCCCACGAGATAAATTATTTTAACTTGCAATAATACTACAGTTGTGATGAAGCTGATTTTCCTGAAATTTTGTTCTTCTTCGTGTTATTACGTGTAGTGCGACGACGTAAATCTGTTTGATCTGCGGAACAGTTTTGTTGATTCAGATTTTTAGCGTAGTTGTGTTGTACAGGTGGAGGACAAAAACATGGAAACCCCAGTAACCTAACACAATACCATGCGTAATACGGTGTAGGAAAACCGTTGGCATTCAAAACAGCTTTCAGCCGTCTCGGAATGAATAAATACAGGTCCTGTAGGGTTTTCAAGGGAATCTTATACTATTCTTGCTTCAAAATAATAGCAATCTCAGGTAACGAGGATGGAGGGGACAGCGATTACGCACCCTTCTCACCAAAGCACACCACAAAGGCTTAATTATATTGAGATTTGGTGACTGGCGGCCAGGGGAGATGCGACACGGCATCCTCGTGCTCACAAAACCAATCCTGGACGATGGGAACTATATAAACAGAGGCCCTACCGCCTTGGAACATGGCATCACCATGGTATGAACCTGCTCAGCTAAAATGGTCACATAATCCTTGGCAGTAATGAGCCCTTACAGAGTAACCATGAGGCCCACGGAATAACATGATACGGTTGCCCAAATCATCAGCAAACCCAAGCCCTAGGCCTACTTCACTCTTGCAACATAAACTCGGCCAGAAGCTGGAAACAGTGGGCAACAAGTCTCATTCGACCAAGTGACTTTCTTCTATGGCTCCATGACCTATAGCTCTGACGTCGATCTGTTGTAGAATTTTAGAACAGTTTTTTTGCTCGCGTATCATGTCGTTTCTGGAAACCCAGAATCTACTCTGTAGGAATCAACATGGATTCCGGAAACAGCGATCGTGTGAGACCCAACTCGCTTTATTTGTTCACGAGACCCAGAAAATATTAGATACAGGCTCCCAGGTAGATACTATTTTCCTTGACTTCCGGAAGGCGTTCGATACAGTTCCGCACTGTCGTCTGATAAACAAAGTAAGAGCCTACGGAATATCAGAGCAGCTGTGTGGCTAGATTGAAGAGTTTTTAGCCAACAGAACACAGCATGTTGCTCTCAGTGGAGAGACGTCTACAGACGTTAAAGTGACCTCTGGCGTGCCACAGGGGAGTGTTATGGGACCATTGCTTTTCACAATATATATATAAATGACCTAGTAGATAGTGTCGGAAGTTCCATGCGGCTTTTCGCGGATGATGCTGTAGTATGCAGAGAAGTTGCAGCATTACAAAATTGTAGCGAAATGCAGGAATATCTGAAGCAGATAGGCACTTGGTGCTGGGAGTGGCAACTGACCCTTAACATAGACAAATGTAATGTATTGCGAATACATAGAAAGAAGGATCCTTTATTGTATGATTATATGATAGCGGAACAAACACTGGTAGCAGTTACTTCTGTAAAATATCTGGTAGTACGCGTGCGGAACGATTTGAAGTGGAATCATCATATAAAATTAATTGTTGGTAAGGCGGGTACCAGGTTGAGATTCATTGGGAGAGTCCTTAGAAAATGTAGTCCATCAACAAAGGAGGTGGCTTAAAAAACACTCGTTCGACCTACACTTGAGTATTGCTCATCAGTGTGGGATCCGTGCCAGGTTGGGTTGATGGAAGAGTTAGAGAAAATCCAAAGAAGAGCGGCGCGTTTCGTCACAGGGTTATTTGGTAACCGTGATAGCGTTACGGAGATGTTTAGCAAACTCAAGTGGCAGACTCTGCAAGAGATGCGCTCTGCATCGCGGTGTAGCTTGCTGTCCAGGTTTCGAGAGGGTGCGTTTCTGGATGAGGTATCGAATATGCTGCTTCCCCCTACTTATACCTCCCGAGGAGATCACGAATGTAAAATTAGAGAGATTCGAGCGCGCACGGAGGCTTTCCAGCAGTCGTTCTTCCCGCGAACCATACGCGACTGGAACAGGAAAGGGAGGCAATGACAGTGGCACGTTAAGTGCCCTCCGCCACACACCGTTGGGTAGCTTGCGGAGTATCAATGTAGATGTAGATGTAGTCCGTGTTTTATGGCTTTGGTACCATGTTTCCTGTCATGGGCATATGTGTCACTGATGAGTGGTTTTGGAATTCCATCTCGCCCTGTAAGTTCCCTCCTTACGGACTCCCTTCGTGATGTTTTGGTACGCACAGGGTTAGCGAGTGCGACATTCTGTTCTGCAATGACTTTTGCAGCTGCCGTCCTCTGATTTTTCGTTTCAGTCCTCTTCAGTGACCGTCCGTCATGATCGGTCAGCCGCCAGGGCTGGTCACGCGGTTTGAGGCGCCATGTCACGGACTGCGCGGCCGCTCCTGCCAGAGGTTCGAGTCCTCCCTCGGCCATGGGTGTGTGTGTTGTTATTAGCATAAGTTAGTATAAATTAGTTTAAGTAGTGTGTAAGTCTAGGGACCGATTACCTCAGCAGTTTGGTCCCTTAGGAATTCACACACACATGATCGCTCAACAAGCACTTGCGACCGCGTTGTGAATTAAAGGCCGGTTCCCACTAGGGCTGCCGTGCGTCAAAACCGCGCGTCAGCGGCGTGGTTGCCATGGAAATGGCGTCAGCGGCAAGGCGCGGCGGGCTCTGCGTCGCGGTTTGACTATAGGCCGGTTCCCACTAGAGCGCGGCAGCGCGTCGTGCGGCAGCGGCAGCGGCAAGCGTTTTCCGCTTTGACGCGGCGGCTCGCGGAATTGGCGTTCCCATCTGGAAGCGGCAGACGCTAGCGGTAGCCAATGACGGACAGCCACTGAGGTACGGGGCGAGACCCTCCGAAACGCCCGATGCGTTTGATTAACTATATCTTACACCTACCTGAAGGAAAGACAAAGTTGGGTGAAGACATACCATGTTTTCACTTTCTGTACAATGTACTCTTTCACATATTTCATTATTCATGTTTTCTCATTTCACCATAAACAGATTTGATGACTACCGTTCATGATTGTTCACTATCTCCTAACACGTTGAAACAATGTACGACAAAAGAGATTATTCAGATAGTTAAGCGAGACAAAAATTTAATATGTGATACGGTAGCAGGTACAGGAAAACAGTAAGAACACAAAGGCTTGGGGGGGAAGGGATGAAAGTGGAAGCCACCAGATAGAATTTCGCACAGAGCATAATGTAATCATCCCCAGCACCTTGCTTAAGAATCATGAAAGAATAATACATATTTGGAACAAAGTTTTCGAAACCAGATTTTAAATTGTAAGACATTTCCTGGTGCAGACGCAAACCTACAATAATTTATTGGTTACGAGCTGCGGTTTACAACTAAAGAAACAGAAAACGGTGGCAAATTAAGGAAATGGAACTTGAATAAGTCAAGACCCACAGTTATTCGATAATCTTAAAGTTACCGTAATGCAACGACTGACTGAAACAGAGGAAGGAATCCGCTAGAATACGAATGGATATCTTTGAGAGAAGAAGTGGTCAGTGCAGCAGAGTATGTGAACGGGAAGAAGGTACAGTAGAAATCCTTAGATAAAATGTGATATATTAAATTTGATACGAGGGAAAAATATAAAAATGCAGCAAATAAAGTAGGCCATAGGAAATAGAAATGTCTAAACATGACGTTGACAGAAAGTCCAAAATTGCAACGCGATTTTGCACTTGGAAAACATAAGGGAATGAAAATGAGAAAGAACAAAGTAACCTTTGCTCAAAGGAGAAGCAACTGTCAAGAACTCATTTGGCAAGTCAGAACTAAGCAAATAAGAGAAGGCTAGAAAGTGGAAGGAATATGTAGAGAGGAGAGGGGGAGGGGTTGTACAAACTAACATAAGCACGATGTTAGATTCCTGTGAGATGTCTGAACACACAAGGCAATACTGATCCTACCACTTAGCTAAGTAGACACACTGAAGAACTGCGAAACTGTGTTTATAGCATTTGCATGTTAAGAGAAAGGTTTTGACAATCTTAATTAAAACATTCCTTGAACCTCTGGAGATGTCATCGATAAAACACAGGGCGACAAGATTATCTACAACTTGTACAGAAACCAAATTGCATTCCTAAAACTTGAGTGACTTGAAAGGGAAGCAGTAATTGAGAAGGCAGAAGTAGAGAGGATGTAAAATGAAGACTGTGAATAGCAACAAAAGCGTTCTGAAAAAGAAAATTTGTTCACATCGAATATAAATTCTAATGACTGGGTACTATTTTACAAAGGTATTTGTGTGGAGTGCGGTATTTGTGTGGAGTGCAGCCTTGAATGTAAGTGAAACGTGGGCGATGAACAGTTCTGTCAAGAAGACAATGGACGCTTTCAAAACGTGGTGATCAATAAGAATGCTGAAGATTAGATATGAGGATCATGTAACTAAAGAAGAGGTACGGAATTAAATAGAGGAGGAAGAGGGGTAAGTTGACAGGACATATTATGAGGCATCAAAGATTGAGGACAAAAGGGGTTGGGTGATAGTATTCTGATAATAATCATCTGTTGAAATGCTATTCTACTATTTTATCTATTAATGTAAGCAGTGAATTTACTCTTCCATGCACTACTCCACAAAACATTTAAACCAAAACTGAAATCAGCTGAACACCAAATCTTTCAACCACTGTCTGACAACTACTGCATTCACTTTCAAATTTCTATAACTATCACTGGCTAGCCACACACACATACAGATATAAGGAGAACAGAAATAAACAAACATTAGTTTTCAGCATATAATTCTTTAGGTTGGCAACATGTACATAAACAAGCCAAACAGGAAGGGACATGAGGTGAACACACTGTAGTTACGACTTCAAATCAGTGTTTTCGGTAAAATGTCTACAGCTAGTCACAGGAGAAAAAAGAAAGAACATGAAAATGTGCTTATGTTCCATAATCTAAGTTTTAGTTCAACCTCCAGCATGTGACCAGGTGAGGGGAAACGCAGATGTCCGCCAAAAACTCGATTCACTGTAAGTAATCAATTATTCACGTAAAAAAAATGTGAACCGTTTTATGATCTGCAAGTATCACATATCAAAACAAAACTGAATCATTCTAGATTCCACCGAAGATGCCTTAAAATAAAAGGCGAAATGCGTCTTGAACCAATGAAGTAGACTGGATAAAGAAAAAAACGTTTGTTACTTCCAAAGGAAATAATCAATAGCTGTAGATAATTAGCAAATTACATCTTATGACATACCAGCAAATTAGTCTCAGTTTAAGTTCTCATTACACATGCTATTAAATGCTGTTTAAAAAAAATCATCTATCCCTTCCGAAAAAACTGTAGTTTCTTTCATATCTTGGTAGTTAAACAGATTTTGGATATTTATCATGCGACGAAATACATGAGTTTTTACAAGTTATCGTTTGCAAAAAAACACGTTTCGATTTCTTGAACCGTTTACGAAATTTGCAGTTGATACAACCACATGGTTTACGACGAGCAGGACGAAAGTATCGGTCACGTAGAGAGCGACCCGCGCACGGTCACCGCACAACCCGTCCGCCGACATATCATCCAATATCTCGAGAACAGTGATAGCTATCGTTCTGCTCTCAGCTTTAAAAACAATTTAGATATGTTGACTAAATTTCATACGCAATAATGTGTTACCTAAAATGAACTGTACGCAAATTCCACGCAATGCGTTTTTACCTCTGCACACTCATTCAAATTTCGTGTAAAGGTTTACGTAAATGCGATACAGCAAGTAACCATAACGAATAACGAAAAGAAATTCGGTCCTTTATCGAGAGAAGATATCAGGCTGTAACATGCCCAAGAATCAAATTTTTCTACCTAATAGTTTCCTTGGAATCGGATGATAAGTATTTCATAGCTGCCGCCGCGTCCGCGCCAGCGGTTCGGCGAAAGTTCGTGTGGCCCGGGGGTCCGTACCTGACGTCACGCTCAGCGCGTTCTGTGATTGGCGGCGCGCACCTGGAGCGCGGCACGCGGCAGCGGAAGCGGTTCGACATGGTCAAACCGCGACGCAGAGCCCGCCGCGCCTTGCCGCTGACGCCATTTCCATGGCAACCACGCCGCTGACGCGCCGTTTTGACGCGCGGCAGCCCTAGTGGGAACCGGCCTTAAGGCCGGTTCCCACTAGAGCGCGGCAGCGCGTCGTGCGGCAGCGGCAGCGGCAAGCGTTTTCCGCTTTGACGCGGCGGTTCGCGGAATTGGCGTTCCCATCTGGAAGCGGCAGATGCTAGCGGTAGCCAATGACGGACAGCCACTGAGGTACGGGGCAGGACCCACTGAAACGCGCGGTGCGTTTGATTAGCTATATCTTACACCTACATGAAGGAAAGACGAAGTTGGGTGAAGACATACCAATTTTTCATTTTCTGTACAATGTACTCTTTCACATATTTCATTATTCATGTTTTCTCATTTCACCATAAACAGATTTCATGACTACCGTTCACGATTGTTCACTATCTCCTAACACATTGAAACAATGTACGACAAAAGAGATTATTCAGATAGTTAAGCGAGACAAAAATTTAAAATGTGATACGGTAGCAGGTACACGAAAACAGTAAGAACACAAAGGCTAGGTGGAAGGGATGAAAGTGGAAGCCACCTGATAGAATTTCCCACAGAGCATAATGTAATCATCGCCAGCACCTTGCTTAAGAATCACGAAAGAATAATATATATTTGGAACAGTTTTCGAAACCAGATTTTAAATTGTAAGGCATTTCCTGGTGCAGACGCAAACCTGACTGAAGACTGTCAATAGCAAGAAAAGCGTTCTGAAAAAGAAAATTTGTTCACACCGAATATAAATGCTAATGGTTGGATACTATTTTACAAAGGTATTTGTGTGGAGTGCAGCCTCGTATGTAAGAGAAACGTGGACGATGAACACTTCTGTCAAGAAGACAATGGACGCTTTCAAAATGTGGTGATTCATAAGAATGCTGAACTTTAGATACGAGGATCGTGTGACTAAAGAAGAGGTACGGAATTAAATAGAGGAGGAAGAGGAAATTACGGTACAACTTTGACGACAATAGGGGCTAGTTGACAGGGTGTATTGTGGGGCGTCAAAGAGTGAGGACAAAGGGGTTGGGTGATAGTATTCTGATAATAATCATCTGTTGAAATACTATTCTACTATTTTATCTATTAATGTAAGCAGTGAATTTACTCTTCCATGCACTCCTTAAAACATTTAAACCAAAACTGAAATCAGCTGAACACCAAATCTTTCAACCACTGTCTGACAACTACTGGATTCACTTTCAACTTTCTATAACTATCACTGGCTAGCCACACACACATACAGATATAAGGAGAACAAAAATAAACAAACATTAGTTTTCAGCATATAATTCTGCAGGTTGGCAACATGTACATAAACAAACCAGACAGGAAGGGACATGAGGTGAACACACTGTAGTTACGACTTTAAATCAGAGTTTTCGGTAAAACGTCTACTGCTAGTGACAGAAGAAAAAAGAGCGAACATGAAAATGTGCTTATGTTCCATAATCTAAGTTTTAGTTCAACCTCCAGCATGTGAGCAGGTGAGGGGAAACGTATATGTCCGCCAAAAACTCAATTCACTGTAAGTAATCAGTCATTCACGTAAACAAAGATGTGAACTGTTTTATAATCTCCAAGTATCACAGATCAAAACAAAACTGAGTCATTCTAGATTCCACCGAAGATGCCTTAAAGTAAAAGGCGAAACGCGTCTTGAATCAGTAAAGTACACTGGATAAAGAAAAAAGAAAGGAAATAATCAATAGCTCTACATATTTAGTAAATTACATCTTATGACATACCAGCAAATTAGTTTCGGTTTAACTTCTCATTCGACATGCTATTAATGCCATTTAAAAAAATTCATCTATCCCTTCTGAAAAACTGTAGTTACTTTCATATTTTGGTAGATAAACAGATTTAGGATATTTATCATGCGACGAAATACATGACTTTTCACAAGTTATCGTTTGCAAAAAAAAAAAAAAAACAAAAAAAAAAAAAAAAAAAAACATTTCGATTTCTTGAACCGTTTACGAAATTTGCGGTTGATACAACCACATGGTTTACGACGAGCAGGACGAAGTACCGGTCGTGTCGCCGAGCAACCCGCGCGCGGTCACGGCATAGCCCGTCCGCCAACATATCAGACAATATCTCGAGAACGGTGATAGCTATCGATCTGCTCTCAGCTTTAAAAACAATTTCGATATGTTGACTAAATTTCATACGCAATAATGTATTACCTAAAATGAACTGTACGCAAAGTCCACGCAATGCGTTTTTACCTCTTCACACTCATTAAAATTTCGTGTAAAGGTTTACGTAAATGCGGTACAGCAAGTAACCACGACGAATAACGAAAAGAAATTCGGTTCTTTATCGAGAGAAGATATGAGGCTGTAACATGCCCAAGAATCAAATTTTTCTACCGAATAGTTTCCTTGGAATCGGATGATAAGTATTTCATAGCTGCCGCCGCGTCCGCGCCAGCGGTTCGGCGAAAGTTCGTGTGGCCCGGGAGTCCGTACCTGACGTCACGCTCAGCGCGTTCTGTGATTGGCGGCGCGCACCTGGAGCGCGGCACGCGGCAGCGGAAGCGGTTCGACATCGTCAAACCGCGACGCAGAGCCCGCCGCGCCTTGCCGCTGACGCCATTTCCATGGCAACCACGCCGCTGACGCGCCGTTTTGACGCGCGGCAGCCCTAGTGGGAACCGGCCTTTATAGGCCGGTTCCCACTAGAGCGCGGCAGCGCGTCGTGCGGCAATGGCAGCGGCAAGCGTTTTCCGCTTTGACGCGGAGGCTCGCGGAATTGGCGTTCCCATCTGGAAGCGGCAGACGCTAGCGGTAGCCAATGACGGACGGCCACTGAGGTATGGGGAGGGACCCACTGAACGCCCGGTGCGTTTGATTAACTATATCTTACACCTACATGAAGAAAAGACGAAGTTGGGTTAAGACATACGAATTTTTCATTTACTGTAGAACGTACTGTTTCACATATGCCATTATTCATGTTTTCTCATTTAACCATAAACAGGTTTCATGACTACCGTTCATGATTGTTCACTATCTCCTAACACATTGAAACAATGTACAACAAAAGAGATTATTCAGATAGTTAAACGAGACAAAAATTTAAAATCTGATACGGTAGCAGGTACAGGAAAACACTAAGAACACAAAGGCTTGGGGGAAGGGATGAAAGTGGAAGCCACTGATAGAATTTCGCACTCATTTGGCAAGCCAGAACTTAGCAAATAAGAGAAGGCTAGAAAGTGGAAGGAATTTGTAGAGAGGAGAGGGGGAGGGGTTGTACAAACTAACATAAGCACAATGTTAGATTCCTGTGAGATGTCTGAACACGCAAGGCAATACTGATCCTACCACTTAGCTAAGTAGACACACTGAAGAACTGCAAAACTGTGTTTATAGCATTTGCTTGTTTAGAGAAAGGTTTTGACAATCTTAATTAAAACACTCTTTGAAGCTCTGGAGATGTCATAGATAAAACACAGGGCCACAAGATTATCTACAACTTGTACAGAAACCAAACTGCATTTCTAAGACTTAAATGACTTGAAAGGGAAGCAGTAATTGAGAAGGTAGAAGTAGAGAGGATATAAAATGAAGACTGAATAGCAAGAAAAGTGTTCTGAAAAAGAAAATTTGTTCACATCGAATATAAATTCTAATGATTGGGTACTATTTTACAAAGGTATTTGTGTGGAGTGCTGCATTTGTGAGGAGTGCAGCCTTGTATGTAAGTGAAACATGGGCGATGAACAGTTCTGTCAAGAAGACAATGGACGCTTTCAAAACGTGGTGATCAATAACAATGCTGAAGATTAGATATGAGGATCGTGTAACTAAAGAAGAGGTACGGAATTAAATGGAGGAGGAAGAGGAAATTACGGCACAACTTTGACTACAAGAGGGGTAAATTGACAGGACATATTATGAGGTGTCACAGAGTGAGGACAAAGGGGCTGGGTGATATATTCTGATAATAATCATCTGTTGAAATGCTATTCTACTATTTTATCTATTAATGTAAGCAGTGAATTTACTCTTCCATGCACTCCTCCACAAAACATTTAAACCAAAACTGAAATCAGCTGAACACCAAATCTTTCAACCACTGTCTGACAACTACTACATTCAGTTTCAACTTTCTATAACTATCACTGTCTAGCCACACACACATACAGATATAAGGAGAACAGAAATAAACAAACATTAGTTTTCAGCATATAATTCTTTAGGTTGGCAACATGTACATAAACAAACCAAACAGGAAGGGACATGAGGTGAACACACTGTAGTTACGACTTCAAATCAGTGTTTTCGGTAAAATGTGTACAGCTAGTGACAGAAGAAAAAAGAGCGAACGTGAAAATGTGCTTATGTTCCATAATCTAAGTTTTAGTTCAACCACCAACTTGTGACCAGGTGAGGGGAGAAGCAGATGTCTGCCAAAAACTCGATTCACTGTAAGTAATCAGTTATTCACGTAAAAAAAGATGTGAACTGTCTCATAATCTGCAAGTATCACATACCAAAAAAAAACTTAATCATTCTAGATTCCACCAAAGATGCCTTAAAGTAAAAGGCGAAACGCGTCTTGAACCAATAATGATTCTAGATTGCACCGAAGATGCCTTAAAGTAAAAGGCGAAATGCGTCTTGAACCAATAAAGTACGCTGGATAAATAAAAAAAACGTTTGTTACTTACGAAAGGAAATAATCAATAGCTGTAGATACTTAGCAAATGACATCTTATGATGTACCAGCAAATTAGTCTCGGTTTAACTTCTCATTCCACACGCTATTAAATGCCATTTCAAACAATTCATCTATCCCTTCTGAAAAACTGTAGTTACTTTCATATTTCGGTTGATAAACAGATTTTGGATATTTATCATGCGACGAAATACATCACTGTTTACAAGTTATCGTTTGCAAAAAAACGCGTTTCGATTTCTTGAACCGTTTACGAAATTTGCAGTTGATGCAACCATATGGCTTACGACGAGCAGGACGAAGTATCGGTCGCGTCGCGAGCGACCCGCGCACGGTTCACGGCACAGCCCGTCCGCCGACATGTCATGCACTATCTCGAGAACGGTGATAGCTATCGTTCTGCTCTCAGCTTTAAAAACAATTTGGATATGTTGACTAAATTTCATACACAATAATGTATTACCTAAAATGAACTGTACGCAAAGTCCACGCAATGCGTTTTTACCTCTGCACACTCATTAAAATTTCGTGTAAAGGTTTACGTAAATGCGATACAGCAAGTAACCACGACGAATAACGAAAAGAAATTCGGTCCTTTATCGAGAGAAAATATCAGGCTGTAACATGCCCAAGAATCAAATTTTTCTACCGAATAGTTTCCTTGGAATCGGATGATAAGTATTTCATAGCTGCCGCCGCGTCCGCGCCAGCGCTTCGGCGGAAGTTCGTGTGGTCCGGGTTGCCGTACCTGACGTCACGCTCAGCGCGTTCTGTGATTGGTGGCGCGCACCTGGAGCGCGGCACGCGGCAGCGGAAGCCGTTCGACATGGTCAGACCGCGACGCAGAGCCCGCTGCGCCGTGCCGCTGACGCCGTTTCCATGGCAACCACGCCGCTGACGCGCGGCGCGCAGCAGCCCTAGTGGGAACCGGCCTTTAGTGAATGATGTTTCTCCGCTTTGCTGTATATGGTATAAATCTTCGATACAGTGCCTTTTGATACATTAAACACTTCGACTATCTCGGCTACAAAAGCACCCACCATATGAGCACCTACAATTTGCCCGTGTTCGAATCTACATCCACACACATACTCCGCAGTCCACCATACGGTGCGTGGCGGAGGGTACCTCGTACCACAACTAGCATCTTCTCTCCCTGTTCCACTCCCAAACGCCGGCCGGTGTGGCCGTGCGGTTAAAGGCGCTTCAGTCTGGAACCGCGTGACCGCTACGGTCGCAGGTTCGAATCCTGCCTCGGGCATAGATGTGTGTGATGTTCTTAGGTTAGTTAGGTTTAATTAGTTCTAAGTTCTAGGCGACTGATGACCTCAGAAGTTAAGTCGCATAGTGCTCAGAGCCATTTGAACCATTTGAACCGTCCTAAACAGAACGTGGGAAAAATGACTGCCTATATGCCACTGTACGAACCCTAATCTTATCTTTGTGGTCTTTCCGCGAAATATACGTTGGCGGCAGTAAAATTGTACTGCAGTCAGCCTCAAATGCTGGTTCTCTAAATTTCCTCAGCAGCGATTCACGAAAAGAACGCCTCCTTTCCTCTAGAGACTCCCACCAGAGTTCCTGAAGCACTTCCGTAACACTCGCGTGATGATCAAACCTACCAGTAACAAATCTAGCAGCACGCCTCTGAATTGCTTCTATGTCCTTCCTCAATCCGACCTGATAGGGATCCCAAACGCTCGGGCAGTACTCAAGAATAGGTAGTATTAGTGTTTTATAAGCGGTCTCCTTTACAGATGAACCACATCTTTCCAAAATTCTACCAATGAACGACTATCCGCTTTCCCCACAACTGCCATTACATGCTTGTCCCACGTCATATCGCTCTGCAATGTTACGCCCAAATATTTAATCGACGTGACTGTGTCAAGCGCTACACTACTAAGGGAGTATTCAAACATTATGGGATTCTTTTTCCTATTCATCTGCATTAATTTACATTTATCTATATTTAGAGTTAGCTGCCATTCTTTACACCAATCACAAATCCTGTCCAAGTCATCTTGTATCCTCCTACAGTCACTCAACGACGACACCTTCCCGTACACCACAGCATCATCAGCAAACAGCCGCACATTGCTATCCACCCTATCCAAAATACCATTTATGTATATAGAAAACAACAGCGGACCTACCATACTTCCCTGGGGCACTCCAGATGATACCCTCACCTCCGATGAACACTCACCATCGAGGACAACGTACTGGGTTCTATTAGTTAAGAAGTCTTCGAGCCACTCACATATTTGGGAACCAATCCCATATGCTCGTATCTGAGTTAGGAGTCTGCAGTGGGGCACCGAGTCAAACGCTTTCCGGAAGTCAAGGAATATGGCATCCGTCTGATACTCTTCATCCATGGTTCGCAAGATATCATGTGAAAAAAGGGCGAGTTGCGTTTCGCAGGAGCGATGCTCTCTAGAGCCGTGCTGATGCATGGACAGCAACTTCTCTGTCTCAAGGAAATTCATTATATTCCAACTGAGAATATGTTCGAGAATCTTGCAACAAACTGATGTTAAGGATGTTGGTCTGTAATTTTGAGGATCCGTCCTTCCATCCTTCTTATATACAGGCGTCACCTGCGCTTTTTTCCAGTCGCTCGGGACTTTACGTTCGGCAAGAGATTCGCGATAAATGCAAGTTAAGTAATGAGCCAATGCAGTAGAGTACTCTCTGTAAAACCGAATTGTAATCCCATCAAGACCTGGCGATTTATTTATTTTCAACCCATTCAGCTGCTTCACAACTCCAGGGATGTCTCTATCACTATGTCCTCCATACGGGAATCTGTACGAGACTCAAACGGCGGTATGTTTGTACGATCCTCCTGCGTGAAAGATTTCTCAAATGCTAAATTTATAATTTCAGCTTTTGTTTTGCTGTCTCCCGTTGCCAGGCCATTCTGATCACTGAGTGACTGGATGGAAGCCTTCGACCCGCTTACCGATTTTACATAAGTCCAGAATTTCCTTGGGTTTTCAGCAAGATATTTTGCTAAGGTATGACGGTGGTAGTGGTTGTATGCTTCGCGCATCGCTCTTTTTACAGCAGCAAGAATCTTTACTAACTTTTGCCTGTCCTCATTCTCCCGATCTTTCTTGTACCGCGAGTGCAACTGTCTTTGCTTCCTGAGCATTCTCCGAATTGCGCTGTTAAACCACGGTGGGTCTTTTCCGTCCGTAACTCACTTTTTCGGCACATACTTCTCCAATGCGTGATTTACAATGTGTTTAAAATTTGCCCATAATTCTTCCCCGTCCATCGTACCGGAAGTAAATGAAGTCGATTCATTTACTAAGTGGTATCCGACATATCACATTCACAGCTACGCAGAACGTTTTTCTGACCACGACTGACACTGGGAACGCATAGAGTATATTGCACAGATGCCGTTCGTGGCCAAATACAACAGCGCAATCTGCTGTCTTGGATAGCACCTGCATTTTCGTTCATGCAGGCATTTTAGCGGTTTTTGTTCAGCCCCTGTATAGGTTATCCGTTCATCTCGAGAAACTGGAACACTGCGTCGGTGTAAAACACCTTTTGTATCGTTTGTCGCCTACGGCAATGCTTCCTAAGTTGGGAAAGGTGTGTATGGGATCCGTAACTTTATTTTAAGTCAGAAGGGATGCTGAAAAATGCCTCCGCATTTGTTATTTGAATACTTTTAAAACTTTCAAAATGATATAAACGTATTAACATTCTAAATTTTTATTCTTCACGTTGCATGTTTATTTCTCGACATTGTCACCGTGGCAACGAACACATTGCTCCCCACGAGAGACCAGTTTGTTGATACCGTCATTGTATGGCGTTAGACTTCATTGACGGAGCTACAAAAAGCAATGGCTCGGAGCACTGTGGGACTTAACTGCTGAGGTCATCAGTCCCCTAGAACTTCGAACTACTTAAACCTAACTAACCTAAGGACATCACACACATCCACGCCCGAGGCAGGATTCGAACCTGCGTCGTAGCGGTCGCGCGATTCCAGACTGTAGCGCCTAGAACCGGTCGGCCACCACGGCCGGCGACGGAGCTACAGCCTCACCACTGCCTGCACCGCTTCATCACTATCAAAGTGATGTTCTGGAAGATGTTCTTTAAGTTTTTGAAACCGATGAACGAGTCGGGATTGTTTGGAGGATGATCGATGACAGTGAAGCCACTGATAACGCAGCGCCAGTTCGGAGCCCTTCAGCGCCAGAGGGCTGGAACTAGCGTCAGCTCAGCGAAGCGATGAAGTCGACCGAGTAATACACATGACATGTAACTCGTCAACTGATATTGGGAAGAGAATAAAAAATTTGGAGACATTACTTTTCAGTGCGCCCTCGTAGTTAAGAAATGAGTTCTTATATTCAGAGTAGAGGGATTACTCTCGATGAATATCCACGTCTAAGATTTCCCAAAGCTGTAATGAAAGATAAAAACATCAACAAATTACACATATGGTATTGAACAAAAGGCGATTAAAAGTGTATGAAATATCTCACTTCTTCTGCTGCTGCTTATCTATTAATGGATGTTGGCGACCACATGTTGCATCTTTCTTCTGTGAAACGTAGTATGTAATAACTGGTCTACATATCGTAGTCCTGTCCACTGCTGTATATTGTCCATAGGTACATCAGAAAGAAGAGTAAGGTACATTTTGCTCAAAGAATTGAATCTGAGAAAGCATTCTACGAGATGGATGCTGCATTTAGTAAATACCGACCACAGTCAAAGGCAAAAAAAGTGTTTGCATCAACTTAAAAACAATTCAGCTCTTTCTGTGCGCCGGTACGATACTGCGAATGGGACTTCGGTCAGCCACTGCAGACCACAAACGAAACAGCATTCAAAGCTGTGGGCGGAAGTCGGAGGTCCTGTACCAAAAAACAAAAAAAGTCAAGTAAACAATAAGATTGGAAAGTTTGTTTGCCGGTTTCTCAGAAACAAAAGGATATATTCTTACTAAATACTGATACCTAAAAACGGGTAAAAAAATTGTGTCTGATACTACGCAGCAGACGACATGGATCAGCTGGGAAAAAATGGTAATGAAAGCCATGTAGTACAAAATCGAAAAAATCGTATTTCAGCAGGACAATGTCAATGCATGATGTGTGAGACACTGTGTTAGCTCACCCTAAAATATAGAACACAACCTGTGAAAGTAGCATCCTTCGATCGCTGGTCATTAGCTATTATGCAGTGTCCAGACAAACTAAGTGGAACTTCCTGGCAGATTAAAACTGTGTGCCGGACCGAGACTCGAACTCGGGACCTTTGTCTTTCGCGGGCAAGTGCTCTACCAACTGAGCTACCCAAGCACGACTCACGCCCCGTCCTCACAGCTTCACTTCTGCCAGTACCTCGCCTCCTACCTTCCAAACTTTACAGAAGCTCTCCTGCGAACCCTACAGAACTAGCACTCCTGAAAGAAAGGATATTGCGGAGATATGGCTTAGCCACAGCCTGGGGGATGTTTCCAGAATGAGATTTTCACTCTGCAGCGGATTGTGCGCTGATACGAAACTTCCTGGCAGATTAAAACTGTGTGCCGCACCGAGACTCGAACTCGGGACATTTGCCTTTCGCTACATTCACTACATTCTTTTAATTTTTCATTAATTTATTCATTGTCACCTATTACAATTTCTGAATTTCCCTTATTCGCTTATGTGACAATTGCACCTTCACTTTTTAGTTTTTTATTAATACTAACTATTTATCATTCATGTTTGTTTTGGAATTGTTATTAGTTTCCCTCCCAATAATTTTATCAACTGTCACAGCTGTCTTACTTTGTTCAAATTTGGTGGTAAAACCGTCAGTAGTGCCTTTAAATAGGGATATTATATTTTCAAACTTGGAATACCATTACTTCTTCATGTTCATCAACGATAATATTGGTAAAATTAAATACTCCAGGATAAAATTTGAAATTCGAACAGCCATCACTATAAACACTATCATTGTGGCTTACTAGATTTACAAGTTTCTTGTTATGTTGAAGTCTTGTGTCAAAGTCAACTTTCTCCACTGCTTCATATCCAAAGATAAACAAGTGATAAAACATCTGGGGGTTAAGCAATGCAGATAAGGCAGAATGCAGCTTATACAATTAACAGCTTAAAACTTGATTTTTGAAGTAAAGGTCCCTAATGCATATTAGTGACTTCACATTTTCTTTTGCATTTAAACACCTTTTTGTTGTAGTTATTGTATTGCATTGTGAAACAAAGTTAGTGCATGTTGTCAACGCATCACACATGTAAAGAGATTTGTGTAGACTAGTAGGATGTACACTGAAGCTAGCTGTGTTGTAGATGTAAACAGCGGCCTACATGTGAACACAACCTTTGACATAAGTAGTCCAGTTCGGACTATATAGATAAGTGGTTTTAATGTTTTGACTCACATTTAATAGTATGTATTTTGTTACTGACTCACATTTATAACTCACAGAACCAGACATATAATAAGGCATGTGTGTTATCTTATTGTAACCAGCGCTTTATACGTCTTTTACCACTGAAGGCGGCCACACAGTGACCAAAACCTGGATTTGCAATAAACATTGCTTGAGCCTGATTGCTATACTCTTTTCTACTCGGAATATTTTTTGCACTACAAAAATTCCATGCTTTTATCCACAGAGCCAAGTTCCATTTATCATCAGCTGTAAGCCTGTGAATCATTCTTTGACCCTGCCTCAAAGCTACCTCATTGAACAGCTCACCAGCCTCAATTAGACGATGATTCTCAGCAAGTCATGGATTATGCTCCCATCACTGGAGCCCATATCGCAGGTGCCATGGGCACAGACACAACATTAAAGCAAGTGCATCAATACATCTTGTGGGGGTGGCTGGACTGGCTCCTCAGCCAGAAATATACTCCACCGCAGCACTATTTTCATCTGCGACACAGTATCCTTTTAGTGGATGACATTTTGTTATCAATGGACCAAAAATCTTCACAAGTGGTCCTTTCACAACGCCTTCAGCTGGATATCCTGCGCCTCCTGCATTGTGGACGTTGCGGGTGCGTCTCATACAAGGCAGTGCTCCATGTTAGTTATCTACCGTGCCAGTACTGACCGGCAGATCAAGCCTCTCATACGAACTCGGGTCCTTTACCTTTCGCGGGCAGTGCTCTAACACTTGCACTTGCCCACGAAAGGCAAAGGACCCGAGTTCGAGTCTCGGTCCGGCACACAGTTTCAATCTGCCAGGAAGTCTCATATCAGCGCACACTCCGCTGCAGAGTGAAAATCTCATTCTGAATTTCAGACCTTGTTACAAGAAATAGACTTGAGCTTATCGACGGCGTCAGTATAAAGACAGGGGTTAGTGACCATGACGTCATCATAACGAGTATGGTTACGTAAGCCAAAGACTGAGACGGCGTGGAACTTTACAATTATTTATTGCGCTTTCTTTACAATTTCTCTCTCGTCGTCGCTGCCCAGCCCTGCGAATCCTTCCGCCTGGCTGCTGCTGCGTAGATTCTCCGACAATGCGCGCAACGTGTGCCATCAGTGCTCCGCTGAAGTCAGGATGCCCTGTGGTTGAGATGAACTCGTCGCCGCTCAGCCGCGTCGCCGTGAGGTCAGCTGCCGACGCCTGCTGCACCGGCGGCTGGGAAGCCATCAGTCGCGACGTCCGCGTGGTCCCGCCATGAATGGACCACGCGCCGTGGGGCCGGGTTGCCGTGGAGTCCGGGCGTCAGCCCCCGGCGGCGCCTGTGACCAAGACCGCGCTGCGGCTGGTCCTGCTGGAAGTTCTCGCTGTAGTTAGTCAGCCACGGTGCCGACCAGACTCGGGCCGACCCCCAGAGCTGAAGTAGACATCTGGCGGCGAACGGATGACTCCTGCGAGCTGGAACAGACTTCCGGAATCGTCGCCTACGAAGACTGAACATTCGGACACGGACCACGTCCGTCCTCAGATCCGAACTGCTTCCTAAAGGCTTCTGTCCGTTGCTGCCAGAGCTCCACTATTTATATCCGGCAGGAGGACGTTTTTTACCCTCGGTGGCAGCTTCTCGTTATTACTCCTGCAGTATATTTCAGCATAACTTAGCGTGCTGGCTTCACTTCCCTTACTCAGCGCTCTCCAGGCTTCGCTCGGCGCTCGGTCTGCGTGCGTCCTTGCGTCAGCCGGTTGGTAGACTGCAACTGTCAGCAAGGCTATCTGTGCCGCGCCTACTTCGCAATGCCGCGATCACCGGCTGCATCTGTTTTGCCATTCTCCACTGCGTGAAGCAACGCTCACTACATGTGGCCGCAGCAGAGCGTAGAGACAGTAGGTTGGGCTGTGCAGTGGGAGCCAGCAGTGGGAGGTGCAGGAATGTGCGTAGCTAGCAGCTGTGGTGCAGCTCTGCCAGGTAGATATAGCCGTGTATCAACTCAGATAAAAGGTTAAAGTATCACCTGTACTTGATTCATCGACATATTTTTCTCATTTGGGTTATGAAAGTGTAGAAAAGTATTTCAGTTTCCACACTGGATTAGGGATGGAAACGTGGTAACTTGGTGTGTTGAATCTACATCTACATCTACATCCATACTCCACAAGCCACCTGACGGTGTGTGGCGGAGGGTACCTTGAGTACCTCTATCGGTTCTCCCTTCTATTCCAGTCTCGTATTGTTCGTGGAAAGAACGATTGTCGGTATCCTTCTGTGTGGGCTCTAATCTCTCTGATTTTATCCTTATGGTCTCTTCACGAGATATACGTAGGAGGGAGCAATATACTGCTTGACTCTTCGGTGAAGGTATGTTCTCGAAGCTTTAGCAAAAGCCCGTACCGAGCTACTGAGCGTCTCTCCTGCAGAGTCTTCCACTGGAGTTTATCTATCGTCTCCGTAACGCTTTCGCGATTACTAAATGATCCTGTAACGAAGCGCGCTGCTCTCCGTTGGATCTTCTCTATCTCTTCTGTCAACCCTATCTGGTACGGATCCCACAGTGCTGAGCAGTATTCAAGCAGTGGGCGAACAAGCGTACTGTAACCTACTTTCTTTGTTTTCGGATTGCATTTCCTTAGGATTCTTCCAATGAATCTCAGTCTGGCATCTGCTTTACCGACGATCAAAATTATATGATCATTCCATTTTAAATCACTCCTAATCCGTACTCCCAGTTAATTTATGGAATTAACTGCTTCCAGTTGCTGACCTATTTTGTAGCTAAATGATAAAGGATCCATCTTTCTATGTATTCGCAGCACATTACACTTGTGTACATTGAGATTCAATTGCCATTCCCTGCACCATGCGTCAATTCGCTGCAGATCCTCCTGCATTTCAGTACAATTTTCCATTGTTACAACCTCTCGACACACCACAGCATCATCTGCAAAAAGCCTCAGTGAACTTCCGATGTCATCCACAAGGTCATTTATGTATATTGTGAATAGCAACGGTCCTATGACACTCCCCTGCGGCACACCTGAAATCACTCTTACTTCGAAAGACTTCTCTCCATTGAGAATGACATGCTGCGTTCTGTTATCTAGGAACTCTTCAATCCAATCACACAATTGGTCTGATAGTCCATATGCTCTTACTTTGTTCATTAAACGACAGTGGGGAACTGTATCGAACGCCTTGCGAAAGTCAAGAAACACGGCATCTACCTGCGAACCCGTGTCTATGGCCATCTCTCGTGGACGAATAGCGCGAGCTGGGTTTCACACGACCGTCTTTTCCGAAACCCATGCTGATTCCTACAGAGTAGATTTCTAGTCTCCAGAGAAGTCATTATACTCGAACATAATACGTGTTCCAAAATTCTACAACTGATCGACGATAGAGATATAGGTCTATAGTTCTGCACATCTGTTCGACGTCCCTTCTTGAAAACGGGGATGAATGCGATTCTGTTGGCAAAAAGTGTCAAGAAGCTGGACACGGAATTGTGGCTGGTAATCTAACACAATCAAGTGCGGACGATCTTCCATGACGAAAAGTTTTTGGGTGCTTTAATAGACGCTTCTATGCAGGTGGAACAGTTGTTAATATTCTAGGGAAATCTCGAGTAAGCGTTAGTGATTATCAGACAAGCTGCATCCAGATAAGGGCTAGCAAAATCAGGATGAATTCTCTCCCAAGGTTGCGAGGACGCCCGCTAAGGAGAGAATGACTGATGAAATGCTGCTTACAGTGTCGCTAATTATGACAATTTCGTATGAGAGGCTTGATCTGCCGGTCAGTACTGGCACGGTAGATAACTAACATGGAGCACTGCCTTGTATGAGACGCACCCGCAACGTCCACAATGCAGGAGGCGCAGGATATCCAGCTGAAGGCGTTGTGAAAGGACCACTTGCGAAGATTTTTGGTCCATTGATAACAAAATGTCATCCACTAAAAGGATACTGTGTCGCAGATGAAAATAGTGCTGCGGTGGAGTATATTTCTGGCTGAGGAGCCAGTCCAGCCACCCCCACAAGATGTATTGATGCATTTGCTTTAATGTTGTGTCTGTGCCCATGGCACCTGCGATATGGGCTCCAGTGATGGAAGCATAATCCATGACTTGCTGAGAATCATCGTCTAATTGAGGCTGGTGAGCTGTTCAATGAGGTAGCTTTGAGGCAGGGTCAAAGAATGATTCACAGGCTTACAGCTGATGATAAATGGAACTTGGCTCTGTGGATAAAAGCATGGAATTTTTGTAGTGCAAAAAATATTCCGAGTAGAAAAGAGTATAGCAATCAGGCTCAAGTAATGTTTATTGCAAATCCAGGTTTTGGTCACTGTGTGGCCGCCTTCAGTGGTAAAAGACGTATAAAGCGCTGGTTACAATAAGATAACACACATGCCTTATTATATGTCTGGTTCTGTGAGTTATAAATGTGAGTCAGTAACAAAATACATACTATTAAATGTGAGTCAAAACATTAAAACCACTTATCTATATAGTCCGAACTGGACTACTTATGTCAAAGGTTGTGTTCACATGTAGGCCGCTGTTTACATCTACAACACAGCTAGCTTCAGTGTACATCCTACTAGTCTACACAAATCTCTTTACATGTGTGATGCGTTGACAACATGCACTAACTTTGTTTCACAATGCAATACAATAACTACAACAAAAAGGTGTTTAAATGCAAAAGAAAATGTGAAGTCACTAATATGCATTAGGGACCTTTACTTCAAAAATCAAGTTTTAAGCTGTTAATTGTATAAGCTGCATTCTGCCTTATCTGCATTGCTTAACCCCCAGATGTTTTATCACTTGTTTATCTTTGGATATGAAGCAGTGGAGAAAGTTGACTTTGACACAAGACTTCAACATAACAAGAAACTTGTAAATCTAGTAAGCCACAATGATAGTGTTTATAGTGATGGCTGTTCGAATTTCAAATTTTATCCTGGAGTATTTAATTTTACCAATATTATCGTTGATGAACATGAAGAAGTAATGGTATTCCAAGTTTGAAAATATAATATCCCTATTTAAAGGCACTACTGACGGTTTTACCACCAAATTTGAACAAAATAAGACAGCTGTGGCAGTAGATAAAATTATTGGGAGGGAAACTAATAACAATTCCAAAACAAACATGAATGATAAATAGTTAGTATTAATAAAAAACTAAAAAGTGAAGGTGCAATTGTCACATAAGCGAATAAGGGAAATTCAGAAATTGTAATAGGTGACAATGAATAAATTAATGAAAAATTAAAAGAATGTAGTGAATTTTTATCTCATAAAGAAATTTGCCACTCAAGAGTAATGAACCCACATCCCCCATGAAAGAGATTTGCCTGTTAGTCCAACTGTTAACAGTGGAAGTGGCCCTTTTAGTAAAATAAGAAAAAATCTTTCGAGTTTTTAAACAAGTATTTTGTTTTTAACCATCAATATTCTGTGAAAATTCATTATGAAGTAGTACAAAAAATTAAAAATGTACCAGTGTGAAATGAGATGAAATTAGTTTCGTTAGATGTAACTAACACGCAGGGTGTTTCAGATAAAATGTATGTCTCTGAAACTTACAAAATAAAGCTGACAAGAATATTTATTGAGATAGTTCCATATAAGAAACGTTACAATTTCTGCAGGATTATGAACATAGTTTATTGAGTTATTTTCAAAAAATGGTTCAAATGGCTCTGAGCGCTATGTGACTTAACATCGGCGGTCATCAGTCGCCTAGAACTTAGAACTACTTAAACCTAACTAACCTAAGGACATCACACACATCCATGCCCGAGGCCGGATTCGAACCTGTGACCGTAGTGGTCGCGCGGTTCCAGACTGAAGCGCCTAGAACAGCTCGGCCACACTGGCCGGGCCAATTATTTTCCAGAGAGTTACAGCCACGAGATACGATTTTTAAATTAGTATTTTCCTATCATGTAGCTGATATACTTAAATCAGCTGTCTACAAATCAACTGAAATCATATTTCTATCACGTTTAGTTTAGGAACTAAAAACCTTTGAAGTGTAAGGGGTGGATGCAACATGCTGAACATAACATTTCGCTGTGCGCAGATGGATGTTCTAGTGGTGGAATTATTGATGTAAGTGACATTCAAATGTGTGTCCATGTTCCTGAATGCACAACACAATGCGCCTTCTAAATGACCTGCAGACAAAATGTAATATACTGCTGACCTGGAGCAACAATCTTCTTCGATGTGCTGTTTGAAGTGATCTGAGGTTGTGGGTTCAGTGACATAAACACAATTTTTTAGATATCCCCACAAAAAGAAATCTCATGGGTTAAATTGGGTGACTGTGTGGGCCATTCCCGAGGACCACTGCGCCCTAACAATTTCCAGGGAATCTATTGTACAGCTCTTGCACAACACTAAGAGCACAATTGGCTGAGTGACCATCGTGCTTCATCCACATACAGCCTCTAATTTCTAGACACACATTTTCAAGGAGAGTACCCAAATTGTCGACGATAAAAGCTCGATACATCTCCGCTGTCAGTGTGCCTGCAACGTAGTGATCTCCTCCTCAATGATTACACACCACACATTAATGGACCACCTCCATTGACAATCGACAAAACGTGCATACCTACGATTTTCTGTGGTCCAGTAATGCATACACTACTGGCCATTAAAATTGCTACACCAAGAAGAAATGCAGATGATAAACGGGTATTCGTTGGACAAATATATTATACTGGAACTGACATGTGATTACATTTTCGCGCAATTTGGGTGCATAGATCCTGAGAAATCAGTACCCAGGACAACCAACTCTAGCCGTAATAACGGCCTTGATACGCCTGGGCATTGAGTCAAACAGAGCTTGGATGGCGTGTACAGGTAACCATGCAGCTTCAACATGATACAACAGTTCTTCAAGAGTAGTGTCTGGCGTATTGTGACGAGCCAGTTGCTCGGCCACCATTGACCAGACGTTTTCAATTGCTGAGAGATCTGGAGAATGTGCTGGCCAGGGCAGCAGTCGAACATTTTCTGTATACAGAAATGCCCGTAAGGGCTTGCCACATGCGGTCGTGCATTATCGTGCTGAAATGTAGGGTTTCGCAGGGATCGAATGAAGGGTAAAGCCCGGGTCGTAACACATCTGAAATGTAACGTCCACTGTTCAAAGTGCCGTCAATGCGAACAAGAGGTGACCGAGACGTGTAACCAGTGGCACCCAATCCCATCACGACGGGTGATACGCCAGTATGGCGATGACGAATACACACTTCCAATGTGCGTTCACCGCGATGTCGCCAAACACAGATGCGACCATCATGATGCTGTAAACAGAACCCGGATTCATCCGAAAAAATGTCGTTTTGCCATTCGTGCACCCTGGTTCGTCGTTGAGTACACCATCGCAGGCGCTCCTGTCTGTGATGCAGCGTCAAGGGTAACCGCAGCCATGGTCTCCAAGCTGATAGTCTATGGTGCTGCTAACGTCGTCGAACTGTTCGTGCAGATGGTTGTTGTCTTGCAAACGTCCCCATCTGTTGACTCAGGGATCGAGACGTGGCTTCACGATCCGTTACCGTCATGCGGATAAGATGCCTGTCATCTCGACTGCTAGTGATACGAGGCCGTTGGGATCCAGCGCGGCGTTCCGTATTACACTCCTGAACCCACCGATTCCATATTCTGCTAACAGTCATTGGATCTCGACCAACGCGAGCAGCAATGTCGCGATACGATAAACCGCAATCGCGATAGGCTA
Source organism: Schistocerca americana (assembly GCF_021461395.2). Lineage (NCBI taxonomy): Eukaryota > Metazoa > Arthropoda > Insecta > Orthoptera > Acrididae > Schistocerca > Schistocerca americana. The sequence continues at coordinate 174,350,253 of NC_060130.1, read as the reverse complement.
CAATCCGACCTTTATCAAAGTCGGAAACGTGATGGTACGCATTTCTCCTCGTTACACGAGGCATCACAACAACGTTTCACCAGGCAACGCCGGTCAACTGCTGTTCGTGTATGAGTAATCTGGTGGAAACTTTCCTCATGTCAGCACGTTGTAGGTGTCGCCACCGGCGCCAACCTTGTGTGAATGCTCTGAAAGGCTAATCATTTACATATCACAGCATCTTCTTCCTGTCGGTTAAATTTCGCGTCTGTAGCACGTCATCTTCGTGGTGTAGCATTTTTAATGGCCACTAGTGTATTATGATGAGTCACTGCACAATAATTTGTGAACGTGGATTCATCAGAGAACCTAGCACTTTGTAAGGTGTCCAGAGTGAAACTATACATGTCCTATTTGCAAAAAGTAATTCTGCTATTGAAATCGTTCCCACACAGCTCCTGTGTCAGTGACATGTGGTACGATTGAAACCTATGACCCTGCATCATATGCCATACAGATATAAAACTGACAAAACCGACTCCAGCAGCATCTTTTAAGCTCACATGAGGATCGTGCTGTAATGCAGTAAAACAAACACATTCATCTCATTATTTCTTGTTGGTCTTCATCTGGTACCGCTGCACTTTCTCAAACTACTAATTTCCCGAAGTTGTTTTTCAGTACGTTAGAATGCAGTGGCTGCCGGAGCTCTTCGACCATGACATCTCACGGCATACGTCATGGCTGCTTCGATGGCATCATGTTGGCATTGGCCGAGCATCAGAAACATGTCAACATACTCGTCGGATGTGTGTGCCACCTTTATTCGATGTCAGTATCCGCTGCACACTGGATCCCGTTTGCTTGTTGAGTCCATCCTGCCGTGAATACGGCAGTCTAATATGACGGTCGGTAATGTAACGAACATGACATCTGACAGGACATCGAGGAAGCTTGTCACTCCATGACACCGGCGATGTTACATCCCGTCCGCAGGTTGTTTAGAAGGCGTATTGCGTTATGCATTCATGAACGTGAGCATACGTTTGAATATCTCACTTACACCAACATCCTACCAGCAGAAATTAGCCTGCACACAGCATGTTGCACCCACCCGTAACTCTTCAAAGGTTTCTACCTCCCAAACTAAATGTGGCAGAAATATGGTTTAAACTGATTTAAATACATAAGCTACATGATAGGAAAAACTAATGTTACATTAAAAATTTGTATAACGTTGCTGTAACTCTCTGGACAATAACTCAATAAGTTATGTTCATAGCCACACAGAAAATGTAACGTTTCTTATGTGGACCTACCTCAATAAATATTCCTGTCACCTCTTATTTTGTAAATTACAGTGACTTACACTTTATCTGAAACACCCTGTATTTCTTAACATTCCGATTATTTTATAACACAAAACTAATTGTCCAACAATAAAATCAGTGAGTGCATAGAGTTGCTTACATTAATTGTAGAGTGTATTTATTTTGAATTCAATGTTGATATACATTTGTAGAAATATAGTTTAAGTATGAGCAGTCCCCTTTCTGGCGTTTTAGCTGATATTTCAATCAATCATTTGGAGAAAAATGTTTTTCAGGACAGTCAAATGTGATAATGTATAAACATTAATCCCAGATTATACCGCCGTGAAGTCAGATCACATTTAACTGGCCAAAATTCGCGGTTCAAAGTCATGTTCAGCTGTAGTCATCAGTTTGTAGTGTACCGGCATTAAGAAACATCGCTTTTGGTTTCAGCAAACACAAAATGAAATAATAATACGTTATTATTAACACAAAAAACGGTAAGTAAATATATGACTACACCACTACCATGCCGCTGATGCTCGAAATACTTTTTTCCCATCTGGAAGGTTGTTGTTCTTGTGGTCTTCAATCCTGAGACTGATTTGATGCAGCTCTCCATGCTAATCTATCCTGTGCAAGCTCCTTCATCTCCCAGTACCTACTGCAACCTACATCCTTCTGAATCTGCTTAGTGTATTCATCTCTTGGTCTCCCTCTACCATTTTTACCCTCCACGCTGCCCTCCAATGCTAAATTTGTGATCCCTTGATGCCTCAGGACGTGTCCTACCAACCGATCCATTCTTCTAGTCAAGTTGTGCCACAAACTTCTCTTCTCCCCAATCCTATTCAATACCTCCTCATTAGTTATGTGATCTACCCACCTAATCTTCAACATTCTTCTGTAGCACCACATTTCGAATGCTTCTATTCTCTTCTTGTCCAAACTATTTATTGTACATGTTTCACTTCCATACATGGCTACACTCCACACAAATACTTTCAGAAACGACTTCCTGACACTTAAATCTATACTCGATGTTAACAAATTTCTCTTCTTCAGAAACGCTTTCCTTGCCATTGCCAGTCTACATTTTATATCCTCTCTACTTCGACCATCATCAGTTATTTTGCTCCCCAAATAGCAAAACTCCTTTACTACTTTAAATGTCTCATTTCCTAATCTAATTCCCTCAGCATCACCCGACTTAATTCGACTACATTCCATTATTCTCGTTTTACTTTTGTTGATGTTCATCTTATATCCTCCTTTCAAGACATTCCGTTCGACTGCTCTTCCAAGTCCTTTGCTGTCTCTGACAGAATTACAATGTCATCGGCGAACCTCAAAGTTTTCATTTCTTCTCCATGGATTTTAATACCTACTCCAAATTTTTCTTTTGTTTCCTTTACTGCTTGCTCAATATACAGATTGAATAACATCGGGGAGAGGCTACAACCCTGTCTCACTCGCTTCCCAACCATTGCTTCCCTTTCATGCCCCTCGACTCTTATAACTGCCATCTGGTTTCTGTACAAATTGTAAATGCCTTTCGCTCCCTGTATTTTACCCCTGCCACCTTTAGAATTTGAAAGAGAGTATTCCAGTCAACGTTGTCAAAAGCTTTCTCTAAGTCTACAAATGCTAGAAACGTAGGTTTGCCTTTCCTTAATCTTTCTTCTAAGATAAGTCGTAAGGTCAGTATTGCCTCACGTGTTCCAACATTTCTACGGAATCCAAACTGATCTTCCCCGAGGTCGGCTTCTACCTGTTTTTCCATTCGTCTGTAAATAATTCGCGTTAGTATTTTGCAGCTGTGGCTTATTAAACTCATAGTTCGGTAATTTTCACAACTGTCAACACCTGCTTTCTTTGGGATTGGAATTATTATATTCTTCTTGAAGTCTGAGGGTATTTCGCCTGTCTCGTACATCTGGAAGGTTAGGTTAAGGAAATTTGGACTATCGTGTGTACATAATGATTGATCTCATAACTGTTTTCGGGAGACGACTCGTGCTTGATGTGATTAGTTCAAAGCCATGTTATAAACACTTAGCAGCAGAGTAAAAATGGAAAATTCGAAATACTTGCAGTGAACAGTTACGTATTTTAATTTTGGCAGCAATCAATAACGATTCAACATCTGTCATATGTTCCTTCTCGGTTCGAGTAGTAGTAACTACGCAGCTCGAATTAAATTTTTAACTACCGAACACGTCCTGGTTGCCCTCTGTAACAAAATAAAAAATTTAAAAAACTGAGTGAAGAAATCAACGCTGAAATTGAACGGGTGTCATGTGACGTCCGCTCAGACCAAATGCCACGAACAGTAACGAACAAAATTTAAAAAATAAAAGAAAGAGGTGTCTCCAGGAGTGCAATGCAAAACATCTCATGTTCGATCCCACGCTAATTCTCGAATTCTTTTCCATTTGTTACTAATTTCTCCACTCTATTCGTCATAAAGATTATAACAATAATATCATGCCATTTCTTTCAGTACCATTGTAATCACGCCATACTTTCTGTTCTCCGAGAGTTCTGGACCACTGTTGGGCAAAAGTCCGTGTGCAACATCCTCGCGTCATATGAATCACATTGCTTCTTTTCGTTTACTTTACAGATATCTGAGTATTCAGATGTGTCCACCGAGGACGAAATCCAATGAGCTCCCCGCAAGTTTTGTGAAAGCATGAACCCACTCTTGCGGTTAAATAACAAGTCATTCAAGCTGAGGTTTCGCTTGGAGATAAGTACTGTATAGTAGTTGTAACTAAGGCTCAGAGATTCTGTGATGAAACTATCTAAAAGAAATCAGCCACTGACTGGAATGTGCATGTTGCTGTTAACTCTAAGATTTTATACGCCTCAGGAAGCTTTCAAACGGTGGTTGGTGATACTGTTTAAAGCAGTCGTAGCAACAGCTTGCCGAGCTGTCCATGAAATATCGGTCTGCATTGCCTCATTGAAAAATGAATTTATCAACATGCCTATGAATGAAAATGACGTTAGGAACACCAAGCTTGATTTTTATCAAGTAGCACATTTTCCTAGTGTTTTAGGTACTACACACTGCACTCATATCCCCATCAGTTATATGCTGTTATTAAGAAATCATCGCGGGTGATTTTCTTTAAATGCTGAGTTATTTAGAAATCATCATAGGTGGTTTTCTTTAAAAGTACGTACAAGCAATCTCAGACGCTAAGCTGCTATGTTTAAATATCGTGGCTAGATGGCCAGGATCTGCTCATGAAAGCACCATTTTCAGAAACTCACGCGTACACGCTCAGTTGGAAACAGGAGAAAATGGCATACTTCCGGAGGACAGTGACAAATTGCCGATCACTTCACAGTAGATTTGAAACGCCGTACCGAAGGAGTACTCAAGGTAAGGGTACAACAAAACAAAAGAAATTTGTAAAAATTACATTGATATTGTCCTTGCAGTTGCTGAAGCAAATAGCAGTGCTGATTTCTTAAATAATCTTAGAAGTCAGGTCAGTCCGGATGCATTGTATGTAATGTGTGGAAGATATAATGGTCAGGTAACTATAGACATGCGTGCCACTTGGCTGGTACGAAATAGTTACCGTCTGGTCTCAGGATAAAGGGCAAGTCCACAGTCTCCAGAATTGTTTGTGTGATGAAAACCAGTTCCACGGCATCGGTTGATCGTCCCACACAACAAACGTGTGCCATTGAGCCCAGGTTATAAGTGGCACAGTCTGGGGTCGGGACAATATGTAAGTGATGAAGTTTCTCTCCTTAGATCATGTCCATGACATCGTACCAAATGGCATGCATAAATGTCGGTAAGACTCTACAATGACATTGCTTTGTAATGTTAAGCTAACCTCATTGGTACATGCTTGGATACCTAGGACAGTGGCCCCTAATAAGATATTGTTCAACTTGTATATCATCAGTTCTATGGCTAGCAGATCTTACTTTCAAGCAATGGGCAACCCAGTTTAAACCTTCTGTGTGTATCTCCTTATTAAGGGTGGCATTCATTTTGAGTCTCATAAATGTGTGGAGGATGAAGTGTCCCACAACCCTGATTTAAATGGAATGCAAACCATAAAGTTACATGGCATGAAGTTGACGGTCCTCGTCTATTTGAAACTAAGTCTTGTTAAAATATAATGAACAAGAAGGCCGTGGCTGCTGATAATTTAGCATGACAAGCCATGTGAATGAGATCCTCATATTGGGCGAGTAAACATTTTATGGACCACCCTCACATGACTCACAGTGAAGAGTGTATACCATGTTAAGTATTAATTAAAACTGTCTTCAGCCTGCTGTTCAATGCCCTCGACATTCTCACTATAATTGTTGGGTCAAAATGTAGACTGCATATGGTGTCGGTGGTTGTTCCTGGAACTTGTCAGATTTCGCTCAGGCCCCTTTCAAATTAGGAATTCTGCTTGTTGCTGCATTGCGTCCTTGAAGAGAAAAGTCTGTTCTAAGACTGAAATAACAGTTTTCTGCTTGTAGTCCAAAACTGAAAAGTGTGTCCTGCTCTACACATAGAGGATATCTAAAAACCATATCTCCTGTCCATGCTCTACACCGAGTCTACCCACAAAATATCATTCACCAATGAAAAACTTCTGCACAGGACTGGCCAATGGCATAATTGTTCGATGTCGGTCAGTGAGGCCTGGTATAAAGTCGGCGTTCCAAAACATCCCATAGGTGTCCTATGGGGTTCAGGTCAGGGCTCTGTGCAGGCCAGTCCATTGCAGGGATATTATTGTCGTATGACCATTCTGCCACAGGCCATGCATTATCAACAGGTGCTCAATCGTGTTGAAAGATGCAATCGCCATCCCCTAATTGCTCTTCAACAGTGAGCAAGAAGGTGCTTAAAACATCAATGTAGCCCTGTGCTGTGATAGTACCACACAAAACAACAAGGGGTGCAAGCCCTCTCGATGAAAAACACGACCACACCAAACATCACCGCCTCCAAATTTTACTGTTGGCACTACATACGCTGGCAGATGACGTTCACTGGGCTTTCGCCGTATGCACGCCCTGCCATCGGATCGCCACATTTGCACCATAATTCGTCACTCCCCACAACGTTTTTCCACTGTTCAATCGTCAAATGTTTATGCTCCTTACACCAAGTGAAGCGTCGTTTGGCTTTTACCGTCATGATGTGTGGCTCATGAGCAGCTGCTCGACTGTGAAATCCAAGTTTTCTCATTTCCCACCTGACTGTCACAGTATTTGCAGTGGATCCTGATACAGTTTGGAATTCCTGTATGATGGTCTGGATAGATATCTGCCTATTACACATTACGACCCTCTTCAACTGTAGCAGTCTCTGCCAGTCAACAGACGAGGTCGGCCTGTGCACTTTTGTGCTGCACGTGTCCCTTCATGTTTGCACTTCACTATCACATTGGAAACAGTGGACCTAGGGACGTTTAGCAGTGCGGATATCTTGTGTACAGACATATGACACAAGTGACACCCAATCATCTGACCACGTTCGAAGTCCTCGAGTTCCACGGAGCACCCCATTCTGCTCTCTCATGATGTCTAATAACTACTGAGGTCCCTAATATGGATTACCTGGCAGTACAATGCACCTAATATGAAAACCATGTTTTGGGGGTGTCCAGATACTTTTGATCATATAGTGTAGCTGTATACATGCCATTTTCAGAGTACGCCACAGCGTGGTCAGATGAACATTGCACTTTTGTTGTTGAGCAGTTAATTCAAAATGGCAGATCACCAATAACTTCTCCATGCGCCTTCGGCATTTGCTTCACGCTCTGTCAACAGGACCCCGTTTCCCGTAAAAACTATTTATTTGTAGGTTTTGAATTTTTGAGACACAGGTTCTGCATTGAAATATAAACCCCAAGGTCAGCGACGGATTGCTACAGGCCCAGAAATCGTTGGTGCAGTGAGAGGTTCAATTCAACTATCTCCTTGACATTCCAGAAGAAAGCATGCACTAGCCTTATGACTATCTGATCGAAATGTGAGGAGAATCTTGCATCAACATTTGAAAATGCATCCCTGCAAGACTGTTGGTTCAAGAAGTAAGGGGAAGAGATTATAGAGTCCGTAAAACATAGTGTCAATACATGCTTCAGAATGTTCATTGAGGAGATTACGTGATTTTTTTCAGACTAAACACATTTTTGTCTTTCAGTTGCAATAAACAAACAAAATTGCAGGAGCTGGTCTGAAAATAACACCCAGGAACTCCTTCAACAACCCCTCCCTAGTCCCAGAGTAACAGGATCGTGTGCTGTTTCTAATCTTGGTTTGATTGGTCCAATTTCTTTTTTTTTTTTTTTTTTCCTTAGAAAATTGTGAGTGTTACTGTGAACAGCGATTGGTACTGTGCCATGCTCCGTGATTTCCTACAGTGAAAACTAGGCAAACTGTTAAATGACCTTGAGAATGTGTGGTTCCAAGATGGCACTCCAATCCACACAGCACGCCAATCACTGGTACTGGTGAGGGAAATTTTTCCTGGATATGTCATTTCTTTGTGAGGTGATATTGGATGTCCATCATGTTCCCCAGACTTGTCACCCTGTGACCAACATCACCCTCCAATTTTAGAAGCCCTCTACGGAATGATAACATAAGAAGTTGAAGCAATCAGGCCTGACACCACTCGCAGAGTAACGAACAACTTCACAGAATGGCTCAACCTATGCATCAACAATGGAGGCAGCCATCTGAGTGACATATTGTTTAAAACACATTAATATTGAGTATCCTTAAATGACATTATGTGTGTTCTTAAATAATAAAAATAAAAATGTCCCATCTTAACTTGGTTTTGTTTTTCTTAGGTTCCCTAACAGGGAAGTTCTTTCCTCTGCAACATGTATAATGTGCACTGCATTCCTACAGTTCATGGAAGAAGTTTGCAGCAGCCACCAGGAGGGTGCCGGACTGAACAGTAAGAGCCAGCAGCTTAGCTAGACCGGATGATCAGAATTATTGCCCCTCTCATTGTCAGTGGTGTCTCACAAATAAGCCTTTATCTTTAGAGTGTCTCTCAGTAGTAATCTCATCCTCTTGTCCCCACTGTGGCTAGCAGATGGCTTTCCAGACCTCAGTTCACAAACAAAATCCAACATTGCACATGCACATATTTCCAGTCATAGCAGATAAGGTTAACACACAGAAAAAGATGACTTGGCCCTTATTACCACCTATATCATGACTATATATATGTATCAAAATTAAACTGGTTGGCTGAAATAGAATTCTAATAGTGATTAACTGCAATAGCATAGCAAAAATAAGATGTCTCACATCAGAGATGAACTGTGATGCCTCACATCATCAGCAACTTCAAAGATACACATTAAACATTGCAAGTTGGCCAAAAGTCCTGAAACATGAGAGTGCTATTTTACTTCCCTGTCTCCACTAATTTCCAAATATAAATTTTCATAACAACTTAACATTATTTAAACAAGAATTATTGTTTCTTGTGTTTAGCAATATACAGCTGGGAAGTCCAAGTTTATTGCTACTCTCTACATAAAAGTGAGACCAGTGTTGCCCCTTCTTCAGCTTTGAAGGTAGCATAGCAGCAAAATTCGGAGACAAACATGGGAGCCATATTTTCCATTGTTCCGAAGGGCCGCGAGGAAGAACAACCTGGCAAACAGAGGCAATGTAAGACAGTGGGGCTGACAGTGCTAATGTGAGTAGAAGAGGTTAAAAGCAGAGATGCCAACATGGCCTCTTGAACCTTCTAGAAAGCAGATCCCCCCCCCTCTCTCTCTCTCTCTCCCTCCCCCCCCCCCCCCACACACACACCCACACACAAACAGATTTATAAACTTTGGGAGATAAGAAAACATGAGGAAAGGAGAGAAATCTGAGTTCGTATTGTTCTCAAGCAGTGTTTCAGTATCCTGACATTTTGCAAGTTAAATCCCATTTGGTAGGAATATTTTAACATGTACACTCCTGGAAATGGAAAAAAGAACACATTGACACCGGTGTGTCAGACCCACCATACTTGCTCCAGACACTGCGAGAGGGCTGTACAAGCAATGATCACACGCACGGCACAGCGGACACACCAGGAACCGCGGTGTTGGCCGTCGAATGGCGCTAGCTGCGCACCATTTGTGCACCGCCGCCGTCAGTGTCAGCCAGTTTGCCGTGGCATACGGAGCTCCATCGCAGTCTTTAACACTGGTAGCATGCCGCGACAGTGTGGACGTGAACCGTATGTGCAGTTGACGGACTTTGAGCGAGGGTGTATAGTGGGCATGCGGGAGGCCGGGTGGACGTACCGCCGAATTGCTCAACACGTGGGGCGTGAGGTCTCCACAGTACATTGATGTTGTCGCCAGTGGTCGGCGGAAGGTGCACGTGCCCGTCGACCTGGGACCGGACCGCAGCGACGCACGGATGCACGCCAAGACCGTAGGATCCTACGCAGTGCCGTAGGGGACCGCACCGCCACTTCCCAGCAAATTAGGGACACTGTTGCTCCTGGGGTATCGGCGAGGACCATTCGCAACCGTCTCCATGAAGCTGGGCTACGGTCCCGCACACCGTTAGGCCGTCTTCCGCTCACGCCCCAACATCGTGCAGCCCGCCTCCAGTGGTGTCGCGACAGGCGTGAATGGAGGGACGAATGGAGACGTGTCGTCTTCAGCGATGAGAGTCGCTTCTGCCTTGGTGCCAATGATGGTCGTATGCGTGTTTGGCGCCGTGCAGGTGAGCGCCACAATCAGGACTGCATACGACCGAGGCACACAGGGCCAACACCCGGCATCATGGTGTGGGGAGCGATCTCCTACACTGGCCGTACACCACTGGTGATCGTCGAGGGGACACTGAATAGTGCACGGTATATCCAAACCGTCATCGAACCCATCGTTCTACCATTCCTAGACCGGCAAGGGAACTTGCTGTTCCAACAGGACAATGCACGTCCGCATGTATCCCGTGCCACCCAACGTGCTCTAGAAGGTGTAAGTCAACTACCCTGGCCAGCAAGATCTCCGGATCTGTCCCCCATTGAGCATGTTTGGGACTGGATGAAGCGTCGTCTCACGCGGTCTGCACGTCCAGCACGAACGCTGGTCCAACTGAGGCGCCAGGTGGAAATGGCACAGCAAGCCGTTCCACAGGACTACATCCAGCATCTCTACGATCGTCTCCATGGGAGAATAGCAGCCTGCATTGCTGCGAAAGGTGGATATACACTGCACTAGTGCCGACATTGTGCATGCTCTGTTGCCTGTGTCTATGTGCCTGTGGTTCTGTCAGTGTGATCATGTGATGTATCTGACCCCAGGAATGTGTCAATAAAGTTTCCCCTTCCTGGGACAATGAATTCACGGTGTTCTTATTTCAATTTCCAGGAGTGTATATGCAGAAGCAAGTACTTAACTTTAGCTCATCTGTTTCATTTTTCAGTGGTTTCATGAGTCCTTCGAGAGTATGCTGGGAAGACAATTACTGTAAATTAGTGGGTCCAAAGAAAGTTACTTGGATTCTACTTTGAAGCACAAGTTACTTTGATCAAGATGTGAAACTCGTGTATACTAATTTAGGTGGACAACAGAGGGCCTCAACAATATATACTGTTGCTACCACAGCAGGTAAGTACTTATTTACAGGCTAACCAACCTTGTCCCTGGACTATAACTTAACATGAAGTAAACAGATGTGCAACAAGGAGGGCAGCATAAAATGAACCCGTGTAGTTAATAGTAACAGTAGTAGTAGCTTTATTCATCCCTAGATCTCCTTTTACATGTCAAGGTATTTACAAGTTTAGACCAATTTAAAATAAGCTAATTTGTATACACATACATTCACAGACTTCTAGTTAGAGACAATCATGAGATTTACTACTGGTATACAATACTTTTTTTTTTTTTACAAATAACTTGTTAAGTAAACACACACACACACACACACACACACACACACACACACACACACACACACTGGTGATCTCTGGGCCATTTTCTGTACTACCGCAACTTCCCACTTGCTGTCCTGAAAAACTGAGTCAGCACCCCTCCATAATGAGTGAGATGTTGAGCTCAAAAAGAGGAAGATGTGTTAGTATAGTGCAGTGCATAGTTTGGAGGCAAGTATTTCTAGAAAGGAAAAAACATAAAGTGAAGGTGTTATGTGGAATGCTGGATGTTTTATTATTATTATTATTTATTTGTATAACATTTTTTTATCAAACTCCTAATCTGTTTTATTTAAGTAATCCTTAAATGTATAAAATGTATTGCACAACAGGTACTTTTTTGCTGCCTTTTTAAATAAGTGCATTTTTGCAATTTCTTTAATCTCTTTTGGTAATTTATTGTACAGTTTTATTCTTTGGTAGAAAATGCTGTTTTGAGTTTTATGTCTATTTTTTCTTGGTAAATATAAGTTGAGTGTAGCTGTTTTTGCATGGTCATGGACAGAGCTGTTTGTGCAGTAATTATCAGTGTTATTTTTCATGTGTACAACTGACTGGAAAATGTATTCACATGGAGCAGTTAAAATCCCCAGTGTTTTGAACAGATCTTTGCAATGAGCTCAACTAGTATTTTTGGTTATTTTCTTATGGCTCTTTTCTGGAGTTTGAAAATTCATTTTTCCTCTTCATACTGAAAGTCATGGCATTAATTTTCTTTCTGTTCAATGTCACTTTATTGCTTATTGACCAATCACAAACTTCTTCGAGAGTTTCATTTGCTTTCTCTGCAAGGAGTTCTCCTGTTTTCTCAGTGACTATAATATTGCTGTCATCAGCAAAGAGAATTTTTTCACCATGAGTGAAACTACTGGGAAAGTAGTTGATGTATATCAGGAATAATATCGGTCCTAATATGCTACCTTGCAGATCCCCTATATTAATGTATTTTGGTTCTGGTAAGTGTTTTACTAAATGTTTAGATGTATTTGACGTATGTGTTATCTCTACTCTTTGTACCGTATCTGCTAGGTATGATCGAAACCAGTCATTAGCTATCCCTCTTATTCCTAATGCTTCTACATTCATCTTTGTCAAGAGCATCAAGTATAACTTTTGGGAAGTCTACTATGGCCGACTCCGTATTTTTGCCACTTCAGAAACCAAACTGTGATTCGCTTGAAAGATTGTATTTATTCAGGTAATTCATTAATCTGTCTTTCATAATTGCTTCTATTTTTGAGAATGGTGACAGCAGGGAAATGGGGTGGTAATTTTGTGTGTCTTCTGAATTACCTTTCTTAAGCAAAGGTACAACTCTTGCCTGTTTTAACTGCTCTGGAAATGTCCCTGATGTGAAGGATTCATTTATCATATTTGTTAAGGAGCCTCGTATAATCCCTGTGCATTGTTTCAGTACACACATTGGTACTTTATCTAAGCCTACTGACTTTTTATTTTTGAAGTTTTATTGACTTCATTTTCTGTGGTTGGAAGTAACATCATTGTATTTAGTGCAACATTATTTACAGGGGTTATATTTGATTTGGGGAATTTTTGCTGTAACTTCTCTGCAATACTTGAAAAATGCTCATTTACATAGTTTGCTCCAAGTGCTGTATATCATTTATTACCTTATCCCCCTCTCTTAGCAGTATGTTATTCTGTGTTTGTTTGCCTCTCCCCGTTTCCTTTTTTATAACATCCCATACTGCTTTGCTTTTATTCTCTGCATTATATATTTCATATTCACATTGATTTCCTGATACACTTCATCCGAGCTTTGTTTTTCTAGTTCTTTTGAAAAATCTTTTATTTTGATTTCTGAAAGATGATGTTTGTAGGCGTGTAGTTTAGGGAATGATTAGATGCCTGATTTTACTGTTATTTGACAGAGATCGTCTGGTAATCTGAGATGCTTTACAACTATGTCACATTTTTCCCTGTCCATATTTGTGGCCACATGGTCAATTATTGATGCTTGATGCAGTCATTGTGGTAACCCTTGTTGCACTATTGACCAATAGGGACATGCCAAAACTTTGAAGGATATTTATGAAGGTGCTGGTGGATTCATTTATGATATTAGTGTTGATGTTAATGTACCCACACAGAATTATGTTGATCTTTGTACTTGAGACTTTATCTAGAACTTCTGTTAATTTATTGAAAAAAGTGTCCACACTACCACTGGGCGATCTATACACACACAAAATGATGAAGTTCTTGGTGATACCAAGCCCTGTTAATTCAATAGCTGATATTTCAAAGTGTCTGTCTTCACTTACTGTACTGAGGTCATGTCTTGATTTGACTGTGTTCCTTTTCTGATATAAATGCATCATCCTCCAATCCTTGAAGCAGTTCTGCAGTTAGAGTTTGCCCTTCCATATAACGATAATACTACATGTTGGATTTCTGTGTGTCTACACCAGTGCTCAGTAACAAACTACTGTGCAGTTCAAAGATTGGAGCTCAACTTCTAATAGTTGTATTTTATTTTTTTATTAATTGCACATTTTGATGGAGGATTGTTAAGTCTGTGAAATGCCCCATGTTACTCTTTCCAATGTTTTGTTTTTCTTTGTGACATCTGGTATGTGTGATATTTGAAGTGTTAAAGTATGTCTTGTGAGTGATTGTTTAGTACTTTTTAAGCTGCTAGAGATACTCTTTAGGCAGGGGAACCTGTTGTCTGGATTTGTCCTAAAAAAGACCTACTGTTCCTACCTATGACAGCAGGTATTTGACCATGTGTGGCCTGAGTTCCACCACCTATACTATCATGAATCAGCTGTACCAATCTTCCCTTCCCAGTCCTGTTTAGGTGTAGGCCATGCCTAGCGAAACGCCATCTGTTGAAAGTCTCGACAGGCACCAGAGAAACATGAGCAGAGTTGGCTGTCCTCAGAGCCGTCCCTAACCCCACATTGATTCGCCTCACAGCTCCATCAAGGTGTGGTTGATCATGATGGCGGAACAGCTCAACAAAGTGTACGTCAGTGTCATACTCGTTAAGTCCAGCCATTTAGAAGAATTTCAGGGCCAGAAAACCAGTCGTTTATACCATGTTAGTGTTTGATATATCTTAGAGAGTAATACATACTAAAAAAAAAAAAAAAAAAAAAAAAAAAAAAAAAAAAAAAAAAAAAATCAAGCTTCAAGGTTGATTTTTCATGTTTATTTTGGTTTTTTTGGAGGATTACAAATTTTAAACTAAGAATGACAGAAAGCATAACCTCCCTCAAAAAAGTCTGAGGTGAGTTACTCAGCAATTTCAGATGTAATTGGCTTTTTTATGGAAAAATCTGAAGCATTCTGGCATGCAGAGGTATGCTGCAATTAGGACAACAACAGTTTCTTTCTCTCTTGTTTATATATGTGGTGTCTGTTCTTTCAGACATATCTGAAAGAACAGACACCATTTTTGATCCTGCAGCCACTATGAATCAAGACACAGAGGAATTCAAGACATTAACTGTCAGTAGGCAAAGCTGCAAATCTGTGCGGAACTGGGATTCCAGCAGGAGATGGCAGTTTGAATCCCGGTCCAGCACATATTTTCAACTTTCCTCAGAGATTTAAATCAATGAACACTGGCAGCTAACGTATTTAATTCCTTTCTCTCTCTTTCCTGTCTGTTTTGCCAGTAAATTGTCTCATATTTCCCAATCAAACCTTTGAAATCTGTGTTGGATGTTGCTTTGTTACAAGATACATCTGTAAAAAAAAAAAAAGACGAGATTGAGACAAAACAGAACTAGATTGTAATTACAGCAGCAGTATATGGAGGAACAATATTAATGAAGAAAAACTGCAACAGGCTGCAGCTTATCTCAGTATGAATGTTCTTCAGACTGTTCCCACTCCTATCAAGAATCATTGATTTCTTCTTCTTCTTCTTCTTCTTGAGCTTCCAAAATTTCTTTCTCACTCAATAAACACGACATATTTGTAGCAGAATTACAGCAAACTGAAAAACCTAATGAGTACAAGCATGAAACTCTCGACAACAGAAGCAGAAATGGCTCATTCAGTCATGACAGCAGCTCTTATGTTTGCTACCGTTTCTTTTGAAATAATTCTATAAATTGACAACATAAGGCAGCATCTATCAAGTGGCTGGTAGTGAGACACCAGTACATTTTTCCTATACAAAATTGGTTTGGGTTTTGAATAACAGGTGTTCGTGTGTTGAAAAAGTCATGGCCTGAGATACACTTGGGAACAGTCTATTGAAAACATTGCTGAGACCTAAGTTATGCTCGAGCTTGGTTGCCAAAGTGTTAAAGGTAGGCAGATGAGTTTTGCAGGTCACTGAGTTTGTAGCCATTCTCATCATCACAGTTGAGTGCAAGCCAGAGTGTCCTTGGGTGTGCTTGATGCTATGCTAACCAACCTCGCAGAGAGGTGATTTTTAGAGAAATACCAAAATTGTAACTTCCCGAAGCTTGTAGAAACTGACAGCTAATTTGCAATTATTATTCACAGTTTCAGAGGCTATTGAACAAGGAAGCTATGTAAAACTAAAGATACAATGAACACCAGATATCTTGTATTCTACCATAATTAAAAACAAGAAGCCTTCCACAACAAGTGTACCTTTTCACAAGGAAGTAAGACTACTACTTTTCACATTGATTGTTATTACTTTTGACAGTAAGAGGAGGTACTATAATTTATGGGTTACATCCCACTGCATAAGTGACCCTGTTGTGTATTCTCTGCTATGGTTTTGCTGGCCACCTGTCGTCCATTTAATACAGTCTACCACATGAAACACTCTTTGCACCCTAAATCAGAAATTTTGTAAGCAATGTTTGTTAAGATACATCAACTTCAATGGCTCTTGTAGCTGTAAATTACTCCCAAAGAATGGAGAAAGGTAATAACCCTAATACTAAACTATACAAGCCAAGCACTGATACAGGAAAAATGAAAAACAAAATGCATTTTTGTCATTAATAGCATTGCAAGCCAAAAAACAACACTGCACTACAAAAAGACAGCTAGTAGGAAGAATTTATAAAGCTATCATGGAACATTGTCACTGTTTCATTATTTTTCTATAGCATATATGGAACAATGCAATGCTGAATTACAACCTGACTCATCCTATGTAAAACAGCACCGTTTTACCATATCATCATCTTATTTGGCGACATATACATCCATGCTTACAAAAATCTCTCATGTTAATGTGGTAGGAATGTTTCTTCAAGCTAGTCTGTTAAAGGGTATATTTAAGTTTATTTTAAGGATCAGCATATTATAACAACAAATGCTCAACACTAAAAAGTGGTGTATTATGTAAAATCCTTTGTCTGCACTGAGCAACATTTGTTAATCATCTTCAGTCTGTTACTGACAATTACCTTGAACCCAAGGTGATGTTTGAACGCATACTGTATCTTGTCCTTCACCACTATCCCATAGTTGTGTGCTGTCACAGCTCAGTTAGAATTATTCACTTACTCCTTTCATTTTTTAATTTTTCAAGGCAAAGACCATCACTTATAAAAACATTCAGACTCCTAATCCTATTGTGTATAGTTTGGTTCTATTTTTAACTTTTTTTGTCTACAGAAGGATACTGACCCATTTGCCACTGTCTTTATAACAATGCAGAACTCACTGGAGCAACTAGCAAAATGCATATTAAACTCTATCAATAAATGTGACAACCACCATAAATTTTAAATAAAGCTTCATTTCACTTCTACAATACTTGTCTTATTTGATAACCACTGAAAAGGATGTGCCAAAGTGTACAATGAGATTGCCATAACCTAGAGGTATCACTGTAGCATTGTGCATTATATATATGTCACATAATAGTTCTTCAGCATCTAAAAGTTCACTTTTTTATATGAATAACAATTAATATTCTGACACAGGAGTAAATGGAAAGTATGGTTTTGGATACCAGACAAAGGCCAGTACACGAGTACAATGTTACTTTATTTTTATAAATTACACTCTGAAATGCTTATATGCACAACAGGTACACTTAAGAAAATTTATTGAGGACTTCCAATTTTGTAGAGGTTCAGCCAGATAATTATAGAAAGTACACATCTTCACATATTTTTATATAAAATACACATATTCAATGCCACAAAATCTGAAAATCTGATAATCAGGCCCAGTTATTTTTAACTATAATTTGTAAGAAGTCTTACTTCCGCATAAGTTTAAAATAACTGCTTAAGTAATAAGAACATAAACACAACTCTGAAAAGTGAGTTGATTCAGCGCTACTACTATGACTTAGAATGTACACAAATTTAGCTTCTGAATACCTATCAACAGTACAGGCCTATTAACGTACACTCCAAGGAATCAAACCTGGGTGTCACAATAATGATAAAAGTATAAGTTCTCAGAAGTTCACAAAGTTTGGTCAACAAGGAGAATATTAAGTTCAAAAGTGAGAGGTAGTGCCAGTTGTAAGACAGTTGAAGTAAAACAGAAACTAAGGTAAACAGAATTGTAAGTTAAGCTGGCAAACACAAATGAAAGTATGGAATAAAACAGTTTTTGACAATGAATATTTCATCTAGTACTGTAATATCTACGCCTCTCGTGGGCAGCATGACAACACACAGAAACACATTTATAAATAGAATCTACATATTACACTAACACAGTAAATTAACAACACACATCATATCACAAATGTAGTGTTAACAAATGACACCAAGATGATGAGAATCAGTAACCACAGGATGTTTTCTGACAACAAGTTACACAACAACAACATAAAAATTGTTGTCAAATCTCAAAGACAATACCACCAATGGACTAATCATTGCAGTGTTGAATTGATTTCTGTGTACCAACATTTTTATTTTGTTTAATTAACATCCATTATTAGTAAATTTCACATCTAATGCGTTACACCAAGAATTGATTTTTTTTATCTTTTTTTTTTTTTTTTCAAGGTATCATCATGGAAAGACAGTGCTAATAAATAGCTGGTCATAGTTCAGTTTCCTCCTGTTTACTAGGCAAAATTCTACTTTATGGTGTGTGTACAGAAACCCATTTCACAATGCTTAACACAAAAATTTTTCACTTCAACACAAACATGTCAACAGAGGTTTGTGAAGGATGATATACCCACAATATTTCTTAGTGAAGGAGTGTACATTAAAAAATAGCATTAACTGTTTCGACTTGTGCCAGAAATCAACTCACTGAATAATAATTTACAAATACTGAAAACACTGATAAACAACTCCCACCCACAGAATAAATACTTATATACATACTGGTAAATATAATTATCACAGTAGAATGAGTTTAATCAGACATCTCTGTAATACAAATTACTAGCACAAACTTAAACAGGCACAAGTTGGTGATTTAGCATTGGTTTCTGAATGCCCTGCCTAGTCAGTTTCCCTGTTGATGTCTGTCGTGGTAACTTTTTGTTTATACTTACTCTCACATCCCTCTCTCATGTAAAATAAAACATAGGCTGCATGGCTCTGAAAATAAATTTAAAAAATAGATAATAAAATTAAACACCCATCCATATACAACAATTAAAAACTCATGACAACAAAATTGCAATTAGGATGGTACATAGAATTATAACGTGCTCCACAGAGGGGACAAAAATACGAGTGCCTATTCTAAACATTCGTGGATGAATTCCGTTGAGGCTGTAAATCCATTTCTACTATTTTTATTACAGTTGCAGCAAATAATAAATAACTCAGAGCTCGTGAACTAATCTAACAATTCTGAAAACTCTTCTAAATACTGTCTTGAAAAATATGAAAAATAATGATGATCTTTGCAGGCAACACAAACTAGAAACAGTTCTGTATTTGACAGTCGAGTCTAATATCACATTTACCCAAGTGTAAGACGACCCCCAACGCCAGACGACCCCCAACGCCAGACGACCCCCAACGCCAGACGACCCCCAACGCCAGACGACCTTTTTTTTATGAAATTTTTTTAACATATCTGACTATCAAAAACTACAAACTGTTTTACTGACAAAGTAACTGCCAAATAGTTAACACTATACCTATTCTAAACTTACGCCATTTATTGATTGTCTATGTTTCGATAACACTAGAAAGAAAGAAAAAAACCACACACACACAAAAAAAAGAAATAGTTTATGTTAATTTTCAGATCACTCTCTTTCCTACTTTTTTTTTTTGCTTTCGAAGCCCATAGTCTTCATAATAATAATAAAAACCTGTGGAGGCCCGGGAAAACAATAGGCCTCCGGTATGTTCTGCCAGTCGTAAAAGGCGACGAAAAGAACAAACCACTAATAGGGCTAACCCCCCTTTTAGTGTGATTAGTTGGTTCATGACAGAACTAATGAAGCCTCGGACAATCGCTGTCATGGTCGGGGACGACGCTTGAACCCTATGCCTGTCCACAATGGTAACGACACTGCTAGCCACATGGAAAATGATTTAAATCCAAATAGAGGTGTTTTGCAGGATATGCTTCCTGCAACCACTCTAGAAGGAAAACAAAGACAGAGGATGAGATGGTCAGATGAAGTTAACCGACACCTCATGTTCTGTTATTACCAAGCAACAAACTTAGGAACCAACACAACTGGATACAGATCACAAGTACACACAAAATTTATTACCAGATACCCAGAATTAAAATTTTTAACAGAACAACAACCAGCTGATCAGATCCGTGTAATAATAAAAAATAGCAGGATACCCCAGTCAGAATCAGAAAACATCAAACAACAAGTACCACAAATACTGGTACAAAATAATGTGGAATCAGAAGAAGAAGAAAATACAGTAATGGACTCAAACATCCCAGAGCAAACAAACAAAGAACACCACGCATCAATTAAACAATCAGAGGAAAACGACATCTTAAGACTGCCACCAGAACAAGCACAAATAGAACATTGCACAGACCACCAAATAACCCACAAGTCGAAACAACAATAACAACTATTAACACAATCATACACAACAAAATAAATGAAAATACAACTATTGATGAGTTACAACTACTGGTTTATATAGGAGCACTCACTACACTAAATATACACACTAGGCAGAGATCAGAACAAACCAACACACAGAAGAAACCCACAAAACCAGCATGGCAACACAGGCAACAGATCAGAATAGAAAAACTGAGAAAAGACATCAACAGCTAACACAATTTATAAGAAATGATATATCAGACAAAAAACGAAAAAGGTTAGGTAAAATCTCACAACAAGAAGCAATAGAGCAATTAGATGAAAAGAAGCAGAAATTACAAGCATTGGCCAAACGACTTAGAAGATACAAAAAAAGTGAAAATAGAAGGAAACAAAACCGAACATTCAACACAAACCAAAAAAATTTTTATCAGACAACAGATAACACACACATAGGAATAGATAATACAAATATTAAAGAAGAACTAAAAGAAAAATATAGACAAATACTAACAAAAATACTGAAAACAGAATTGACAGCAAGAAACAAGACAAAAGCTATAAATACTTATGCTATACCAATATTGACCTACTCATTTGGAGTAGTGAAATGGAGTAACACAGACCTAGAAGCACTCAATACACTTACATGATCACAATGCCACAAATATAGAATACATCAGATACATTCAGCAATAGAAAGATTCATATTAAGCAGAAAGGAAGGAGGAAGGGGATTTATCGACATAAAAAACCTACATTATGGACAGGTAGACAATTTAAGAAAATTCTTTCTAGAACGAGCAGAAACTAGCAAAATACACAAAGCAATCACTCATATAAATACATCGGCTACACCATTGCAATTTCATAACCACTTCTACAACCCTTTAGATCACATAACAACAGATCCGAAGAAAGTAAATTGGAAAAAGAAAACACTACATGCCAAGCACCCGTATCATGTAACACAACCAAACATCGATCAAGACACATCCAACACATGGCTAAGAAAAGGCAATATATACAGTGAGACGGAAGGATTCATGATTGCAATACAGGATCAAACAATAAACACCAGATATTGCAGCAAGCACATTATTAAAGATCCCAATACCACAACAGATAAATGCAGACTTTGCAAACAACAAATAGAAACGGCAGATCACATCACAAGCGGATGTACAATACTAGCAAATACAGAATACCCCAGAAGACATGACAATGTAGCAAAAATAATACATCAACAACTTGCCATACAACATAAACTACTAAAACAACACGTTCCCACATACAAGTATGCACCACAAAACGTACTGGAGAATGATGAATACAAATTATACTGGAACAGAACCATTATAACAGATAAAACAACACCACATAACAAACCTGACATCATACTCACCAATAAAAAGAAGAAATTAACACAACTAATCGAAATATCCATACCCAATACAACAAATATACAGAACACAGGAGAAAAAATTGAAAAATACATCCAACTGGCTGAGGAAGTCAAGGACATGTGGCATCAGGATAAAGTTGACATCATACCAATTATACTATCAACTACAGGAGTCATACCACATAATATCCACCAGTACATCAACGCAATACAGCTACATCCAAATGTATATATACAAATACAGAAATCTGTAATTGTTGATACATGTTCAACTACCCGAAAGTTCCTAAATGCAATGTAACATATACCGTGCAGTTAAAAGGAAGTCACACTTGATCAAGGTCCGCGTCACTTTCCATTTTTAACCAGACATAACGTCTGAGACAGGAAAGAATAATAATAATAATAATAATAATAATAATAATAATAATCCCAACAGCACATCTGTGAAATTTATACCCTTGTTGGCACTAATTTTTGGTTGTTTCTTCCAACAGGATATACGTCGCTATTTCTGAGGTTGTCATTATGGTGGGACCTGAGAACATAGCACTAATGAGTGTCTCTTTGCCATCAGTTTAAGTGACACAAACCTCTGCAGTAAATATAACCTTGTTGATACTGTGCCTCAATGGTACACATATGGAGATAAGGTTATCAACTGTAGGTGGACCAGGGAAAAAATTGCTCAAATAACAAGAACTTCCACAAACAATGTACCAACTAACATTTTCTTCACACCAGAAGAAAGTTACTACCCTCAGGCAAAAAATAACGCAGTGATTAATGGGCAAATATACAAGTTACATTTTTAAAAATATTGGGCGTAATGAACATATTAAATAGAAGATGTATATGGAAAATGAATTCGAGAAAACACTTAAGTATCCGAACCACAATAAGAAATATGGTAACACGATTCGAACTGTCTTCTACAGAATGAGTATAGATTAGAGACAAGTGGATTCCTTGTGGGTTGGGCCATGAAGCACTAGCAGTGTGACGGAGAGGCCCCACTCACTACTTCCGTGGTGTGTTCCCGACCCTAACCTCCCCTACAAGTCACATATGGAAAAATAAATCAGTAGTACAGCAGATACAAGAATATGATGGCAAACATCTGGTGCCTGTTATAAAGGAAGATCTTTAACTCCCTAAGGATATGGTTAGAAGGCTGAAACTGACAAAAATGACAAGGCAGTGAAGGACTCTGTGATGTTGCTGCTCAGGACTGTTGCTCTGTCTACTTAATTATCACTGGAGGAGACTTAGGAACATATAGGGGATAGGCAAAATAATGTGAACACCTGTATTTACTTGGGAATGGTTTATTAATAAGGGTTTGGACCCCCCATTTGCCCATTCCTCTTGGAATACTGGCATATAATGATTGCACAGTCTCCAGCAGAATGTTATGCCACTCTTCGATCAGAACCTCTTCTAACTCCTGGAGTGAAGAGGGAGGCGGAAATCTGCTCCGGAGTCTGCACTCCAATACTGCCCGCAAGCGTTCGATAACGTTCAAGTTCGATAACGTTCAAGTCCGGGGACTGTTCTGGCCAGGGAAAATGCTGCAGTTCAGTTGCTTGCTCCTTATATCATGATTGTACTGTCCTGGCTGTGTGAATGGGTGCATTATCATCCTGAAATATGGCATCATTGTTGGGGAACAACATTTGAATCATGGGGTGCAACTGATCCTAAAGTTTTCACATAATTGTTGGCTGTAAAACAGCCTGTGAGAGTAATGTTGGGACCAGCAGTATACCATGATATGGCTGCCCACACTATCACACTTCCACCTCTATGTTCAACTGTTGGAATCAAGCAATCAGGATTGTAGGCTTCTTTTGGCGTTCACGAGATGTAAACCCAACCCGATGTTGGAAATAACGAAAACCTTGACTCATCGGACCATATGACGTGTTTCCACTGATTGGCCATCTACAATTTATGCCCCTGACACCATGTTTTATGTTTCTTTGTGTTAGTTGTCATCACTAATGTTTTTGGTATAGCAGTTCATCCATGAATACTCACTTTATGGAGTTCTCGGCAGGGAGTGTTGATAGATACTGGGTCTCTAAGATGGTTATTGAGCTCTGCAATCACTTTAGCCGCCGTAGTTTTGAGTTGTTTAGACACAACTCGCGTTAGTATACGACAATCTCTGTCATTCAGTTTTGATTCGCGTTCACTATTACATTTCCACAATGATGCCTTTCCATGTTTTGCATTGGCTGTCTTGACTGTTGAAACAGTTATTCTTGAAACATTCAACGAGTTGGCTGTCTTGGTTACTGATACTCCGGCTAATCAGGGCCCCACAATATGCCCTGTTTGGAACTCTGTTAGGTCTTTCACTGCACATCGACCTTGGTCTCTGAATGCAAATATGAAGTTTGCACTACTCGTGAACAACCTGCACTGATGACTAGTCCATACTGAACACACACAATCCAGTGCTACTTGTGCCTTACCTGCATTGTTGACCGTGAAGAGACAACCATCCCATTACTATCACTGTTCACATTATTTTGCGTATCTCCTGCACATCAAGGATTTACTGAATGATTAAGTTGGGTCTAGGAAGCGATGAAGAGGAACCTCACACTGCAGAAGAAGGAAATGTGAGTGCTGAACTGCCACCAGTTGAAGGTGACAGTGAAGATGCTAAATGCGTACACCTACTAAAGACTAAATATCATTCCTCATTCTGTGAGTGCTGTAATTTGTGACTGCAATTAGCTGTCACCTTATTTATGTCACTTCATTTTAAGCTAGTTATTTTTGTTACTGTTTTTGTGGAGTAAAAAAATTGAAAAAGTAGTAACGTGTTTGCCTACCATGCAGTGGGCCCAGGTTCACCTCCTGGCCAGGTTGGAGTTTTTCTCTGCACATGGACTAGGTGTTGTATTGTCGTCATCACTTCATTTTAAAGGTATTGTGTGATTTTTCTTTTGCAAAATATATGAATACATAGCGTACAAACCACAAGCGACTGCCACAATTTTCTTCTTCTTATCGTCCACACTTTCTAATTATGAACTATTTTCAGAGTGCCAAAACATACTACAATAAATAAAATGTCTATAAAATGTCACACTGTACAATGTGCCCGCGATGAGACAGTCACAATTCCTGAAATCCATCGCCTGTGGCTTCTTGCCTGCCGAGGAGCATCGCAGTCCTGGGTCCATGGATAAACCATGAAAATCCACCGCATTACGCCACACCACATGCAAACAGACCTGGCCTGCGGGCATACGAGTGTAATCACTCAGACAACTCATGCACACATGACTGCCGTCTCCGGCCGCTGCGTCAACAGTCTCCGAGAATCAGATCCAAACAAACCATTCCTCACGACTCCCTGCCTCTCGCTGGCAGCTGCTAGGCTAGCAGAAAGAAGTGGTGGCAGCACTGGGTGCAAGCTGAGGGGAATGATAGGAAGGGGAGAAGCAGTAAGAATGAGGGAGTAGGGAAGCAGTGGACATGCCCAGCTGTGCAGAGCCAGTGACAATGCACGACATCTCATCTCAGTAAACAAACCATTTCATCTACTAAGACAAAAATGAGGTTGTTCGAATGGTAGTGTGATTATCATCATGATCTTTTGCTCACAATTTTGACATGAATTCCAAATAGACTAGGAGTCACCTCTAGTTCATTTTTAATAGTGTATATACAATCACTCCTTGTCACTAAGGATACCATTTGTAGACACCTAAATTTATTATTAGCTTCAATATGCCCCATGACTAATTTTTTGTCTGTCAAGCTAAAAATGAAATAACAACTTTGGGACATACTGGTACAATAACGGCTATTAATGTCATTACTACCCCAAATATGAAAGAGGTCCACCTCACAATTCTGTTCGAATTTAATTGTACTGTTGAAATCCATGAAGACTGGGTGTGTGTTTGTATTTTCAAGTGAACTACTTACAAAAGCTATTCAAAAAGTAAGGAGACTTTTCGAATTGCGTGGGCAACGTACATTCGATCATCATTTTTTTTTCTGTTATTTTGGTACACATGTCCCGAACATACGTTCACAGTTTCAAGTATACAGCATACTTTTCTTTTGACAGATTGAAAGGTTAGATGTGTTTTAGTGTGCTCAGCGATTTTCGATTATTGTAAAAAATGGAGCAAAGAATTTGCATCAAATTTTGTGTGAAAAATGGAATCAAGTGCTCTAAAACACTTGAATTGTTGACAGTGGCACACAGTGAGTCTGCTCTGAGTAAAAATAATGTTTACAAGTGGTACAAGCTCTTCCACGATTGCCAATAAGATGCCAATGACGAACCTCGCTCTGGACGCCCCAGCACATCAACTACAGACGATAACGTCAAAGCTGTGAAGAAAATTGTTTTGGAAAATTGTCGAAGTTGCAGAAGATGTTGGCATATTGGTCAACTGGTGTCATACAATTTTTTCAGATGTTTTGGGCATGAGACTTGTGTCAGGGAAGTTTGTTCCAAAACTTCTCAATTTTGATCAGAATAAAAGTCGCATGAGCATCACTCAGGAGCTCTCAGACGTCAATGATGATCCTGATTTGCTTGAAAAGGTCACAACTGGTGACAAAACACAGGTTTACGGTTATGGTGGTGAAACCAAAGCCCAACTGTCCCAGTGGATAAATCCTGGAGAGCCACGACCAAAAAAAGCACACCAAGTTCAATCAAATGTCAAAGTTTTGCTCAGTGGTTTTTTCAATTACCATGGCATAGTGCATCATGAATTTTTACCTTAATGTCATATGGCCAATTAGGAGTATTACCTTGATGTTATGCACCGTTTGCAAGAAGCTATACGAAAAAAAGTCTGGAATTGTGGAAAAACAATTCATGGCTTTTGCATCATGACAACGCACCTGCTCATTCATCGTTGCTTGTGAAAGATTTCTTGGCCAAAAACAGCAAGACAATCATGCCTCAGCCACCATATTCACCAGATTTCGTCCCCTGCGATTTTTTCCTGTTCCCAAAACTGAAGAGACCTATGAAATGATGAAGATTTTCAAAGACGGAGGAAATTAAAACTCCACCACTGGAAGTACACAAGGCTGTACCAAAAAGTGCTTATGAGAAGTGCTTCGAGGATTGGAAGACGCATTGGCACAGGTATATTGTATCTGAGGGGGATTACTTTGAAGGAGCAACATGAATATTGATGAGTAAATAAATATTTTTTCATAAAAATATAAAGTCACCTTACTTTTTGAACACACCTGTACTAAAGTATATACAGAAGTCCAAATCTAAATAAATACATTTCATTTTAACACGCTATTAACCCAACCAGATGAAATGAAGAGAGAGAAGAGTGCATTGCAGTAAACTTTGACAAGACACTGATAAAGAATCTGAAACATGCCCCAGCAGAACCACAACTACCTCAAAACAATAAGCAACATTTACACTGGTGGAATAACAATGAAGAATGAGAGACAGAATAGTAAAATTTTGACTTGACTTAAAGCTGTGAAAAAACTCTTTGGTATCACAGCAACTTCGTAACATAGACACTGAAACATGGTGGGTCTCTCTCTTCCCTCCACTATCTTGCTCAGCACATATTGGTCTAAGGAATATTATACAATGCTTTTGAATTTTATTCATTCATGCTATGATGGCGCTATGTTTATGTAGAGGAGGTCATCAATAATCAGATACAATAAATTTGGATCTGTTAAATACTAAGAGGTCTAAAACGTTGCCCATACAAGCTGTCTCTCTTCGGTGATATGCAGAATAATCTCACATGAATCCCTGTCTCTGAACCCAGTTTAATCAAACTGGCTCTCACATTCTACTGCTGACAAATTAAAGAATCTCATCATTTTTAATTAAATGTCACACCTAATTTCAATTATCCATTTTTGCATAATAAGAACATGTTGCAACAAGTTCTTCACAGCCAACAACCTGATGCGTGAGGACTACTGTAATGCCTCTATCTATCATTATACACATCTTTTGCCTATTATAAAATAAATACCTAAATTTTCTCCATATTCCAAAAGTTGCAGTAAAATGCTTCAATATTTTGAACGAAGTATTATTTCAGCAATATTGAACTACAATCTATTTTTAATCTTACATTCTGATATACATACCACAACACTCTGTTCCGAAATCTCTGTAACACTGTTGTCATCGAAACAATACCACTTTTCATCAAGTCTGTTCTTTGCATATGCAGTATCTGGAAAGAAAAAAATATTCAAACTCATCACACAAATATTCTGATACCTTTTAAGACCACAGTTTATTCTGCGGATAATACAAATAAGACAAATACGCTGCAGGTCATTAAAACTGCAACATTGTGAAGGTGACATACAACAAACATCTAATGGTAAGAAGTGTACCACATCCTTTGACATACAAATGATCAGCATTTCAGTGCAAATGTATGAAGTATATAGGAGCAATGCCATCTACATTCTGCATATAAGTAAAGATTAAGCAGTGGCTTTCTCATAAAAAAACTGCATTTGAATGTTCGTCAATTGTTACAAAATTGTGTTACACCTAGCATAAGAGGAAGAATCATCTGCCAACGTGTGTCAGATTTCGACAGGAGGAGGATCGTGACTTACCAACGCAAGTTTATCATTCCGTGATATGGCTACTTTCTTCGGTCAGGATCTCACAACTGTTACGTGATGATGGAACCGACTCATTCAGAGCAACCACAGTCAATACCACGTCAAGGCTCAATGGCCAAAAGTGACTAGCATCCATGAGCACAGCTAGTTTGCTCCATGGTGCACACTCTTACAGCTGGGTCATGAACCAAGAGTCAGGAAATGAGCTTGTTTGCAACGAGACAAGTATCGACACAGGCAATATGACAACACCTGGGGCTCAATGAATTACCAGCATATCAACCATTGTTGTGACTTCTCTTGATGCTGAACCTGAGAGGGGTCCATAAATAGTTGTATGCCCAGCAACAAAACTGGAAATATGAGTGGCACAAAGGTTTGTTTTCCCTCCTCTATCTCAGATGAGTCCAAGTTCTGTGTACAGCACCAGGATGGATGTATTCATGAGTGGAGTTTCTGACGAGAATCTCGATGCCAGATTACACCTGTCATTGTCATACAGGCCCATCACCTAACACGTTGGTATAGGGTGCCATTGGGTATGCAACATGATCACCTCTGGTGTACACGGCTGATAATTTGGAGAGCAGCCAGTACATTTCTGATCTATTAAGGCTGGTGGCTGTGCCCAATCTTCAAATTCTCTATGACATTATCTTCCAACAAGGTAACACAATACCATATGTTACCCATTCTGTGCTGCCCTACCTCAGTACCAAGGGTACACCGCTGTTGCCCAGGCCAACACATTCTGCAGACTTCTCACACACTAAAAACATCTGGTCAAAGATTGCCATCACTCGCCAGCCATTTCAATCAATGAACTGTGCCACAGAGCAGAAGCAGTATGTAATGATACACCCGTATCTGGCATCCAAGCTCAGTTTGACTCGGTGTCCAGCTGTGTTTTTCCCAGAAGTGGTGTACTAATTTCACACCTTGTACATCCCCAAATCATCTAAATATATGTATATTCCAGTATTCTTCCAGTAGCAGAACACAATATAAGTAACATTTCGTTATTTGCTACCCTTCCCAATGTTGCAATTTTAATGGCCAGCAATGTACACTGAAATGGTACACACAGAGATTTCTTTCAGCTGACAGGAGAGCCAACACTGTGATCTTAAATATACAGAAGAAATTCAATTTCTTTAAGTATCAAGCAAATCATTTCCTCACAGAAAATTAAAATGAACTTTGTTGCAACAGATTAGAACTATGTTCATCATAAAGCAATATACAACTGTAACCTTTATCTGAGACTCACAACACAGAATTCTAGACTTTAAAATTAAGATGGCATGTCATTTTATCAAGCTATTTTGGCTTTCCAATGCTGCCATTTCTCTCAAATTCTCTTCTGGAACCATTACGTCATACTGCTGTGCGACACTATGTTATAACACTGAGTAGCTTGCCACTGAATGTGAAGAATTTCAATGTACGCCTCTATTTTATCAATCTTTGCAATAATGTCAGCGAAAAAGGATTTATACCCAATATCTCCATAGCTTCTGGTTAATTAAGTAAGCTTTATTTTTATATAACTAGTGACCTGTACACAAATACACCTATTGATGAGCAAGACATGCACAGAATGTGCTGAATATATTAAAACACGAAATAAATACAAACTGATCTTGTACAATACGGAACTGCCTGTATCTTGTTTTATCTAAGTTCAGTGTCATTTCCTTTGCAGGTAACCCAAGTGTTGAAGTTTGCCCATTAGATGTGATTACAATTCTTGTATCAACAACAAACATAACTCTTTCCCCTTCCTGGATACATGATGGGAACTTATTTATGCATAACCAGGACAGGAGTGCACACAATATCAATTTCTGCTGTACACCTATAATGATTATTCCCCATGCTGAAGATAAAAAGACACCCCTCACTGCAACATCGATGTTCATAACAATCTAAACAACGAACTTCCTCATCACTGGATTGGGGTAGATATGATGATGTGGCTCCGCTTCCTTAGCCCCATAGTTTGTCTGACCCAAAGCCTTGTACCTTATTCCTTTCGGGGTACATTAAGGACCGTGTTTACATACCACCACATTGCCAAGAACACTGGAACAGCTCAGAGAATGAATCAATACTACTGTGATGCAAGCTGAAACTAAGTATATCATTTCAATATATATAGTTTACTGTCCTTGCATACGCAATATTTTGCAGTACCTCTGGGCAGGAGGTAAGGAGTGAGACTGGTTGGTAATTAATACCTTTATATATGACAAGAAGCAAATTATGATCAACAAACTTTTCCGTATTGTGGAAGAGGACATACAAAGATGAAATAAAAACTAATGTAGGTACTGAAGATTTCCACTTCACAACTTCCTTTTTACAGTAACACAGTGATGGAGATGCTATTCTATAATGTCAACAAACAGGAGACCTTACAGTGGACAGTAACTTAGCAATAGCAGAAAAAAATATTTTAAGTGTGGTGAGAACAAACAATATTCTGCAGTTCATAAACAATGCAAACAAAGTTTTACGAACATAACATTCCACTTCTTAATACAAGAATAAACCCGGGAGTCAAGCACATAATGTTTGTTACTTCCCAACTACGATGAAATTCATGATGGTGGAACATAAAATGTTCATGATGCAGAAAATACGAAACTTGGAACTTCCATAAGGAAATAAATACAACAACACTCCCATGTATACAAATTACTTTGAGATGATTATAAAATGATGACAAAACTGATTTGACAGAGAGACACAATTAACTCCTTTCAAAGCAGTGATCATGAAAGGTAATACAGACACACAAACAGTTGCAGTTCAATATATCAGGGTTTCAAATACTCCCTGAAATTTGTTCAAAATATGGGGATGACAAAGTAATTGACATACATTTGTGTGTGTGTGTGTGTGTGTGTGTGTGTGTGTGTGTGTGTTGGATGCTGTGTTTCCTGATTCAGTATTTGAGAAAACTTTCGCTTCTCCCCAACACCTGCAGAGGTTTTGTTAACTTTTACCTAGTTTCACTCAATATTTTGTAACAGGAAAACTGTTTAAAAAATTAAAAAATGCAATGATGCATACAGTTTCTGTTTCAGGAAGTAGAATCTCCATCAATACAAATACAATTTTTTTTAATGCACCCTCAATAAACTCCGATTACATACAGTCCAATATTCCACTTTTTCTGACAAAGAATATCTATGAACAACATCAGCTCATCACTCTCAACAGGCAGACTCAACCCCCTACTAGCAAGTGTTTAGGGACTCAAAATAATATAACTGTTTATTATTAAAAGTTGATAGGACACACTCTTGGAAACTCCGCACTCAAACTCATATAAATGAGATTACTGCTATCAAAGCCATTTTACAGGTCAAATGGCATTGCCACAGTGATAACACCAGTTTCCGTCAGATCACCGAAGTTAAGTGCTGTCGGGTTGGGCTACAACTTAGATGGGTGACCATCCCAACTGCCGAGCGCTGTTGGCAAGGGGGCTGCACTCAGTCCTTGTGAGGCAAACTGAAGAGCTACTTGACTGAGATGTAGCGGCTCCCGTCTTGTAAACTAACATATGGCCGGGAGAGCGTTTTGCTGATCACAAGCCCCTCCATATCCACATATACTGATGCATGTGGGCTGAGGATGATACGGCAGCAGGTCGGAACCATTGGGCCTTCATGGGCTGTTTCCATGGAGTTTAGTAACAGTTTTTTTTAAAGCTTGCTTGGTAACTGTTTTATGTAATTTTTCTTGTGGGGTACAGGCAGGCAGCCATACAAAATACTTTTGAATGTGTTTTTTGAAAACTGTCTTGAGTGGCTAGCACACACAATGGAAATATCTTACACCTTGTTGCTACAGATAGGCCAGACCTTATCGACAATGCAGTTTATAAATGGGTATTAGCAATTATGGTGTCATTATAGCAACTATGATTATGCAAGATAATAAATCAGTCACAAAGTCTAGGGGGGTGTTTCTGATAGATAGAGCAGATAAGTAGATATTAGTAACTCATTTAGACAATGAATTTGCACCACTTAGTTCCAGTAAGACTGATGTAGAGGAGTTATGGACAAAATTTAAGTAGATTGAAAAGCATGGCCTGAAGAGTTACATGCCTAGTAAGTGGACAAAGAATGGAAAAGACCCAGCATGGTTTAATAATAAAATTTGCAAAAAGGCTGAGGAAGCAGAGGCTGTTGGACTCTCGGTTCAAAAGAGAATGCGCAAATGATGACAAGTGAAGTTTAGTAGAGATTTGGGCGTCTGTGAAAAGATCTGTGTGCGAAGCATACAACAACTACCACCGTCACACCTTAGCAAAAGATCTGGCAGAGAATCCGAGAAAATTCTGCTCTTATGTAAAATCGCGAAGTGGGTCTAAGGCTTCCATTCAGTCCCTTGTAGACCAGTCTGGTGTGGCAGTTGAAGATAGCAAAAAGAAAGCTGAGTTTTAAAATTCACATTTAAGAAATCGTTCACACAGGAGAATCGTACAAACATACACCATCATTTAACCATCGGACAGACTCCCATATGGACAACATAGTAATAAGCACTCCTTGCATAGAAAAACAACTGAAAGACTTGAAAACAAATAAATCAACAGGTCCCAAAGGAATCCCAGTTCAAATTTACAAAGAGTACTGTATGGCATTGGCCCCTTACCTAGCTTGCATTTATCATGAATCTCTCATCTAGCACAAAGTCCCAAGTGATTGGAAAAAGGCGCAGGTGAATCCATTATGTAATAAGGGTAAAAGATGGACCCACAAAATTACAGACCATTATTTCTACCTTCTGTTTGCAGCAGAATCGTTGACAATATTCTCAGTTTGAATATAACAAAATTTTCTTGAGACTGAGAAGCTTGTGCTTTTTAGAAATCATCGCTCATGTGAAACTCAGTTCTCGCATGACGTACTGCGAACTATGGCTGAAAGGCAAGCGGTAGATTCCATATTTCTACATTTCTGGAAAGCATTTGACACAATGCTCCACTGCAGGATGTTAACAATGGTACGAGCATATGGAGTAACATTGTAGATATGCGAGTGGCTCAAAGACTTCTGAAATAATATAACCCAGTATGAAACTGGTAGCTGGTAGTCGTGCTTTGGTGGCTCAGATGGTAGAGCACTTGCCCGTGAAAGGCAAAGGACCTGAGTTCGAGTCTCGGTCGGGCACACAGTTTCAATCTGCCAGGAAGTTTCATATCAGCGCACACTCCACTGCAGAGTGAAAATCTCATTCTGGATAACCCAGTATGTTGTCCTCGATGGTCAGTGTTCATCAAAAACAAGGGTGTCATCAGGAGTACCCCAGGGAAGTGTGATAGGACCACTGTTCTCTGTATACATAAATGATTTGGCAGATAGGATGGGCAACAATCTCCGGCTGTTTGCTGATGATGCCGTGGTGTACGGTACGGTGTCAAAGTTGTGTGACTGTAGGAAGACACAAGACTTAGACAAAATTTCCAGTTGGTGTGATTAATGGCCGCTAGCCTTAAATGTGGAAAAAGGTTAAGTTAATGCAGATGAGTAGGAAGAACAAACCTGTAATGTTCAGATACAATATTACTAGTGTCTTGCTTGACAGTCAAGTCATTTAAATATGAGGGCGTAATGTTGCAAAGTGATATGAAATGGAACCAGCAAGTGAGAACTGTGGTAGGGAAGGCAAATGTTGGCTTTGGTTTATTGGGAGAATTTTACGAAAGAGTGGTTCACCTGTAAAGGAGACTGCATACACGACACTGGTGCCACCTACTCTTGAATACTGCTTGAGTGTTTGGGATCCATACCAGGTCAGATTGAAGGAAGACATCAAAGCAATTCACAGGCGCACTGGTAGATTTGTTACTGGCAGGTTCAAACAACACACAAATGTTACGGAGATGCTTCAGGAACTGAAATGGGAATCCCTGGAGGGAAGGTGACGTTCTTTTCAAGGACTGGCATCTGAAGCTGACTGCCAAACGATTCTACTGCCATCAACGTATATTGTGCACAAGGACCATGAAGATAATATATAAGAAATTAGGACCCATACAAAGGCATATAGACAGTTGTTTTTCCCTCCCTCTATTTGTGAGTGGAACAGGATAGGAAATGACTAGTAGTGGTACAGGGTACCATCTGTCATGAACCGTACAGTGGCTTTCAGAGTATTTATGTAGATGTAGATATAGATGCCGAATAACTCAGCTCAGTCATGTAAAAATCATTGTTTAACACGGAGCTGTAACAACAGTATTTTAATCAAACAGTGATTTTAATGTCATCTTGTTATCTTTGAACAACATTCCACGTTGATATGCTTTTACTGTCTGATATGTCAATTTCAGGCAGAATGTTCATACTCTGAATTTTTTACAACTTTTCTTCAAATGTTACAGTACTGTTTACAATATGAATGTCTTTCTGGATCATTGTTTGTTCTGCCTATTTAGTATATACCTCTTCTTCATTGTGAAGATTCACCTGTATTGATTCACGATTTTTTAAATGAGTTCCCAGTATAGCATTTAATTATTTTTTACACAAACTTTTTCCAAAAATGAATACAAATTCATTGAAGAATAGGTTGAATAGGTTTAATTTAGGCTCACTGTAAATTTCACTTCTTCAAAAATTTTAGTGGTTTCATCATTAATCAGACCAACTGTGTTCTTTGGCTGTTTCTGAAGTGAACACAGAGCTAAGTATGTAATGCGACTTAACTGTGTATTGTCATCTGACAATCCACTTACCTCAGGATAGGCATGCATTTCCTTAACTTTCGCTTGTTGTATGAAAACAATATCTGTACAGGTATACTACTTTGAGCGACACTGGTAGGAATATTTATGACTTATACTATATCACAAGTGGTTAACAGCACCTCTTAATTAACTTTACACCATCTTTTGATCACTTTTCCTTCAGATTTACATTAAA
The DNA here is from genome assembly GCF_021461395.2 of Schistocerca americana. Classification (NCBI taxonomy): domain Eukaryota; kingdom Metazoa; phylum Arthropoda; class Insecta; order Orthoptera; family Acrididae; genus Schistocerca; species Schistocerca americana. The sequence goes on along the minus strand of NC_060130.1, from coordinate 174,315,095 downwards.
ATCACCACAAATTAATAAGCCCATCTTTTTCTCTGACAGACAACACAATCAACCCACACTTTTCTGCTGAGTAGTTACTCTTATTTTGTCCAGATCATCCCTAACATTATTAGATTGTTGGTATTGTAATTTTCATTTTTAGACAGGTTGTTCCAGTACTCTCAAACTATCAAATCTGATTTTTTTATTTTTTTATTTATTTATTTTTTTTTTTTTTTTTTTGCTGAAGTCCGGAAACAATTATCATAAGTTTTCTGTTACCTGGCTAAGACTTGCAACTGATTTCACAAAACTTGTGACCTAGTATACCCTGATCCAAATTTTTCCTGTGGTTGCTGGCCTACACCCCTCCCATAACTGCTGCCTAGCAGCAGAAATCACCTTTCCATGTTGTGTTTCTTGCCCAACTTACCTGTAAGTTTCCTAGTTCTGTTCTGCTGTATCCTGCATTCCTCTATATTTATACGATGCTCTTCCTTCTCTAATTCCGGTAGCAAGTGAAATCTATCACTTAGCAAACTTCAAATCTGCTAACAAAATTTTCCCCCATCTGTCATTTGCTTGCACCTTTTCCCAGCACAGGTAGAAATATCAACAAGGTAGGAAAAAGAGACATTGTTACTTACTGTACAGAAGACATGCCCAGTTACAGAAAGGCATTATTAAAAGACAATTACATAAAGCTTTCGGCCACAGCCTTCATCAGTAAAAGAGAGACAGACACCATTCACACACACACAAGCAAGCATATCGCATGCACACATGACTGCCAACTCCAGCATCGTCATCATCATCATCATCCTGAACTGTTTCAGAATTACACTCTGGTCTGTCGTACTTACGTTTTTCCTCTTAGTCTCGACAGATTTTGTTTAACCAAGTTCAAACTCTCAAGATCCCACCCAAATTTTTCTACAGTCTTATTGACAACAAGGGTATGCAATAACTCCTTCATAAACATGATGATCTTTTATTTCAGAAATATGATTGTATGGATTAAAGAGTAAATAAATACTGACTTACAGTGGCCACCACCCATTCCTCCATAGTGATTACATACACCAATTAGGTCATATACTGCAGGAGGATGCTCTGAATTAATGACATAGCTTGACATGTCAAGTTCCCGTAGAGGAAAGTCCACATGTGTATCAATTTTATCTCTTCTGTATTTGCTGTATGAAAAACGTTTCAGATGAATGATGAGAATATCAGGAAGGTTCCAAAGATCAAACTTCTTTGTTGCACACATGTGTCTCTTGCAGGTTGGGCAATACCTGGAAAAGTAAACACACATAAATAAATCCCCAATTTCTCCACAACTAACTAAAAAAAACAAAACACACACACACAAATTTTTTATAATCATCACAATATAAGGTGCGTTCAATAAGTAATGCAACACTTTTTTTTCTCGGTCAATTGCAGTTGAAAAATGCATAACTTGTTGTGGGACATCATGTAATATTCCCACTTCATGAAGCTATAGGGGGTGAAGTTCCAGTAGATAACGGCACTATTCGTAGCCTTCAAAATGGCATCTGTAACGGAGGCGCATTCCAAGCTGAGCGCTGTTGCTGAGCTGCTTTTGGTGGTAAACAAGGCCATTGCAGACATTCATAGGCGTTTGATGTTCCACTTCATGGTGCAACGCTCAAATCTGAAGTGTATTGTGCTACCCTCATGAAATTGAGGAAACTACTTCAGCTTGTTTATTGCCACATAAATGCAAATGAAGTTCTCCTTCTCCATAACAATATAAGGCCACACGCAAGTCTGCATACCCGAAAGGAGCTCACAAATTTCATTGGAATGTTGTTCCTCATCCACCCTACAGCCCAGATCTCACACCTTTCAACTTCCATCTGTTTGGCCCAATGAAGGATGCACTCTATGGGAAGCAGTACATGGATGATGAAGAGATTATTGATGCAGCAATGGCTCCAAAGTTGAACAGTATACTGGTAGCATGTGGGCATACTGGCCCTCTCAGTAAGATGGCACAAGACAGTTGCACTGAATGGATATTATGTTGAAAAATAGGGCTTTGTAGCCAAAAGAGTGGGGAATAATATGGCGTATTTGAATCCTGAATAAAACCGATCTGCTTTCACAAAAAAAGTGTTGCATTACTTATTGAACACCCCACGTAATGCTTCCTTCCCTAATTTAGGCACAGACTCCTTGTTCCTCTGCATTCCCCATGTTATGTACAAAATTACCACAAATTGATAATGAAAGCAACAAGAGGAGAATTTAATATAGAAAAGCCAGTGACAAAGTGGGATTTCTGTAAATTAACCATAGTTTTCTTCGTCGTCAGGCATCACAAAGTCAATATGTTACAGTTATCACTCAGATATGCAAGGAGATTTGTCTGAAAGCCTCACTGACTTCACACAAGCATCATGTCAAAACACAACACGCCTCTTAGGTGGTGTATGTTTCTGTAGAGTAACTCACAAACGATGATTACAGAAATTTTTATTAGTTACATTCTTAACTTTCAGTTTTGTTCTGAAAAATGTTGTGAAAGTAATTGGAAGTCTTGCTTTTCCAAGAACTTAATTTCAAGGATCAGTTCTTAAATGTAACCATACAGTTTTAGGTTTTCTGTGGTTTCCCCTAAATCAAATGAGTGAAAAGCTGATGGTTTCTTCTACACAATCACAGCCAACTCCCTTATCCTTGCTCACCTGAGCTACTACTTTAACATCCTTTGATGTTGATGGGTCACTAAACCCCACACCTTCTATTTTACCTTCACACTTTCTCTGAGTACTTTCTTCAAGACATATGCATTAATAGATGTTCTCAAACAATATAGCACATGCTCCACAACAGGTGTCCCTTCAGAGGTTGTTCAGGAAGACTTTGTGAACATAATCTTTCTTCTTAAATGCCTTCACCTGACTGAGAGGTTGGCAGTCCATGTAGCCAATTCTGGACATGATGCAGCGTGGGAGGCATTTCCTGACGTGCAATTGTACCATTTCCAAATGTCCCTCAGCCGTGAGTTCCTTCGTGCACCAAGAGACCTTTTCCCTTGTATTTTCCCTTCAACGATGAGTTTTAATAACTGGTAAGTTCTGCCTCTTATAATGTGTCCTGGATATAGTGAAAAATAGTTTAATTTCGCTTTTCATCAAATAAAGGACTACTTCATTTCAAATTTTCTGCACCCAAGGTATCCATAAGAGATAGTGATACAGATACACTTCAAAAGCATGAATCCTTTTCTCTAGATGCTAGTCAAGGGTGCAGCTTTCACATCCATAGAGAAAAATGGAGAACACAGAGCAATGAATCATTCACATTCTCAATTGCAGTTCCGACCTTATGAAAAGTTTTTTCATGCTAACAAATTGTCAAGTGGCCTGTTCTGTTCTAGACCTGGTATCCTTCTTGCTGTCACACAGCTCATGCATCACAGTGCCCAAGTACTTCAAGGAGGTTCAGTTGCTCAATCTTATTTCCTTTTATTGACAAAGTTGCTTGGATTCCTCTGTAGAAGACAACAACTTTAGTCTCGCAAGTGTCGATAAATATGCCAAAATCTTCACTGCACTGCATTACATTTTCTATGATGTATTAGGGTACAGGTATATCATTTTTTATGGCTATGACAACAGTGTCATCTCCATACCTAACATTGTAAATTATCTTTCCATTTATAATAATCTTGTTGCTTTCTTCCACCAACACTTTGTCTTTACTAATTGTAGTTGCTTCTGGTGTTCCTTAGTCAATTTTTACATCTGCAGTCTGATTTGGATACAGTGTGCTGATGATGCACAAATCGTTTTTGTCAGTACTAGTTGACCTCAAAATCTCCACCACCTTTTTATGTGTCACACCGTCAACAAGTTTTTACAGTTGATGAAACACGTGCACACATCATCAACATTCATCTCTCTGCACTATTACATTTAAGGAGAAGAGTTCTTCACGAATTGTGACGCTATTTCAGAAGCCAAACAGTCACATCCATTTGGGATTTACATTTCTTGTAAATCTAGGAGTGTATGATTCACAGAAATTTTGAGTCTTCACACTGTGAGGAGCTGGTCTTTTTGGGCAGTGATACAAAAGTTGATCACAGTGGTCAGAGGATACTTTTCCTGATGCATAGATATCACTAAACAATGTTAGGAGGCCGAAGCAAATCGACTCCTGTTCAGCTAAAACTCTAATAACTTCAGCGTGAACTTCATCTGGACCAGTGACTTTAACACTGGTCTGCTATTTGATGGTTGACTTAACTGATTCTTGTGTCAGGTGGAGGAGGATCATCTCTATCATCTTTGAATAGTCCTTTGATATATTCCTTCTGTCTTTTGAGTTTTCCTTCAACTCCTATGATATTTTCCATATTTGCATTTCTTAGTATTTGTCCATGTCACATCCTCTGTAGGCCACTGAACTCTTTCACCTCCTTACATAAGTCAGTAACCGTATTTCTCCTGAAGGATATCAATTTCTCTACATTTCACAAGCATCCACGATTCCCTCGCTCCTCTGCATTTTCTGCATATGCCTAGATTTTTCTATTTTATGGACACTCTGGTTTCATATTACCTTTATTCATCCACAAGCTCCAGGATGATTTCACCAGTAATCCAGTTCTGCCTTTTGTTGTTGGTGTTGCACAAAATGCAACTTTCCTGGACTTGAGTTATGCTACCCTTTACACAGTACCAGGTGGATTCTACTTCTATAGGCCGAGTCTCTTCTACTGATTTCAGGTCACAAGTTCAATTTTTAGTAAGGCTCATTTGTAAGTGTTGTGTTAACAATTATGACAGGAAAAATGTTACCTGCTAATGATTCACCATTGTGCATGTGGAAGGGGATAGAAAATGTGTGTCTTGGAGGTGAAGATGTTAAAAAACAAACCAATAACTTGCACCATGAACACCAAATGAAAAATGGCGTGCCACAGTGACCACGAAGGTTCACACCATCAAGATCAAAGGCAAACTCCTTTGGAGTTACAAACCATGCAGGACAAGCTAGGTACCCACTCTTAAGGAATGCATATAGAATCATATTGGTGTAATGGGATCTTGAGAACCGATGGAATGTGATGGCATGCAACTGAATGCCAAGCTTATCGTGAAACTGATTATCCTTTAAGCATAGCTGCAGGTAGTGCAATAATATGTTTTATAGGTACAGAAAAAAAAAACATCCAGAGGCCGAGTTTGTCCAGTGGTTCCGGGTGGTACGAATTGCAATGTCACACACTTTCCAGGAGGGATAGTTTTCTCTAAAGGAGTATGATTTTTACACACAGAACAGGAATCAAGCAAAAGCAAGTTATTTTCATCACCAGTTACTGACCAAAAGCAACGCTCATACCATAGTTGTAGTTCTCTTATGTCCATTTTCCCATTTTTGGTTGCTGTGACGTAAATATTCCCTCCCTTGCAAGATCACCCACACGAGAAAGAATTATAGAGGGCAGCAAAATAAATAACTTTCCAGCCAATTTACCATCCAAATTAACAGTCAGCATAATTGCATACGAATGTGTTAAGGTACTGGTCTTAGTTGATCATGATATAGCTCTCTTGGTACCTCTAATTTCCAGGGTTCCTTTCATATGCATATCCTCTTCAAATCTCAATTGGTCAGAGTTGAAAACAAATTTCTTACTCTATGATGGGATAAGTTTGTTTGTATTATTTTCAGGCCAATTCCCCAGTTTTCTGTGCATCATGAAGTTGATACTTTGTTTGAAATTTTATTATTTTATGTCTTCCAATTCTGTAGCACTGTTTGAAGTTATGCAACGATCCACTGCTTCCCTTGAAATCACTGTAATCTATGTCAAGTGCAATCCGATGTGCATAACATAAGTAGATCACTATCACGAACATTCTGTAAATTGCATTGAACATCCTTGAAACATCCGAACACCAGTTTTTGTAACAAGTGCGCCTTGTTCTCCGCTGAATATCTCTAATTTTTCTTACGCACTACACAGTTATGTTGCTGTGGACCTATTCAAAAACTATTCATAATCTTTTTTTATTATGCTGCAGATAATCTTCCATGTACCTAATTATGTTTAGTACTTGCCCCTTGGACAATGTTTGTCCTTTACTGCGTTTCATTGGAGATGGGATTCTTGGCTCCCTGTCTGACAAGGATTATGATCTACATGGCTCAATACCTATTTCAATATCACTTTCACTTGTTAAGCATGTATCATAATTGTTGTACTCCTCATGTACGTTGTCCACACAGTTGAGCATATACAACACCACACATTCCACTGACTCATCTTATAGAAACACTAATATTTCATCTGCCGCTTCCTTCTCACTCTGCAGAATTCTTTGGCTTCCTTTCAGACACAAAGTCAACTTTGGCAACTGTTGTTGTACATATAATGCACTGTTTGCTTTCTTTATCGTTGCCATTGCTCTGCTCTGCATCAACACTACTAGCACAGTAGCACTGTTGTTTTGTCACTCATGCTGTGCTCACCATTGGATACCTCCAATCTCACCCCCTGTTGCCATTAGCTGCCAATATTTTGGTTGCATGACGGACAATATGTAAGCCATAAACATCATTGGCCTCTCCTTGAGAGAAGTAGCCTCCAGGCACTAGATGGACTATGTTAGGCAGCTGTAGAAGTGAATTTGATGACAGATCAACCCCGTGTGCTGGACTGGAACTCCAACTCTGGCCACAGAATTTTGTTTACTGATAGCTATTGAGGCATGTGCCAATCACAAGAATGCAGTTTCTTTCTCCATTGCCTAGCAAATTCAGATCACGAAAACAGTTCACTATTAGTGTGGTGTCACCGCCAGACACCACACTTGCTAGATGGTAGCCTTTAAATCGGCCGTGGTCCGTTAGTACACGTCGGATCCGCGTGTCGCCACTATAAGCGATTGCAGACTGAGCGCCGCCACATGGCAGGTCTAGTCTAGAGAGACTCCCTAGCACTCGACCCAGTTGTACAGCTGACTTTGCTAGCGATGGTTCACAGTCTACATACGCTCTCATTTGCAGAGACGACAGTTTAGCATAGCCTTCAGCTACGTCATTTGCTATGACCTAGCAAGGCGCCACAGTCAGTTACTAAAAGTACTACCTTCAAGAATGTATTCTGAACAGATAATACTGTGGTTTTTTTTTTTTTTTTTTTTTTTTTTTTTTTTGGGGCGCACAACTTCAATGGTCATTAGCGCCCTGACTACTCTAAGAATGCACCGCGAGGCACAAGTTGACCACAACAACTAAAAGGGAAAACACGATAAAAGACAGACTGACAGGCATAGGATTAAAAAACAGCATCATCAAATGTCCTTAGCGAGGTTTGTCAAATTGATAAAACGAAGAACACGAGCAGCTGCTCGTGGGTCATCCGCTAAAATGGCATCGAAAGTATTTGGCAGGTTAAGATCGAGGCGCAGTGTGTTAAGATCTGGACAGGACATTAAAATGTGTCTAACCGTCAGCAAGTGCCCACATGGGCAGAACGGCGCCGGCGCAGCCGTCAGCAGATGGCGATGGCTGAACCGGCAGTGTCCAATTCTTAACCGGGCTAAAACGACCTCCTCCCGCCGAGAAGGGCGTGAGGACGACGTCCAAGCCACAGGAAGAGGTTTTAAGGCCCGAAGCTTGTTGTTGGTAAGTGCAGCCCAATCGGCATGCCACAGAGATAAGATGCGCCGACAAATCACCCTGCTAAAATCGGACGAAGGGACACAACAAGAAGCTGTCCGAGGCTGGAGGACCGCAGCCTTGGCCGCGGCATCTGCAGCTTCGTTCCCAGGGATACCGACATGGCCAGGAACCCACATAAAGCTAACTGGAGAACCGACGTCCACCAGCTGCTGAAGAGAGCGTTGGATCCGGTGTACGAAAGGGTGAACCGGGTACGGATCACTGAGGCTCTGGATGGCGCTCAGGGAATCTGAGCAGATGACATAAGCAGAATGTCGGTGGCGGCAGATGTAAAGAACAGCCTGGTAGAGGGCAAAGAGCTCAGCTGTGAAGACCGAACAATGGCCATGGAGCCGGTATTTGAAACTTTGTGCCTCGACAATAAAGGAACACCCGACCCCGTCATTGGTCTTAGAGCCATCTGTATAAATGAAAGTCATGTCGATGAACTTCGAACGAAGTTCCAAAAAACGGGAGTGGTAGACCGAACCGGGAGTGACCTCTTTTGGGAGCGAGCTGAGGTCAAGGTGAACGCGGACCTGAGCCTGGAGCCAAGGTGGCGTGCGGCTCTCGCCCACTCGAAAGGTTGCAGGGAGGGAAAAAGTAAGGTGTTGAAGGAGGCGACGAAAGCGAACGCCAGGGGGTAGCAGGGCAGAGACATACAACCCGTATTGACGGTGAAGAGAGTCGTCAAAAAAGGAACGATAAGACGGATGGTCGGGCATTGACAGTAGCCGACAGGCATACCGACAAAGCAGTATATCGCGCCGGTAGGTGAGTGGCAATTCGCCAGCGTCAGCATGAAGACTCTCTACGGGACTGGTATAAAATGCTCCGATCGCAAGTCGTAAACCCCGATGTTGTATGGAGTTGAGGCGGCGTAAGATGGATGGCCGTGCAGAGGAGTATACGAAGCTCCCATAATCCAGCTTGGAGCGGACGATCGACCGATATAGACGAAGTAGGACGGTTCGATCCGCTCCCCACGACAGACCACTGAGAACACGGAGGACATTTAAAGAACGGGTACAACGGGCGGCCAAATATGACACATGTGGAGACCAGCTAAGTTTCCTGTCAAATGTAAGGCCTAAAAATTTGGTTGTCTCCACGATTGGGAGAGCAACGGGACCGAGTCTTAAGGACGGTGGGAGAAACTCTTTGTATCGCCAGAAGTTAATACAGACCGTCTTCTCGGCAGAAAAACGGAAGCCATTGGCGACACTCCAGGAGTAAAGACGGTCAAGAGAACGCTGAAGACAGCGCTCCAGGACACGTGTACACTGCGCGCTGCAATAGATGGTAAAATCGTCCACGAAAAGGGAGCCTGATACATCAGCTGGGAGGCAATCCATTATTGGATTGATCGCGATGGCGAAGAGAGCGACGCTCAAAACTGAGCCCTGTGGCACCCCATTCTCCTGGCGAAAGGTGTCGGACAGGACAGAACCCACACGTACCCTGAACTGTCGATCCATTAAAAAGGAACGAATAAAAAGAGGGAGGCGACCGCGAAGGCCCCATGTATGCATGGTGCGGAGGATGCCCGCCTTCCAACAGGTGTCGTAAGCCTTCTCCAAATCAAAGAACACAGCCGCGGTCGGGCGCTTCCGCAAGAAGTTATTCATAATGAAGGTCGACAAGGTAACCAGATGGTCAACAGCAGAGCGGCGCCTACGAAATCCACATTGTACATTGGTAAGTAGGCGTCGAGACTCGAGCAGCCAAACCAATCGAGAGTTAACCATTCGCTCCATCACTTTACAGACACAGCTGGTAAGCGAGATAGGTCGATAACTGGAAGGCAAGTGCTTGTCCTTCCCCGGCTTAGGAATCGGGACAACAATAGACTCGCGCCAGCATGCGGGAACATGTCCCTCAATCCAGATGCGATTGTATGTACGAAGAAGAAAACCTTTACCCGCAGGAGAAAGGTTCTTCAGCATCTGAATATGAATAGAATCTGGCCCTGGAGCAGAGGACCGTGATCGGCCAAGTGCGTTTTCGAGTTCCCGCATGGTGAATGGGGCATTATAACTTTCACAATTCGAGGAGCGGAAGTTAAGTGGCCTAGCCTCCTCTGCCTGTTTGCGGGGGAGGAAGGCAGGGTGGTAATGAGCGGAGCTCGAAACCTCTGCGAAAAAGAGGCCGAAGGCATTGGAGACAGCCTCAGGGGCCACAAGGACGTCATTCGCGACCTTCAAGCCAGAAACTGGTGAGTGGACCTTAGTGCCAGATAGCCGGCGCAGGCTACCCCAGACAACAGAAGAAGGAGTAAAACTGTTGAAGGTGCTTGTGAAAGCAGCCCAGCTGGCTTTCTTGCTTTCTTTGATAATACGACGACACTGAGCACGTAATCGTTTATAATTGATACAATTCGCCACTGTAGGGTGGCGTTTAAAAGTGCGTAAAGCACGTCGACGAGCACGTAAAGCGTCTCTACATGCTGCGGTCCACCAGGGGACCGGTACGCGACGTGGAGAAGAAGGAGGGTGAGGGATGGAATATTCAGCAGCAGCGAGAATGACTTCCGTGAGGTGTGCGACCTGACGATCGCAGCTTGTAAAGGTTTGATCCTGAAAGGTCGCCCTGGAAGAGAAGAGCCCCCAGTCTGCCTTGGAGATGGTCCAATTAGAGAAGCACGGAGAGGGGGTATGCTGCAGGAGATGGATAACACACGGGAAGTGGTCGCTCGAATATGTATCAGAAAGTGCATACCACTCAAACCGGCGTGCAAGTTGGGGAGTACATATAGAGAGGTCTAAATGGGAATAGGTGTGAGATGTGCCCGAAAGAAAAGTAGGGGCGCCAGTATTGAGGCAGACAAGATCGAGCTGGTTGAAGAGGTCTGCTAACAAGGAGCCCCTCGGGCAGGATGCTGGAGAGCCCCAAAGGGGATGGTGGGCATTGAAGTCTCCAGTTAACAAAAATGGTGCAGGTAGCTGAGCAATAAGTTGCATCACGTCTGCCCTGGTAACGGCAGATGACGATGGAGTGTAAACGGTACAAAAGGAAAACGTAAAAGTGGGGAGAGTAATGCGGATGGCAACTGCCTGCAGGCCGGTGTGCAACGTGATGGGATCGTAGTAAATATCATCGCGGACCAGCAACATAACCCCTCCATGAGCTGGGATACCTACCACAGGGGGTAGGTCAAAACGCACAGAGGTGTAGTGTGCCAAGGCAATTTGATCGCATGGGCGTAGCTTCGTTTCCTGGAGGGCTACGACAAGCGGACGGTGCAAGCGGAGCAGCAACTTCAAGTCCTCTCGGTTGGAGCGAATGCTGCGAATATTCCAGTGAATAAGTGCCATCGTAAGAAAAGAAAGATGAGAGAAGTGGTCACCTCGAAGGCCGCTTAGGGCCTGGCTTCGAGCGAGCACTGCCGCCGCTATCAGTAGGCGGACAGTCATCGTCCATTGGGTCTATAGGGTCATCGGCCATCTCGGGAGGATGGCCGGGAGGGGGAGCTTCCTCCGCCAGTGAACGGCCAGATGTACGGCGACCAGCGGTGCGTCCAGGCGAAACGGATGACGGCCTGGGGCGGCAGCCGCTGGGTGGCGCAAGAGAAGAAATGCGCCGTGGCGGGGAAGGAGAACTGTGCTTCCTATGCGCCTTTTTGGAAGGACGTGTAGTGGAAGTACCGGTCGAAGGCTGTGAGGTCGAGGTACGGAGGAAGTCTGCACGGGATGGTTCCTTCTTGAAGGCCCGTGCATCTGACTTCGGTGTCTTCGTCTTAGCAGAAGCTGAAGAAGGTGCTCGTGTCTGTGGGGTGATGGGAGGAAGAGGAGACGTCGACCGCGCGATCTTAGCACTGGCCGAACGGACGACCGTGGTGCTGAAGGTCAGATCGCATGTCTGGGTTGCTACCTCCCGGGTAGTCCGAGGAGAGGCGAGGACAGTACTGTATTTCCCCGCTGGGAGCAGCGTGGGCTTCCTACTAGCCAATAGCTTGCGAGCAGCCGAGGTGGACACTTTCTCTTTGACCCGAATTTCCTGGATACAGCGTTCTTCCTTATAGACAGGACAGTCGCGGGAGGATGCTGCATGGTCACCCTGACAGTTCACACAACGAGGAGACGGAGGTGGACAGTCA